>NW_026137591.1:2400000-3000000 GCF_009805555.1 Andrographis paniculata
ATATAAGTATAAGTATTATGTATGTATTATATATGATATATATGTTCTCTAAATATGATATATTATTTTAGATTTAGTTTGAAATTTAAAATAAAATTATTTTGTAGTTGTAACGAAACAATACCGCAACAAAAGGAAAAAGGTTGACCAAATCGAAAACACAATTTGTTACGGTAATAACCGGAACAAAAAATATCTTTTGTAACAAAAAAATTGTAACGGATGCGATTTTGCTACAAATGGCCATTTTTTTAGTAGTGGTATTTGTTGTAGAGTGTTCGAAATTAGTATATTTAGCGCTTTTGTTTTTTCAATGTTTTTCCTTTATATTATATAGCATGTTATAGATTATACTTACTTTGTGCTCTATAATTCTAATTGCAGTGCTTTTCGTATTTGTTGTAGAGTGTTCGAAATTAGTACATTTAGCGCTTTTGTTTTTTTAATGTTTTTCCTTTATATTATATAGCATGTTATAGATTATACTTATAAGTATAGGTAAAGAAAAACCACACCAAACAACTTCGATAAAGGACTATTGAGCCGAAAGTAATAACTTAGACTATTTTAATGTCCACTTACTTACATATAAGCAATATGTGGACTATTCCTTCAATCATGACTCGAACTTTGTAAAATACAGTACTTCATACTCCTAATACATACAAATAAAGCAGATTGTTAACAAAGAATTATTATGCATATATATCTAAGAATACAACTCCTGCACATTCATTCTCAAACTTGTGAGAAAATTTTAAATTTAAAGAAAAGGAAGCGTTTGAAAAACTGAAAAATTGCTCAAAGAGAATAATACATTCACTTACAACATCATCAAGTTAGATATGTTTCCATATGAGCACGGTATTGGACAGCCACCAAAGTTGTTATTATCAAGCTGCCTGTGAATACCTTCGAAATTATTTGGAAGTACTCAAATACAAATAGAAGAGAAGAAGAGAATAGGAGAGAAATCGACAAGAAGATCCCACCAGAGATCGATTGGATATAGGTTGTCTGTTACCCACCTCTTTCAGTCGCCGGCAACCGCCGGTTTGATTGGGATGAAAGGTTTGGCGAAGATTGAGAATCGATTGGATACAGGTTGTCTGTCGCCCACCTTCTTCAGATGCAATCACCCGTTCGATTGGGATGAATCGTCGCCCACCTTCTTCAGATGCAACCGCCGGTTCAATTGGGATGAATCGCCGGTTTGATTGAGATGAAGGGTTTGGCAAAGATTGGGAGATTGATAGGGTACAGGTTCTCCGTCGCCAACTTCCTTCGAACGCCGGCAATCGCCGGTTTGATTGGGATGAATCGCCAGTTGGGATGAAAGATTTGGCAACGATTGGGTGTGAATATTGTGTGCGAGGAATATTGCGAGAAAGAATTATGAAGGACCGAAAAAAAGAGCCACTATGTTTGTTTGGAAAATGAAAGAATTACGAAGGACCAAAAAAAAGAGCCACTATGTTTGTTTGGAAAATGAAAATCGATACATATCCCGTTATAATTGACACATAGGATACACGTAAGCAAATTGAGGGTTTTAACTTGCACAGCGGTGTATGTGCTCTCACCGTTTTGCTCCAACACCGCTACTCCTCTCTCAAAGGTCTCACGAAATAATCTCAAATAATTTTGCCTCTCTACCTTCAAATCTTGCTTTCAAGCTATGGAATAATATTTTCTTCAAAAATCGGGATTTGGGTTATTACGATTTGGATTTTGAATTCGAATTTGAAGTGGATGATTTCAATTTCGAAATGGGTGGTTTCAATTTTCAATTCATTAGCTATATAGTCATGAAAGGTGGAAAAGCTTTGGATCTCTACGGTAGACCTGAAACTGCATTTTCAAAAATATTCGAAGAAATACAACTGGCCGCTGCACCACGTCTGTCGCCGCTGAAGCAGGCGGCGCAATTTGGTGATCCTATCCGTTGATTTTCATTGTTGATGTGAATTTGCAAATTTTTGTTTGCAAATGATTACAAAGTTTCAAATTATGTTGTTTTTTTTTTTTTTGGTGTTTTTCAGCAACTTTGTCCATACAAGATCCTTTATGTTTTCTTTAGTTTAAGCTAACAATTATATCCATTTCTTTTTTCTTTTTTTTTTTTTTATCGGAACAATTATTGGTTGAGAAATTATATGATTTTTATCTGCAATTTTGCATCATATAAGTAACTAGTATCATGACAGTGCTTGTTATTCTATCTTTATTGTTTGTCCAATCTATTGGTTGTAAGTTGATGCATTGTTTTAATTCGATAGTTGTTTTAGTTATGTTTTTCCTTGTTGGCCGGTGGAGCTTGAGTGGAATTGGCTTTGGTTCTTTTGTAATTGGTTGGGGGAGAATCGGTTTTCATAGATGTGATCTGGTTGGGATGCCTGGCTTTGATTTTCGCTTGAAGATGGCAGGCTTTGTTCCTTGATTAATTGGAATAAATAGTGAGGACTTGTGTAGATTTGGTGATCGTAAGGCCAAGTCTGTCTTCGCCTCTTTTTTTTTTGTATTCTTGTGGATTTTGTTGTTGATACTGTCACTACAAAAAATAATAGTATATTTGTAACGGAATTCCGTTCCTAAAGTTCACGTAGCTAACGTAATTTCATCTCTAATTCCGTCCATAATATCATTAGTAACGGAAAATGTGAATATAGGAACGAAAAAACCTCGTTACAAAATTGATAATTTCTTGTAGCGTGTGATGATTTTGGGCCATGAAATTTTTATGTGTTTTGAGGAATTTATTTGAAGGTGTGTCGCTACAAGAAAAGAATCATTTTTGTAACAAATTTTTTTTTGTCTTTAAATCTACTTTTTCCGTTACTAATGACGTTAGAAACAAAATTAAGAATAGAATTACGTTAGCTACGTGAACTTTAGGGACGGAATTCCGTTACAAATATATCATCTTTTTGTAGTGTGTGTGGTTGTGGCATCTTCAAAAATTTGGTGTGAACGATTGTAGTTTGAAGCCTGTGTTGTTTTTGCATGAGTTAAAATTGATTATCTAAGATTAGCTTATTAGTGAGGAGAAAATACAGAAGAGGAAGTAATCGGTGGCGGATTCAAATGTATTTTTAAGTGGATGCACAATTTAATAAATTATCATTACAATATAAAATAGGTAAATTATAATTGTTCCTTACGCATTTTTAATCACATTATTGTTTGCATCACTTCTAATAAAGTGAAAATAATAATAAAGATGGGATTAAAAGTTGGATAGAAGAGAAAATTAATACTTATCTATTCCAAAACTATAGTTTTAGTTGTGTTTGACACGAGATTTAAAAAAATATTAATATTATATTGGTAGCTGTTAAATGTATTGGTAAAAAGCTTTTTTTTTTCTTTTTTTTTTTTTATCCTTATGAGTGTATTAGTGTAAAAAGTAGTGATATGTATGTAATAATAATAAAAATGTACGAATAAGTTTATGGTGATATGATTATTTATGAAAATGAGACTATTGTTTTATGATAAACAAAAATGGTAAACAAAATTATTGTATTAAAACGGAAGAGTACTATATAATATAATTTTTTTTAGAGAGAGAAAAATTGAGTATGTGTGGATTTAAAATTTGAAGGAAATTTTAGAGTAAATTTAAGAAACATATATAGTAGGTTGAAAAAAAAAATAAAACAAAAACAAAAACAAAAAAGTAATAATAATAATAATAATAATTTGTTTGTTTGGTGGAATTTTTAGTTACGTTGGTTCGTGAAATTTGGGTTTTGAATTTGTGTTTTGAATAGTACAATTTTGAATTGATATAGTTTGTTTAACTAAATAAATATGTATTGATTTAATACTGCGAGTATAAGTTTAATTTTTAATATATAATATTTTGTATATTTAATTTGTCATTTAAAATTTTATATTGATTTTGTAAAGTTTTTTTTTCTCTTTAAATACATTTTAATATTATTCAATTGGTACAATTTTCAATAAAATTATATTATTTTTTTATATAAATATTACATCAAAATTTTATTTTAATCAATATTCAAATCAAACACTCAATTTTAAATCAAAACTGAACATGTATTGGTGTTTTAAGTCTCCTATTTGGAGTTCTATTATTTTCTTTAATAAATTATCACGTCAAAATTTTATATTAATGAACATTACAATCAAACAATCAATTTTAAATCAAAACTAAACAGTATTTTAAGTCTGTTATTTGGAGTTTATCTGACCTTATGTTTGTTATTAACTTATTATTTATACTTTTTTATTTATAATTTAATTAAAGTTAAGAATAACATCATTAATTTACAGTTTTGATGAGTTTTTTTTTTTTTTTCAAATTCAAATTAATATTATTGAATTCATACAATTTTCAATAAAAATATTTTTTATATAAAATATAACATTAAAATACTATTTAAATTAAAATTTAAATCAATACTCAATTTCAAAACAAATTTCAAACAACAACCAAACAAAACCCATAAAATTTAACAGTATTGAATTTATTCCAATTAACCTACCATTATTGATCTAATCCACATTATTAATTCAAATCGAAGAAAATTAGTTAAAATAGTAAAATATACATAGCGTGACAAATTAAGAGATGACTAACACCACACTTGATGTAAAATTATAATCTCTCTACCATTTAAATATTTGCGTTAAACCTAACCTTTAGTTGAAGAAATCTTTCATTACAACGTTACACAATGAACACAATAGTTGTATTTTGGAGACATGTACAAGAAATAAAATTTAGTAATGATTCAATACTAAGAGCTTTGGGTAACTCGGATTTTTAAATTTAATGCTTAAAAATTACTCCCTCCGTCATTCAAATTTATGTTCACTTCCTTTTTGAATTGTCATAAAAAAAGTTTTTCGTTTTTTTTTAAGTAAAAAATCATTACACTTTTGTATTTTTTTTACTATAAAAGAAAAAAAATAACAATTATTACTCACTTTTATTAAAACTCGTGTCCGATCAAGTGAGCACATATTTGCATGACGGAAGGAATATTTACAAATTCTTACGGTCTATTTACATATTTCAGATATATTTCAAGATACATGTCAATATATAATATATATATATTAATACAAAAACTTCCTCTGTTTCAATTGAAATATATTTTTTACTATTTTTATATGTTTTATTTAAATATATATATATATATATTATTACAGTAAAACTAACGGAATTGAGAATTAGCCCCCGACGATGCTCCATAGTAAATTTGGTTGTGTCTCGGATAGTTTGAGTAGTAATTGTAGTAGTAGCAAGCTAGTGTATATATATATATATATAGTAGTACTCGTTAAAACGCGCTACGCGGCGCCGCTTGTTTGTTTGTTTCAATTTTTTTGTAAGGAATAAGTTGTTATGTTGTGTATTTTAATCAAGGAAAATATATAATTTATATGTAATCTATGTTATTTTGAATATTAGGTGTGTTTTAGATTTCAGTAAACTGAACAAAGGTTTGTTCTGACATAAGGTTAAGAAATTGGATTAAATTTTTTATATTATATTAAAAAATTTATATTTAAATAAAATTAAATACGAAATAAAATATACCAATTGTACTAATTGTAATAACAATTTAAATAAAAGTTGTAATAGAGCAACATCATGTTGTAATCACTCGAAATTATAATTTTTTGAAATGGTTTAGTTATCTTTTATTCATTTGATTGAACAGAGGAGAATAACTAAGTCCCTGCGCAATAATAGAGTAATCTAGCATTCCAGTCGATTATGTTTAACATATTGTTATAAGTAAGTTATAAAAAAAACAAAAAACAAAAAAAATATAGATATTTGTAGTGGCGGGATTCGTCGGATGAGAATTAGAACATACGTGGATTCGATTGGGATGGAAAGAGGAGAGAAATGGGCTGATTTGGTAGGATGGAAGAAGGAAACCGTCCAGCGGGTTGGTAAAGAAATACGATATGTAGCAGCCGATTCCGTCGGATGAGAATGAGAACAAACGTCGAATCGGTTGCGATGGAAATGGGAGAGAAAGGGGTTAATTTGTTCGGATGAAAGCGCTAAACCGTCCATCGTTTTTTAAGGAAATAGAAGAGATAGCGGCCGACTACTTGGGAAGGGAGTGACAGCAGGAGTCCATTCGGTTGAAGTTTGGTATGTGGAAGGTCGGTTTATCTTTCAACAAGTGCTTTTTTCGGTCGGTGAGCCTTTCGTCAAGTTAGAAATTATATATATTTGTATTTTGGAACGTCCAATTACAAAGTAACAATTTCATTACAGATCTTACTTTTTTTCATAAATACTTTTATTTAATATCACATTATTACTTTTACCCCCAAAAAACAAGGCCAAAAATGTGATTACAATTCTTTTAATTATCCAGTATAACTAAAGTACTACTTTAACGGCTGCATCCGTAGTTGAGAGCCCCGTACAATGCATGTTATTTTGTACTTTTTGTGTGTTTTAATTCATCCAATTCTTAACAAATGAATATTGCAATTTGGATTGACTACCTAAAGACCTTTTTTTTATTATCAAAATTTTTGGTTAATTTAATAACTACAAATGAATTTCTTGAAATTACATACGAGAATGAGGCAAGTTTGGTGACTTGTAAGTAATTGAGAAAGACAGAAACGGAGAAATTTAGAGTAATATGATTGTCAAAATATATTAATATAAGGACTCCGGGAAAGCATCTCAAGCAAAAATTGTCTTAGAAAACAGTGGTAGTAATTGATAGAGGAGATGGATTATGCTCTAACAATCATACACCAATGGAATTAGCTGGTGAAAGGCATGTAAAAATGAGTGCAATACAGACCAAAGCAGTTTCCTCTGTTGAGGATGCTTAATTAGGAAGTTAACCAAGTAATTACAGAGAGAAGCAATTCGTGGAGGTTAATAAAACGGGTGGTTGCATGTTCATTTCTTTGTCGCTAATTCTGTTTTCTTTGCTGACGTTGACAATTGTGTTTCTTTACCTTTCTTTTTGAGGACTGCTTCAGTTTCCAAATCTGGTATTAATGGCCAGAGATTCTTGCGGATTCCACCTATTATAGAGAAATAAAATATAATATGTAACAAAAAGATAGATTTTGAAGTTGTTTTTTGTACTTTAGGAAGATGTAAGTACCTGAATTTTATGCTCGAAATGCTGTTGTTGAGGTTGTAATTTGTGACAATGATGGAGTGAGGGTGGGGTGGATGTATTCGGTGAATCTTTTGTGAGATCCTCTATATCTATGGCTGAGAAGTCGGAGTAGTAATTTATTTTTTGGAATTCGAAATATGATTTGTTAGATGATATAAAATTAACTATTCTATATTATAACCTAAATTCCATGGTTCCATGTTGTTGATAGTGTGGCTGTCTGTGCTGAATCTTGTGGATACAGAGGCTTTTTTCTTAATTTTGAATATGAAGTTGCTACTCTTGACTTCGTTGTTTCGCATTTCACAAAGTGTTGCCATGTCCTATATAAAACATTAGTGTCAGGGATTTTGTTTGAAAATAGTAAAATTTTAATTTGTTTTATAACCTTTTTTATTTTTCCTTTCACAGTGTCCAGGTCGCAGCCGAGAAGCAAACTGACAATTTTCTCAAACCCAACACATTTTATGGAAGCGGTGTCGTCGGTAACGGTTACTGTTAACATGTATCTGACAGGTAAAAGCAGATGTGTTTGGTTATATTTTCTAAGTAAAATGTTTATAAAGCATGTGGGTACCTTTCTTTGCTTGTCTGAACGCATGAGCACTTAAAGCAATAGAATGTTCGTGCTGGAGGTGTTTTTTTTGACGTATCGCATTTTTCACAGGCAACGTATGAGAATTTCATGTTTGTTGTCAGTAAGATTTGAAAGGAACCTCGTGTCTTATGATCGACCAACTGTATGTGTAATTATTACAATGTATTAAGTTGATAATAGTATTAGATCTAATTTGGTTGAAAAGAGGTTGGTAAAAGAACTTGTGATTGACGCATTTCTTGGACTGTAATAAAAGGCAACATATCTGTGGAATGTTGTTGAGCAGGTGTTCCAGAGTGTTTCATTTGAACGAGCTCATCCATATAAGTTTTCTCATCCTGTTTTCTGTAGGTAAGTTGTCAATTTAAATTGATTACATATAATTTTTTTAAGGGTACAAATTTGTAGTATTTTACCATTGCTGAAGTGTCATACTTTCGGGGTAAGGAGGATTGAATAGAATGTTAGCCATCGGCATGGTTGACAACGAGATTCCTGAGTTGAAACACACATAAATTTGTAATCGTTTATACCCCGAAAAAAAGTTTGCAGGAACTAAACTTCTGGCTTCTTGTCGTATGCTTTATATAACATTTTGTGAAAATCGACTAATAATCAGTAGTAACAAAATAACTTAGAAATATAGGTGCCTATATGATTTATTTAGATTGATTGTAAAAATTTTTATTTTTTTCAAAACTTGAAGTCGTTAAGTATATTGTAACAATGGTCTACCTTTGAAAGATGAGACTTTTATATTTAGTGCAGCTATAATCGGTCTTTCTGGAAAAAGTGAGAGGATTTCTGATCCTTTTGCCTCGACGAGATCATTCCAAATCGTCAATTGAGTTGGTATTTTCCTGAAGACAACAAAAATGTGAATATTTTAGCATTAATTAAAGAAGTGACAAAAATGTTGTTCTATGAAATATTGTGAATACTCCTCTGTAATGATTGTGATTTCTTGTAGTTTATCTGTTTCTCTTGTTTTGATGGGACCGACTTCGATTGCTATACCTATGACGTCTTTGTAAAGTAAAATTTGTGTTTAGTGTTAAGAAAAGTTTGAACACCATTAAATGAGTGTTAAATAACTTTGCAGTCGTATAAATTTTAGACGAGATAAAATTAAGAATGACTATATAATTAATCATTGTGTGTTTAAAAATTTACCAAAGAAAGCTTTTGATTCGAGAAAAGGTTGTAAGCTTGATAGCTTGACAAACACTGGCTTCCCAAGGAAAATATTTAACTTATCAATAACAAGGCTTATACTTGACTTTTGGTTGAGGATTATCTGAACTTCTGAGTTGTATCTGGGCAGGGTTGCGCTGAAAGGCTTGAGATAATTTCCGTAGATGTCATACGAGTGAAATAAGGTTAGACATTAATCTAACTTCGCGATATCTGGTTCAAATGCGCAAGCCTGCACCTTCGTTCCCTGCATTTACAAATATAATATGTTATTTTGGGTTGTTATGAATTTGTAACCCCCAGCCGGTGTTCCCAAGTAGAAAAAATATTTTATTTTTTTAAGAGAGACATTGTCGTATAGCAAAGTATTTGTACGAAACAAAAAGATTCTGACTTTGAAGACATAATAAATCAAACCTTTGCATCCAAAAATATGAATCTCTTGTAAGCTGTATTTGTCCGTGGGGAAACTCTTTCATTTGATCATTCCAGTAGTATGACCCGAATTGTCCATTTAGAAAGTTTTGTGGAAAGATCAGCAGCCAAAGTAAGTTGTGTTTCTTCGTCGATTTAGTAATGGAGTTATAGTGATGAAAGGTGTATTGAGAGAAAAGTTAGTGAGATATATATTTCAACAGGTACTCGTTGAAAGAAATATAATTATGCAGAGAGTGTGCATTGTGAAAAGAGGAGGAACTTGCTTTTTTATATTAAAGTTTTGTTTGATTTTTTAGTTCCTATGTTTCGTAGTTGCTTTGTTATTTTATTTAATTGAGGTGATAGGTAACGTCTTAATATTATTGATCAATATGCGTAATATAGGAATGTGGTGGGTTATGAAGTTTAGAGAGTATTACAATGTTTCAGAACTTGAGTGTCTAATTGTTATCATTATTGTTAGGTAATACCTAAGAATAGGTACGATAGGTTACTGTAGTAAAACATTTTTTGGGATACAATCTTATGAAGTTAGTAATAGTACAAGTAAGGGCATTTTATGGAAGGGAATGTATGGCATGCACAAAATATAAGTATATATGGGTATATATATATAACTATATAGTTATAAAGACGCATAGAGAGGTATTTATGTTGTTAGGTTATATATGTTTCCTTTCTTTTTTAAAGAAACTATTTTCATAGGGTAATTGTCTTTTTCATTTTATAGTTACGTAAAAGACCAACAATTGTATTTGGTATACTCGATTCTTATTTGAGATGATGAAATCTTATAAAAAAAATGGATTTTACAATGGCTGATGTCCGCAAGAGCAATGTAATAATAAGAAAATATATGTATGGAGAAATGGAATAAGCTAGCAACCTAGATCGAATGTTTTTCTTGCTATTACAATCCTCATAGACGATTTCGAACTCTTGGTCGTGCCTTTTTCAGAGTTATGAGCTTACTGTTGGCCTTGTAGTTGCCGTATGATCTACAGAATAAAAAACAAAACAAACACAGAAAAAAAAAATCCTCGTTGAAATATAAATTAATAAATAAATAAACAAGAGAATGAAAAAAATAAAGAAGAGAGAAAATGAGAAAAAAAAAAACTGTCTTATCCAATTGCTTAGATAGACGATAACAACTACTTCTTCAAACAATGCTGAGGTTTTAGTAATTCACGAAGCCAGTCGTAAATGCGTTTGGTTGAGGTCTATGACTCACCATATTCAGAAAAATTGTGACTTGATTTATGATAATGTATTACCTCTTACAATTTTGTTTGAAGATAATGCAGCTTGTATAACTCAGTTAAAAGGATGATATATTAAAGGCGATCGGACAAAGCATATATCTCCAAAATTCTTTTTCACTCACGATCTTCATAAAACTGGTGAAATTAATGTACAACAAATTTGATCCTCTGGAAATTTTGCAGATTTATTTACGAAGGCGCTACTGACTGCAACATTCAACAAATTGGTGTAATAAATTGGAATGCGTCGAATGAAAAACATCAAATAAAGTCCAAAATATGGGGAGCACATTACTATAAAAATTTTGTACTATTTTTTCTTCACTAGAATTTTATCCCATAGGATTTTTTCCTAATAAGGCTTTAACGAAACACATTTTTTGTATAAATGCACTCTGTATACATATATGTTGACGCTACATATATCAGACGTAGATGTATTTATTGATTAGTATACCTCGTATGACGGTTGAATTCGCATTCACATTTATGACGGTTATATGCCTATATATATGTATGAATTGTAAATGAAATGATACGAATAAATTCACTCAATCTCCATTACTGCACTCATCATCTCATGCACTCATCATCTCATCTCTACATTATACTATAATATATAAATATCATACTAATATATTCGAACATATATATACATACTTACCAATATTATGATATTTATTATATACCAAATAAGTAGTATTCACTTTACTGTTTTTTAACTGAATTAAATTAATTTCTAAAACCAATATTAAGATTTGTGTAGTATGGATTTGGTTTTGGCTTTTTAAAAAAAAATTAATTTCTAATATAAAATAATAGTAATACTTTGTAAAATTATTGTTAAAATTGTACAGTGAAAGAAAATTGAAAACAAAGTTTAAATAATCATAAATATATGTTTATATAAAATTATTTAATCAAATATTATTTTTATGTATGTACATTTAAAACTTTATATTTTTATAAAATACTAATTTATACTTCCTATATTTAATTTATAGGTCAATATTTATTTTTGACACGACATTTAAAAAATAATATTTCATCCGTTCACTTCTAATATTACATATTTTTATTTACATTCCCCTCTTTAGTAATCCTGGATTCTATCACTAATTATTAATAGGTTTTTCTAACACTTATTTATCACTTATTCTCACTTTATTATGCATTTCTATCTAAAAATAAAGATAATTTAGTCTTTACACTATTATATCTAACTATTACTATTAATTCGCGTGCAAAAAATAAATATTAACATTAGAGCTGAACGGAAGTAGTAATATTTTAATTATAATGAATAGTTAAAAGTAATGTAAAAAAAATTTTACACTATTTTTTTTTTGTGTAAGTAACGTTGTGATGATAAAGTAAATGTATTTGTGGAGAAAAAAATAGTCAATAAAATGATACTTTGTAATTAGATAACCCAATATTGAAATATATATACTTTGTGAGTGGACGAATGAAATATGATCATGTAAAAGATTTATTCTTTTATTTTTAAATTTGTATTATATAAATTTTTTATTTATTTATTTTTTCTTTAACAAAACGACATTGATATGTAAAGTATAATATTTAACATACTTCAACACAAATTGTAAAATTTTAATTAAATGTATATATCATTATTGTTTATATTACTAACATTAAAAAAAAAAAAAAAAAGCATTAATAGATGTAAACTTCTAAAATTTCTAACGACTATTTTTTCATCTATTTACACCATCACCAATTCACCATAATAGATTCTACACATTTACTACACACATTTTTTATTTTAATTTAAAACTTAATAAGTTACTATCCCTATAAAAGTTAAAATTTTACCTTATATCAAAATTTTATTTTCCTTGCAAGGGACATGATCAAATTATAACTCTATTTAATAGTAAAAATTTAATTTGAATAATTTTTTATGTACTATTTTAAATGTAAAATTTATTTTTTAATATAAAAATAAAATAAATAGTAAAAATTTTGGAAGTGGATCAAGTGCCGAATTGTTTTAAAATAGTTGTGCTTATATGTATTAATTATGTAATTATATTACATAATTAATAGTTAAATATTTAATGACATAATTAACTATTAAATTAACACGTCATCACATGTGCTGAATATTTGAAACCCACAAAATTTCACTATTTACAATTTTATTTCAAAATTCTAAAACTTACATAAATTTTGTTGGAAGACTATTTTTCAATAAGAAAGTAAAAATTCAAAAAAAACATGGCGTAACAAATTAAAACAATTAATTAATTAGGGAATTGGGAGATAAATGATAAATCATCTAATTAAGGATATTCTCAATTTGGCAAGTGAAGCAATCCAACAGCCTTAGCCAACCTGAGAAACAAAAAGCAAAAGTAAATTACCAAAAGGCCCCCGCCAAGCCATCTATCGAGCTGCATATTCCTCCGCGGTAGCACCAACAGCGCCCACACCAGCGCCGCCATCAAGAACGCCACCGTCTCCGCCACCTCAGCATTCCGGGGAATCCCCGCCGGCGACCGATACGCCGCAAACACCATCGACAGCCCCAGCCCCACCACTGTGTTGAACACCGCCCCGGCGTAGCACCCCGACACCGCCACTTGCGCCCCGTCGGCGCCGCCCTTCACCGCCATCGCCACGTCGGCGACCAGGTCGCCGACCGAGTTCCCCCACGCCAGCACCGTGAATCCGAGGATCGCCGGACTAATTCCGACGACTTCTCCGATCGCCAGTAGTAGCGAAACTAATTCTCTGGCGACGACGTACGTCCACACGATGCTCATCGAAAAGCCGCCGATCAGCCACGGGAGTCGCCGGACACCCGCCGGCGGCGCGGACGCGCCGGTGAAGGCGAGCGTCAGAGTCCCAAAAATCAGGCCGGCGACGATGCCCGCTGTTAGAGTCGGGGTACTTGTCCGAAAATCGCGCTCCGGGGCGGCGGCATAAATGATCACGAGAAGAATCGGCGCGAATGTCGACGACGCTACCGTGATTGGCTTCGACCATTTCGATTCGATCGTTGTCGGGATTGTCAGCATTCTCGGCAAATCGAGCAGCAATTCGACCCCCCGGAGGACAGAACTCCACCAAGAGCGGCGTTTAAGGTTGTCGATTTCTAACACTCCGGCGTCGCCAAGCAACGGGATTCTTTGATCGGCGATGGATTCATCCTCGGCCGTCGGATTACCCAAACCGCATTCGCTATCGACCTTACAGTCATAGCGAATCATTTCGGTAGCCGAGACCAAAGCAATATAGAAAAGATACAGAGAAACGAAGCCGAGGGCGAACCAAAACGTGATCCGCCCCAAGGCGATGATCACGAGTAGACAACATAAGACGAACAAAAAAAACACGACGTCCCGAACGAAGCACGTCCGGTCAACGGTCACAGCACGGGGCGCCACGCAAACGCTCACGACCCCAACAACGACGCAACATATGAAAAATGCGCCGCCCAAAACGCCATTAAGGCCGATATCCGCACTGCCCGATTGCCCGAACGAAATAATACTCGAGAAAACGTCGTTGGCGCCGTTTCCTAACGGGAGAAGAGTTGTCCCGGCGATCGTCGGGGGCAGCTTGAGCACGGTCGCAAGCCCCCCGACCGATGGGCAGAAGTAATCGGACGCCGTCTGCCCTAAAAAACAGAACAAAACGGCGAGCCAGGTGGCGAGAACGAAGTATCCAAAAACGGCGTTTCCGGCGCAATAAAAGATTTCGAGGTAATTGAAGTAGCCTTGGCTGCGGCAGCCACCGCCGTGTGTCTTGATGTAGACACACTTGGCAGCGTAGTCGTCGAGCCGGCGGATGCCGGGGCAGGCGGCGGCGCCGCCGCCGGAGAGGGTGGTGGGAACATGGTGGAGGGGAGTGGGATTGTGGTGAGAAGTTATGTAGAGTGAGAATAAGAAGAGTGAGAAGGATAGGGTGAGGAAGAAGGATAAGGCTTTGGTTTTGTTCTGCTTCTTCTTCTTCTTGTTGATGTAATAATCCATAGAAAGATAGAGAGGATTGTGGAGTTGTAATAAATGAATTTAAGAGGACGTATTTGTTAAGAAAACTACATACTTTGTTTGGGTGTTTGTATCGACAGCAAAAGAGAGTTATTTATTTATTTATTACTCCCTCCGTCTCGGATACCGTGTCTGCTACACCGTAGACATGGCATTTTAGGAGATGTGTAATCAGTAGATAATTAAAAATATATTAATGAAAATAATTATCCTATAATATAAATAATTATAAATTAAGATTAAAATAACTAATTAGTTTAATTAAAATTAAAAAAAATTAAAAAATTTAAAATGAGATTAAAATGTGTAATCATTTTCCAAAAAAGAAAAGTGACATAGTATATGGGACGGACAGAAACGACAACATGGATATGGTATCTGGGACGGAGGGAGTATTATTATTATGTAAAAAGCTTATTCCTTGCCAACTTAATGCGACTCGTATTTTCGTTATCTTTATTTAGTTCTAAGTTATCAAAAATAAATAATATATCAACTGATATTTTGGGATTTTTTCAGTAGATTAAAAAATAGTAATATTTTATTAGTATTGGAAATCTGAAAATATTTTAACATTTTTACCGTTTTACTTTACGTATAAAGTAATTGTACGTGCATTGGTATATTTGTAATTTAGGTAAAAATTAATAGTATTTTTATATTAATGTATAATTATTTTTTATTAAAAAGAAGATGATAGTAATTTGAAGTGAGACAGACAAAATTGGTAAATAGAAATATTTGAATTGGGAGGAAGAGATTAAAGATATAAATAAAACTTAGACTCCCTCAATCTTATATTTTCTTATATCATTTCAAAAGTATCATTTTTTTTTATTATTATAAGTAAAAAAAAATTATATAAAAATATCAAAATACTTCTAATTTTTATAAAAATATGATATTTTTTACTTATAAGAATAAAAATATCAATATACTCTTTACGTCATAAAAACATAATACTCAGGCACAAGATTAATTTTTATGTACTTTTAAAAATATTATATATTTTTTAAATTTAAAATATAATACTTTCTCCGTCCTACTTAATTTGTACATTCTTTTTATTTGCGCCTATCTACATAATTTGTTTTTTTTAAAAAAAAATATATAATTATATACTTTAATTACATTTTTAAATTTATAATTTATAATTTTTTAAATTTTAATTAAACTATTTGGTCATTTTAATCTTAATTTATAATTAATTTTATTAATATATTATTTAATTATTTACTAATTATATAATATATCAGACTCTGTGTTTAAGCTAAATGAAACAAATTATCTCTAAAATAAACAAATTAGCTTGGAGTAACATTTAATTTAATTTAATTTTATTTATTGATCTGATTATATTGTTGTTTTTTATTATTTATAGGAATGACGTGCGGTTTGAATCTTCTGTGTTTCATAATTTTGGATTTGTATACGTGTGTCCATTCACGCGTTTTTAATGATTTAACTATTTTAATTTATTATTTTGTTCTGAATATTGTAATCCAAAAATAATAACAGCAATACATATACACGTAAAGAAAATCAAGATGTATTGTATTTTATTTTTGTTTTTACTTCGATATTTTCGACAGTAATCTAAATATGATATTTTATATGCAAAAAGTACTCCATTCGTCTTATAATTAAATATTTATTTGTTTTTTGTACGTAGTTTTAAAAATATTAATATTATATTAGGATGTAGTAGAAATAAAGTAGAAATGATTAAAATAATCTTATTAGTATGTGTGATATAAAAGTAATGGTATTTGTGTAATATATTGTAAGTTGTAAGGGTATTTGTAGGTAAATAGTACAGTTACTAAAAAAAATTGATACTTTGTTATGAGAATGACTAAAATGGAAAAATGGATACTTTGTTATGGAACGGAGGGAGGATTATGATAATTAACACTAGCACGATAAAACTCTTTAGACTATGATTTTTTCTAGAGTTTCGGAAAGTTTTAAAAATAGTAAAAAATAATTACTTCATTCGTTTTAATTCAAATCATTTATTTTATTATATTTATTTGTCTCATTTCAAAATATATTTTTTTAAAAGTAATTATATATTGATATTAAAATAGTCATAATGTTTATTTAAATTATAAACATGTTATACGTATAAATACTTTATATATAAACTCAAAGAGTAAAAATGTTAAAAACTCACACTTTCACTAATCAATAAAATATTATTATTATTTAATTTACTAAAAAACTAAAAAAAGCCGAATTGGGACGAAATAAGTATTTAATATAATGTAAATACATAGAAGATCCAAAATTTTTGAAAGTTAGATATTTGAAAACTACAATGGTTAGAAATTTGTAATTAGTTATTGATTTTTTTTTCTGTTGAACATGACAATACTAGACATAAGAAAGTATTTTATATTCTCTAAAAAAAAAAAATAGAATTATTGAAAAATGAATAAAATTAGACTATCTTAATAGATTAAATAGTTATAGATTAACTAATTAGTATAAGGTTTGCTTTATAGTATTAAATATTAAATAAATTTACTATGTTTGCTTGACTTTACTTGATTATGTGATATGATTTTTTTTATTTTTTTTTATCAAAATATCCTTCATGATATATTTTATAGATTTACATTGGACAATAACTTTTTTTTTATTTAAATTAAAATAACAATACATTTAAATTCTAGTTGTGCTATTATCATGATAACATATAATGTATATAATTTAAATTTAAAATAATGTGTATTATTATTTATTATATATAAATTAATTTTTAAAAATATATTATTATTATTTCATTGAATAAAAATATTAACAAAATAAGATAAGTTTTATAAATATTAAACAAAAAAAATTATCAATATTTTATATATTTTTTGCTATAATATTTATTAAAATAAATTATTACAAGCATTTGAACAAATATTTTTTAAAAAAAAAAAAAAGAAAAAGAAAGGACAATTTAGATATTTTGTTAAATTGGATAAATTAATACGAATGTGTTGAGCCGTATTATTAATCTTATAAATGGGTACTATTATATCAGGTTTGTAACTATACCAGGTTCGAGTACCTTAAAGTAAACATTTGAATCACTAATTATGAAAGTATATTAAGGGAATCATCACTTATGGAGAGAAACGCTAATCATGGAAAACTATCAAGAGAATCATCACTTATGGAGGTTTTTAGAAGTTACCTTTGATATATATTTCCTTTTATTATAAGTTTTCATATAGTATAATTCTATATCTAAAACCTCCCTAATTTTTTATTTCCTTATAGTTAGATTTACCTTTTGGTTTGTTTCCTTTATTATTTGTTGCATTTTATTTTCTCAAGGACCTCTATATAAGGTTATTGTCTATCATTGTAATGACAATTTTTTTTACATCTTAAATTGAATTTCACTTTTATAATATTCTAGTGTTAGGGAGTGATTTCCTCGCATTTAGAATCTCAAATCGGGTCTTTGGAGTGATTCCATCGGTTCATGGCTTCCAATCCTTTGCAATGGGATTTAGCCTATTGTTTGTGTTTTACTTATGGATTGATTTCACGTTCAAGACTTAATCTCGTGGTTGGTTATCATCCATACTAATTCACATTCTTTGCACTATCTTTTATTCTTTCTTCTCTTTTCTTCTATACATATTCTTAATCCATTTGTTCTATTGAACTTTGTGGGTAAGAAAATTATTATGGTCATAATTATACGCGGCCGGGCCGTGTCATCTGGTATCAGAGCTAGTTGATACAATCTCTTGATTGATATCACGGTTCTTATTTAAAAAAAAAAAAAAGCAAAAAAAAAATTCGAAAAAAAGAGGCAAAAAAAAAAACGAAAAAAAAAGAAGTTATTATCAAATATTAAGATATTTTTTATTTACTTCTAGTTCTCGAATCATTTTTTCTTTTATCAAAAAAAAAAAATTTATTTAGATTATTTGTCTTCTACCTTCATTCTGAACTTATATTTATTTTGTTTTCACTACTGTTTTGGATTTTTTGGCTATCGTCTTTGGGAGAATTCCATCGATTTGAATTGAGTCCTTTTTGCGAGATAGAGAGGCACATAAGGTATGGAGTGATACACGAGAGTTCTAGTGAGGTTATTTTCTTTTTTTTTATTCTTTCTTTCTTCTCATTCTAATGGTAGGGGGTGAAAGATCCAATTCTCAACAAGTTGATGTACAAGGTCTTCTCAATACCATTCTACAAGAGTTCAAAACTCTTCACCATTCTAAATTAGAGTTGATGAATAATAGGATGGATCAACTTGAAGAGAATCAACAAAAGTTACAAGAGAATATCCGACCGTTACCTGAAGCACAAAAGCAAAATGATGTTCAACCACATTTGAGGCCAAGATGCAATATCCGGCCCCCACCACCACACAACATTGATGAACTCGATGATGAGGAGTTTGAAGGAAATTGTGGACGACCTAGACATCATAATAACCATCACCGATGGGATGGAGATGAGGCTATCAACTCGATCAAGTTCCAAGTGCCACCATTCCAAGGAAAATCCAACCCTGAAGCATTTTTGCAATGGGAACGAAGGTTAGAATTAATCTTTGATGTTCAACAATTAACTGACCAACAAAAACTCCTTGTGGCTGTAATGGAGTTTTCAGATTATGCGTTTACATGGTGGGACCAATTGAGCATCAACCGTCGCAGAAATAGGGAGGCTCCAGTGCGTACTTGGACAGAACTTCGTACACTCATGCGAAAGAGGTTTGTTCCCCCTCATTACCATCTTGAAGCATTGCGGAGATTGCAGAGTATACAACAAGGGTCGCGGTCACTGGAGAAGTACTATAAAGAGGTTGAAACACTTCTTCTACAAGCCGATATCCATGAAGATCAGGAGCAAACGATGTCTAGATTCTCGAATAGGCTTCAAAGGGATATTGTTGATGCGGTAGAGATGTACCAATACGTTGACCTCAAGGAGATGGTACACTTGGCCATAAAGGTGGAGAAACAACTAAAATCAAAGCGGATGCAAGGTAATCCGTTTAAATTTTCTCTAATTGTAGGTTTGCCTAAAGCGCCGCTTCCACAATATATCAACAAAGGAAAACAGGTAGCGAGAGTTGATTCGACGCGCCCTAAGTCGCCAACATACGCCCCAAAGAACACCACCCATAGACGAGATGTGTTATGTTTCAAATGCCAAAGCCAAGGACATTTTGCGAATCAATATCCAAACAAGCGTACTATAGTTCTTACGACCTCCGGTGAGTACGAATCCGAATCAGAAATTGAAGAGGTCAATGAGGCAAATTCCTACGACCAGGAAGCTGTAGAATCCATACCGGAGTCCAATTTGACGTTAGCCACTCTCTGAGCTCTTAGCACTCTTCTAAAGGAGGTTGAAGATACCGAACAATACAAAAATGTATTCCATGGAAGGTGTAAGATCGCGACTAAGGTATGTAGTCTTATCATTGACAGTGGTAGTTGTACTAATGTCATTGGTGACCTCGCAGTGAAAAGACTTAATTTGAGGATGAATTTGCACCCGAGGCCTTACAAACTACAGTGGCTCAATAATTGTGGGGAAATCAACGTGACCAAACAAGTGTTGGTGGGAATTGAGCTACAAGGTTAAAAGGATGAGGTAAAATGCGATGTAGTTCCAATGCAAGCATGTCATATTTTGACAAAGAAGTTGTACATGATGGCCGTTGTAATCGATATACTTTCACACATGCCGGACGGACCAGAGTTCTAAAGCCGTTAAGTTCTCAAGAAGTAAATGAAGATAAAAAATACTTGTACAAGCAGTTTGCCCCTGAAGCAAGAGAGAAAAGGAACCAAAAGAAAGACAACAAGATGGTTGGCTATGTCGCTGAATCAACTCAATGTGAAGAGTCCAATTTGAAGTCCTCCTTAAAATCACCCGCAACAAAAGGTACTCCGCATACAAGTGCATCTACTCTGTCATATAGCCTAACTACCCCATAACCTCTCAAATCATCATCCTCACCGGTAAATACATCTGCCCCGAGCCACTCTTAAATACTCTACCCTTCTACTCTAAAATCAAACACAAGTGTAGTGATTCAGGGTGAAACTAGCTGGAATCTTAAACACGAGAGTGAGAGGTCTAATCTTTTTATGTGTAGAAAGGAAGTTTTACGCTTAAAACATGGAGTTCATTGTTTGCTATTACTTTCTAAACCTACTTATTTTTCCATGAATGACTCTAACAAACTTCCATCTATTTTTTCTAACTTATTGCAGGCGTATGATGATGTTTTTTCCTGATGAAGTACCCCATGGTTTACCACCCACTCGTGGAATTGAGCACCAATTTGATTTTGTCCCGGGAGCATCACTTCATAATCGGCCAGCCTATCGAGCCAACCCAGATGAGGTAAAAGAAATACAAAGGCAAGTGGAGGATCTACTAAGCAAATGTTGGATTCGTGAAAGCCTAAGTTCTTGTGTTGTACCTGTCCTATTAGTGCCAAAAAAAGATTGAGGTTGACGCATGTGTGTGGATTTCCGAGCCGTCAACGCTATAACAGTAAAGTATCGTCATCCCATTCCTAGATTAGATAACATGCTTGATAATTTGTGTGGTTCTGTAATCTTTTCAAAAATTGATTTAAAAAGTGGCTATGACCAAATTCGGATGAATCAAGGTGATGAATGGAAAACTACCTTCAAGATTTCTTTTGGTCTATATGAGTGGTTAGTTATGCCATTTGGACTTACCAATGCCCCAAGCAGATTCATGCGATTGATGAATCATGTTTTAAGAAATTTTATAAATAAGTTTGTGGTAGTATACTTTGATGACATACTTGTTTATAGTACTTATATTGAAACACATGTTGAACATTTACAAGCAGTTTTAGATGTTTTACGGGATGAGAAGTTATATGCTAACTTGAAAAAATGTGACTTTTGTGTCGACAAGTGCAACTTTTTGGATTTTATTGTAGGAAAAGATGGAGTATGTGTAGATCTTGTGAAGGTTGCAGTCATCCAAGAGTGGCCTACACCTACTAGCGTACGTGATGTCCGTAGTTTCCATGGCCTTGCAAGTTTCTACCGTCGATTTGTGCGGAACTTCAGCACTATTGCAGCACCCTTAACTGCAATTACCAAAAAAGATGATAAGTTTGAGTGGGGAAGTGAACAACAAAATTCTTTTGATACTTTGAAATCGAAACTTACATATGGACCCCTATTTGTTTTACCTAATTTCTCTAAACCGTTTGAACTTGATTGTGATGCCTCTGGGGTAGGTATTGGCGCCGTCCTCTCACAAGAAAAGAGACCCGTTGCATTTTTCAGTGAAAAGCTACATGGCGCTGCGTTGAATTACTCAACCTACGATAAGGAATTGTACTCCTTAGTGCGGGTCCTGCAAACATGGCAACATTACTTACGTCCTCGTGAGTTTGTTGTGTACACTGATCATGAATCCCTCAAGCATATCAAATCCTAAAGTAAGTTGAGTACGAGACACATTCGATGGATCTCCTTCATTGACACATTCCCCTATGTTGTTAAATACAAAAAAGGTAAGAAAAACATTGTTGCAGATGCATTGTCACGCAGGTATGCACTTGTTACCACACTTGAGTCTAAGCTATTAGGTTTTTCGTATTTGAAAGAATTATATGCAACTGACCCTGATTTCTCCGATATATTTGCTAAATATAATTCTCATGCATTTGAAAGGTATCATATACATGAGGGGTATTTGTTGCGAGAAAATAAATTATGCGTGCCTAAATGCTCTTTGAGAGAATTGTTGATTTGGGAAAGTCATTCGGGGGGTTTGATGGGACACTTTGGTAGGAACAAGACACTTAACTTGCTGCAGGAACATTTTTTTTTGGCCACGTATGAAAGCCGAAGTTGAAGCCGAAATTCGTCGGTGTACTATCGTCGAAGTCTACTGTTCATCCACACGGTTTGTATACTCCGCTACCTATTCCTGAATCCCCTTGGGTTGATATTTCTATGGATTTCATATTAGGTTTACCTAGGAGTAGGTCTGGTAAAGATTCAATATTTGTTGTGGTTGATCGATTTTAAAAAATGGCACGTTTTATTCCATGCACAAAAATCACTGATGCTTCGCATGTTGCTTCATTATTTTTCAAAGAGGTTCTTAGATTGCATGGTGTTTAAAGATCCATTGTTTCTAATAGGGATTCTCGATTTTTAAGTTATTTTTGGAAAACACTTTGGGCTAAATTAGGTACAAAATTAATGTTTTCCATATCACACCACCCACAAACTGATGGTCAAATAGAAGTTGTTAATCGAACTATGGGTAACTTGTTACGTGCCTTAGTTAATGAGAATTTGAAGAGTTGGAAAGAATGTTTAACTCATGCTGAATTTGCATATAACCGTACGATTCATAGCTCTACAAATTGTTCTCCATTTGAGGTTGTTTACGGTTTTAACCCACTAACTTCTCTTGATCTTATGTCATTGTCACGCATTGAGCACGTTAGTTTTGATGGCAGAAAAATGGCTGAATTTGTCCAACAACTTCATTCTCAAGTTCGAGATAATCTACGAAAGGCAGCTAACAACTACGCAAAACAAGCTAACTGTGGGCGCAAGAAAGTTGTATTCGAGATAGGAGATTGGGTTTGGCTACACTTGAGGAAGGAAAGATTTCCAAAATTTCGAAAGTCAAAACTTACTCCCGTGGCGATAGGCCTTTTCGAGTATTGGAACGCATTAATGATAATGCCTACAAACTTGAACTCCCAGGTGAGTACCAAGTTCATGCTACTTTTAATGTTTCTGACTTAAGCCTTTTTGATGCAGCAGATGAATATCTTGTTTGGGAGAATAAGAAAGCTTTTCAAGAAGAAAGGAATGACAAGGACGTCCAATCTTCAAGTATTTAAATGCCCGTGGGACCCATCACTCGAAGCCGAGCTCGTCAGTTTCAAAAATCCGTCACTGCATTGATCAGACGATTTTTCATGGAGAATCAATTTAAGGATGATGCTTGGAGACCACTTAGCCCTCGCCTGACGCTCCTTCAATGGAACCCGCAAGAATCTCAATTGAAAGATCAAGAGAATTGCTAATCATGAAAGATTATTAAAGGAATCATCACTTATGAAGAGAATCGCTAATCATGGAAGATTATCAAGGGAATAATCACTTATGGAGAGAATCACTAATTATGGAAGTATATCAAGGGAATCATCACTTATGGAGAGAATCGCTAATCATGGAAAACTATCAAGAGAATCATCACTTATGGAGGCTTCTAGAAGTTACCTTGATATATATTTCCTTTTATTATAAGTTTCCATATAGTATAATTCCATATCTAAAACTTCCCTAATTATTTATTTCTTTATAGTTAGACTTACCTTTTGGTTTATTTTCTTTATTATTTGTTATTTTTTATATTTTCAAGGACCTCTATATAAGGTCATTGTCTATCATTGTAACTGAAACTTTTTTTTACATCTTGAATTGAATTTCACTTTTATAATTTTCTAGTGTTAAGGAGTGATTTTCTCGCATTTAGAATCTCAAATCGGGTCTTTGGAGTGATTTCTTCGATTCGTGGCTTCCAATCATTTGCAGTGAGATTTAGTCTATTGTTTGTGTTTCACCTATGGATTGATTTCAGGTCCGAGACTTATACTCGTGGTTGGTTATCATCCATACTAATTCACATATTATCTTTTCTTCTTCCTTCTCTTTTATTTTATACATATTCTTAATTCATTTGTTCTATTGAACTTTGTGAATAAGGAAATTATTATGGTCATAATTATACGCGGCCGAACGGTGTCACTATTGCTCTATAATTGAATATTGAATTTTTTATGTTAGTATGTTAACTTAGTTAAATAGCACAAGTTAATTTGGCTCTAACTATTGGCCAGGTTTATGTTAACACAAGTGTGTTTAATGTAATAAATTAAGCGCTTGACATTTTATGTATATTTTTTATATAGTAAAAGAATGTATTACCCTAAAAATAATTGATTGTCCCCTCTGCCACCAAAAATATATATATAATTTTTTTCATTGTTAGTCACTTATGTGTGAATTGAATATGGTAATATTTGATTGTCTATAAATTTATTTTATTTATTTTTCATTTCGAAGATAACATACTAAATTATTGAAATGTACTAAACATGACGTGACATTTGGTCGGTTGAATCGTTAATTTATTGAACAATGTCGTATATAAATAGGTGGAAATTAAAATGAAGGTGAAAATAGAAACAATCACAACCGTGGGTGTGTTTGTTTCAAATTATGTTTCACTAACAACTCTGAAGATTTTGGCATTATTCAATTTTTTTTTTAAAAAAAAATATATTACATCAAATTCTTTCTGTTACGAAATATAATATCAAATATTAATTTTTTATTATTTTTAAAACTATAAAAGTCTTTAAAAGTTTTTGTTTAAATAGAACTTATTTTAAATTGAAATAACTATTTAATATCATATAAATAAATATTAATGTGATGTTTTTAAACTGATAATTAGTGAGTTGGTGACTAGTTGAATATTTTAAACTAGTGAAATCACTTAATCTTTACCCGATCTATTTATGATCCTATTGGGTTCGTATTGACCCGGATACATAATTAAGTCAAAATCTTTGACCAAAATCCAATTATTTCGTGTCGGATTATCGCGTTATATTAGTTTTTATCGGTTCTAATGTAATATGTATAGAGAATTAAGTTTGATTATTTAAGATTGAACTTTTAAATTAATATGTGAGATAATTATCAAATTAGAATTAGTTTACATGTATAATAAATTAATTAATACTAATATATTATAATAGGGTTGTCGTATCGGATTCGAGTTAAGGACATCAAATCTAACACAATCTGTTTATCATCATGTCATGTTCGTCTTGACTCATGGACATAATTTGATCGAAATTCTTGACTCAAATCCAATTATCACATGCCAGATTCATGTCAGACTAATTTTTGCGAGCTCTAAATATTTTTAATGTAAAATTAATTTTTAGTAGTATAATATAAAAAATAAATATTTATGTAATATATTTTATTTTTTTTAATAACTTATAAAACCTTGATGAACAAAACAAAATCTTTAGCATGTTTGTTTAGTAAAATAATTTGAAAAAATATTTTTGATGTGAAATATTGTAAAAGTAATATAAAAATAATGAGTGTATAATATATTATTTTTGGGGCAAAATGTATTTTTAAGAAAAAGAACACACAATTTTTCAAATTTCTTATAATGTGCTTAGGCTGTATAATGTAGACGTAATCAGATACATATTGTTTTCTTTCTTTTCCGATGGATCATGAAATGTGAAGGATCGAAAAGAGCTGTTACCACGACTGAGATGTCAGGCTCAAATCTTCAGGCTCCACCAATATGGACTAATCGGATCTTCATTCAGGCGAGAAAATGAGTATCCAGCAACTGGGACGGATGCAATGTTAGGCAAGGTGGGTCAGTTGACCCACAAAAAATAATAATAATAATAATACTAATTATCACTAAATTACAAATATATCCTTAAATATTAATTTTATTTTTATTTCATGAATCAGTTTCGGTATTCGACAAGACCCACCAAAAGAATTATTGATGTCTTGTTTTTTTTCCTCCAATAGACTTTCCTCTTTTAATAAAAAAAATATTGCAACTTGCATAATTATATTCTAGAGAATTGTCAGAAGCAAAATTGATGATTTTTGAATTATTATTAGGTAATTTTATTATTGATGTTTAATGTGATGAAATATTTTGGGATTCGAACAATTTAAATGAACTTTCTATGAAACTTGTTGAGACAAAGAAAAATAGCAACGGCAAACGTGGAAAAATCATTTTCAACTATAACTATCATAAAAAAAAACTTACGGAATAGCATGAAAGAGTAATTATTAAATTGTTGTTTTGTTACTTTTATAGAAAGAGATGTATTTACAAAGTTAGTATAGATGCTATTGTCCGCCGATACCAAAATATAAGAGATCTCGTCGTGAACACTTATAACTATTTTGATGTCTAAGTGATTGTTAATTTGAAATTTCGTATTTTTCTAATGTAAATTTTTGTTGATATATTTATTTAATTTTAATTTAATAATATTAATTTATCGACCCACTAAATTCAAAATTCTAGATTCGCCACTGTCCAACAATACCCGTGGTACCAGAATTTTTTTGCTAAGCAATCAATATTTTCAATCAAAGGGCAATGGGTGAGGTCAAATGTTACATTACAAAATGTTGGAAAATTATTGTATCACGAGAATATCAAATAATTATCGAAAAATAAAATTTGAGAATAAATATAATTTATCGAAATAAATTCGATAAACCCTAAACTCAGTCATTTATAAAGGTGATAATTTTTTTTTTTCAAGTTTGCATAGCTTTTAAATTACACAGATCTGTGTAAAGTAATTCTAATAGCTTCATTTTATTTTTTTATTGAACAAACAGTAATATAGTTATTTTTATCTCCACACAAACTTATCATTTAGTTTTAGTGTTTACTTTCAATATTTAGTAAATTGATATTTACTAACTTTTTTTTTTTTTAGC
The DNA here is from genome assembly GCF_009805555.1 of Andrographis paniculata. Lineage (NCBI taxonomy): Eukaryota > Viridiplantae > Streptophyta > Magnoliopsida > Lamiales > Acanthaceae > Andrographis > Andrographis paniculata. Next base: position 2,427,238 of record NW_026137591.1, read on the forward strand.
ATTTAGATTAATTTGTTATAATCTACAATGTCATAAATCAGAACATTTAGATTGTAATTTGTTCCGTCTAACCGGCATATGTACACAACATAAAGGTCGATGTTTGCCAAACTTACATTTGAATTTCCGGCAACCTCCATGATGTTGGCAATTTGATCCAGCAACGATATTCTCACAATATATCAAATTATTCGTTTTTGCAATTGTCTATGTAATATATAGTTGAGATAGGAGAGTATCACATAATCTAAATATTTTTTATTTTATTAAAAAAATATGTTAATTATATAGTTAATAACTTACAATAAATATTATGTAATTATAATTGATATAATTAATAATTTTTTATTAAAATTTAAAATTTATCATTATCTATATATATGATTAATGTATATTTTTATAATTAAAAAATTGATAAAGTTATTGTATAATATATAACAATTCTTTATGTATATTAAAATTAAATAATTTATTTTATTTTACAAATATATTAATTTATATTAATAATATATATTTTGATACGTGTATATTTATATAAAAATATATAAAGGAGAATATTTATATGTTTTCATTTATTTTTTTTAATTTTTATATTTATTTTTATTTAATTATTCTTAATTAGTTATGACGGAATTAAATTTTGAATAAGATTATTTTTCAATTTATTTATGAAATGATGAATTTTATAAGTTTTAAATTAGAATTCTTTAATAATTATATAATTATGACTTTTTTTATTTTCCCTTACTATTTTTTTTTTTTTGTCTTTATATTGATTTGGATGAATGACATAAATTCTGGAATTTATAGTCGATGACACCAGATATTAAAAGTATCAATAAATTAATGACAGATTTAATGATATTTTTCGTAAAAATGCTTATAATTAAACTGTTTGTGCACTCATTTCATACACACCATAAGCATTATTTCCCCCTCTCTTCATTTCTTCTTTTTGTTCTTTTCCGGCAATATTTGTAGTGAATTTTCAATCATATTCCGGCTACTTTCAATATTATTAAATATTTATATCTTTCATTTTTTAAATCTCAATGTTATTTTTTATTTTTTTAATTTAACCATGCTTCTTAGTCACGATGTACTTTAATTTTTTAAAAATTTATTTTTTATTTTAATCATCAATCTTCTCCTTATATTCTATTTTTTTTTCCTCAAATTATTTTTCTTCTTCTTTTTTTATACATAATTTACTTTAATTTTAATTATAAACATATTTTTATACTTATTTATTAATATTTTATTTTATATGTTTTTTTATGAGAGAATATTCATATATGGCTCAGTTATATATATATAAGATTAATATATAATATTGAAATATTTTGATATTCTAGAGATTTGTAATATTTGTTTTTAAGTTGAATTTATCTTAGGTTGGCGAATTTGTTTATGCCATGCAATTGTCATTGAGGTAACCATATTGCTATAGTGAAATTTGACATTTTTTAATGTTCTACAATGTGAAATACATATTATGTTGGTTGAATGCTCACAATGTGTTTTGTGAATTATGATTATGTGCATTTGATGATGTTCGAATAATATTATGACGTTGATAATTTTATATGAGAGTACTTGACTTCTTTTTTTTTTTTTTTTTTTTTGTTGATTATTGTATTTTTCATGTCCTTATTAATTGATTTGCTTTATTTTAGTGAATACATCATTTGTGAATTACAATTGTATTTGAAGAATCTTTAATTCAAAAGTCATAGTTATTAATATTTCATAGCAATCATTCATATATATATATATTATTCATTTATTTATACGAATTTATTTATATTTTCTTTTCATATAATTTTTTTTTAAAAAAAAAATTCAATTAATTTTAGTTTTAAATAAAATTTTACTTAAATATATTTATCTGATTGTATTAAATTATGAAATTATAATTGAATTAAATAATCAATAATAATAAATTTTAAATTAAATATTATTAAGTACAAATTGATTGTATGATAAAATATATATATATATATAAAGTTACTTGTGTTTGTTTGGGGGATTCTCCCCAAATTTTACTATTTATTCAATTTTTTCTCCCAAAAACATCAAATCAAACACCTATTTTTTATTTTTTATATTATACTAAAAATTAATTTTACATTCAAAACATCACATCACCGCCTATTTATATCACATTATACAACTATTCATATTCAAACTTTTTACTATTTAAATCTCAATAAAAAATCCAACCCCGAAACAATAACAATATGTTCAAGCTTTAATAGAAACATTTATATATTCATATCATCAATTATCATATAGCAAATTTTCATATGTATATATATTGTCAGCTATTAAATATTCCATCATTAGTACTTTCAAATTTTTATACAATGTGTGTATATATTTTACTATTATTCCATTTTCATGGCACAATTACAAAATTGTCATACTATAATAAAATTTTCTCTCGATGATTGACTAATCCAAAAATATTTATATTTTTCCTATATTTTTTTTAATAATAAATTGTTTATAAAATATAATTTTAATAATTTATATAAACCGTGCAATGCACGAGTATCACACTAATTAAGAAAATTTATATCGCAAGAATATCAAATAATTATCAAAAAATAAAATTTGATAATCAAATTAATTTATCGAAATAAATTCGATAATGACGTTGTGTCGAGGTAGAATCTCTCTACGCAAAAGCGAATACGCACCATTGTGCCCGAGCCGAAATCTCGGAAGACATCCAGTATGACGATGAGTTTCCAATCTTAACATCCAGCCATAAGTATCATATTCGGCCATAAATATTGAATTTAATTTTGATTTCATAGTTTTCGTGTCCAACGGGCGGGCAGCGCATTGGCATGCCATGTTGTAGCCACATTCTATGTCGTTCTAATGAAGTTGTATTGAAATACAATTCATTTGTGTTACAACTTTTAATGTGAGATAAATATCTAATTAATTAGTTAATTGTCCGTTAACTCTTGTAACTCAATGACTACACTTGACCCAAGTCCAAACAGCGTACATTTAATACAAATTAATTTAATTAATTTGATTTATGGGCTCGTTGCACACCAATTAATCAATTTCAAAAATATTAATTTAATTAAAATTAAATTTCGGTTAAATAATTAATCAATTTTTCAATACAAATATAAAATAAAAGTTAAATTATTTATTAAACTATTCATATTAACAATACATTAATTTGGTTCCGGTGCTAAACTAGATTAATGAGCATTATGCAAAGAGCACATGCCGTACACGTCGTCACTGCATATGCTTGAATGAAAATAGCATTTGACTGATTGTATTGTGATTTAAGTTGAGACAATTATAGAAATTATTTTTGAAAGATAATAAATTGTTTAATTTTTTTTAAAAAAAAATATTATTCATTTAAAACTAAATTATTTGAAAATTATTTATTAAATTATTATTATTATTATCATCGATATAATTATATACTAATTTATATGATTTGTTAAAAATAATATAATTTAAATCTATATACAATATATATGTTATTTTATTTTATATAATTAAAAATAAAACAAATAAATAAAGATGTTATCAATTTTTTAATAAAATATTTAAATGGTATAATAGGTAACTAGATAAAAGAACCAAACATACCCTAAAAGAACTTATGAGCGAAAAATGATGGAAGCTAATGTAACATGCAATGTTGGCGTCTCATTTGGAGGTAGGTTTATTTGGACAACCATTATATATGTAGGTACGGTTTCAACTGTCCAAACTATCCATTAGTTCCCAAAATAGCATAGGCAAATTCTGTCCAAGACTATGCTATTCCACCCACTGATGCTTCTTTCACTGTTTTGTTTCAAGACAAACCGATCACATTAGATGAATTATATGTAATGGATAAGACTAAATGGGGTCGAGAGAATTTAAATCATGATCTCTCAGCCATAAGGCCAACTTCCACACAATTAGATTATCCCTTACGACATTGATTTCACCATCTTCATTGATTTCACCATCTTCCTTACTATCGCAAATGTCTGAGGGATAAAATTAAAAATAAATATTTTATTGAAAAAGTAATAAAAATAAAATATAGTTCGGGTATTTTTTAAAATTTTGTTAGAAAATTAATCAAATATAGTATATTGTTGTAATGATATTTACTGTAAATAAATATTGAATGTAAGGTAATACTTAAATATTAATAATCGGATAATTGGTCTGCCCTCCTTACAGGTAATGTAGAGTTATAATTCAGTCTCTGTTTTAAAATAATTGGTCTGCACTCCCTGTTTTATTTATTTAGTTTAATATTAGTCCCTCTTTTATATTTTCTTTGGTAAAAATTAAATGTGCCTCTAAAATATCTTTAAATGCTTCCAAATTTATTTTATATACTTATAATACATTCGGCTTAAATTTGTCTATATAGTTCCGAATCTCCGGTTTACCAGTTTTCGAACCGTTTGTTACGGTTTATATATTTGTCAAAGTGCGAACTGTTGGTTCAGACCGCCAGTTTACGATTTCAACCGGCGGTTCGGCCATTTTTTTTTTTTTTTGAACTTGCACGCCGGCTGCAATGGTTGATTGACGACTGTAGATTATGAAATGTTATGGGCGGGCGACAATAGGGATGAGCAAAATATCTTAAATCTAAAAATTTGATCCAAACCAAAAATCAAAATTTAAAATTTGGTTCGAATTGAATTTTTGACAAATTTCGAATTTTCGGATCGGATTGGATTGGTATACTTAAAATCCGAATCAATCCGAAATTTGAAATATAACATTTTAATATATTTTTTATTATATATTTAATATTTTATTAAAAAATATTATATTTTAATATAAAAAGCTCAAAATTATTAATTATATTTTAATATATTTACTTTTATATTATATATATATTTAATATTATAAAATAATAATAAAATATAAAAGAAATTTACAAATTAAAAAAATAATTAAAAATATTTAAAATTTCGGATTTTTCGGTTTGGTTCGAATTTTTTAGTTCGAATTTTGGATTTTTGAATTTCGAAAATTGGTTATTTCGGTTTGGTTCGGATTGATTTTTTCAAAAATTTTGGACTTTCGGATTTGTTCGGATTTGAAAAAATCCAAACCAAAAATCCGAATACTCACCCTAAAAAAACGAAAAAAATAAAAAATAAAAAAATAATAAAAATGAGTCTTTGCAACTGCAACCTGTCTAGTATTTGTAGAATGTGGAAGGTGGATGTTTAGAACTAAAATTTATATTACAATATACTTGTAATTAAAATTACTATATATAATTAATTTTTTATAAAAATAAAGAAATATTAATATTAATAAAAATAAATAATTATTAATTATATAATAATAATAATAATATACATTATTTTGTATATTTATATTTTAGATTTTGCATTTCTTATCATACAATTATGTTTAATTTAAACTATCTTATTATCTAATACACATCAATTTCTTAAAATTAATTTTTTATTTTAATTTAAAATTTAATTTAATTTAATTACTTAGTAAATTTATTATTTTAATTACTTTTATATTGTAACAATCTTAACAATTATTATTTATATGATTTTACATAATAAATAAATAATTATTATTTTTAAATAAATTTTAAATTTAGAAAAATTTAAAAACGAAAAAGAAAAATATTAAAAATGAATATACATAAATCGACGGTTCAAACCGTAACTATCGGTTTTTTAAACCGTAATCGAAACCGTCATTTAGAAGGTTCGGTTTCGGTTTAATATTTTGATAAACCGTATGGTTTGAACCATTTTTGCATACTTGATATAATGTAATATTGTTTGTAAATATACAACAACAAAACCACACTTGGATGTATTGTGGTACATGAACACCAATAATGAGTATTTGACAATCCCCTTTTGTGTATGATAATTTAATTACACATATATCAGAAAACGTAATAGAGGCACACAAACTATCAGTTGGGTATATAGTTGATCTCTTGAACCACAATGTCGTAGTATGGTATTACTGTGCTATCAATGTCAATAAAGTTTCAAAGAATAATAATCGAATTGGTATAAAGTAATCGGAGCTTATTGTTTTGTATCCATTAGACACATACATAATTGATTGTAAATAATACACTAAGACAAACGGGAGAATATACTAACGTATGTAGACACGAACAACAAATATGTGATAGTGCTTATTTTTCTATGATATTTTAAAGTAATAGATTTCTAAAAACGTATCAGAGCCATATGAATCATTTTTTAGAGTTTACAATTGATGTATCGAAGCACATGCGCGTGGTAGCGTAGGTTCCAATCTATCAAGGTCATTTTTGGTCATATGATAAATCATAACAAGTATTAATATAAGCTATGAAGTTACACAGTTAGAAAATTCTGTCATGAGATTATGATGTTCAGTTACATAAAAGACTGCAGTAGGTACACAACTAGTAGAATTTCGTACACGAAATTAGGTTGGAGGTACGACTTAGCTGCTCTAGAGTACTCACCTGCTTAGCCGAGTCAGACCCTATGCTTAGATGCCCTTGACCAAAAGTTGTTATATGCGCTACGGTGTGAATTAATATGTAATAGATTTAAAGATTTTCAATTTGTGGTAACAATCATGTAATCTAACTACCAATATAATTCAACTTAGTCACTTATGACTTTGTTAGACATCTACTAGTTGAGATTGGACTATAATAGTACATATATCATACAACCTATTTAAGTCATTTTTTACTTGGTTAACCATTCATAATAAATATGTGTTGTTTACCTTTTCTAACAATTTGAGGTGTCACAAGAAAACCATCATAATGAACGCATTCTTAGTTACCGTTAACAAGTGAATATTTTGAACAAAAAACGATTGTTCTCCAACCACATGTTATCAGGGCATATATACTCTTTACTGAAGCACATGAGACTATTATTATAAGTAGTTAAGATCCACCTTAGGGTATGTAGATATATTATGTAGGTACATAAGAATGTGATTTGGGTACAAACACGTATAAATAATGGTTTCTTAGGTATTATTTGTGTATTATCGGGTATCTTCAAGTGTAGTTAATTTCAGTCATTTCCATGGAAATGTGTCAATTCGCGTATTCGGTGAGAACACTTCCCCTCTCGGCCTTGGTGAACTAAATGTTGTTGTGTGTGCTATGGTGTGGATTACTACGTAATATGTCTAAAAAACAATCAATTTGTGAGAGTAGTGATGCATGAGTAACAACCAACAAACTTATCAACCTCATTTCTTACTTTTTTAGCCATCTATAGTAAACATGTGTTCTTTTCTTTACTTACATGTCAGGGAGTCGTGAGAACACAATAATGATGAATTTATCTCAAGTTACTAAGAGCAATTGAATATGTTGAACCAAACACGGTCAATTTTTCCAACCATATATAACCAGAGCATATATACGCGTTAGCAGAGCATATGACTTTATATTACAAGTACATAAAAATTGGTATATGCATGAGTGTTTAGGACGTGTGTTTGAATGTTATAATTAGAATTGTTGAATAAGAAAAAAAAATTTGACTCTATTTATTTTTATTAGTTCTTTTAAAAAATTAAATTTATTTTTTAATAAAATTATATTTATAGTTATTTTATTTTCACATTTTAAAATAAAAAACTAATAATAACATTAGTAAAGATTTAAAAAAAATTATACAAAATTGTGACATATATATTTAATATAAATATTTTGATAGAAAAAATTATTTAATTTTATTTTCTTGTAAATTTTATTTTTCTATAGAATAAGGGTTTGTTTGTTTTTTTGTAAAAGATTTCAATATATTTTTCTACAAAAATAATATATTACACGCACTCATTATATTTATATTATCTACACATTTATATATATATATATACATAGTAAGTATTTAAAATACATAGAATACTATACATAAATTTTATTACTAGTATTAATATTTTAAAAAATTGTATCTTATATATACGATTTTAAATATTTAATAGAATAATTATATATATATATAGATAAATAGATATTTTGCTAATATTATATTGAATCATATAATAAAGTTTATATTATGTATAATATTTACATAATATTTTATATTATATTAAATATAATTATGAATTTTGTATAAAAATAATATAAATTATTAATATCAAATTTTCTCATTTTATAAGTAAAATTAAAAGAGTAAGTAAACTAATATTGATAAAATGAAATATATAATTATGGTTGATTGTGCACCTTTTTTTTCTCGCCAACATTTTTATATCATTGTCTTTTTCGGAAGATATTAATTTATATACTCCATTTATTGACAAGATTAATTTATTTTTGTGCCAAATTTATTATGACTCTATTTATGCACGTAATATTTGTACGATATCTTCCATTTTAAGCAGATTTTTGCATTAATGGTTGATATTTATTACAAAAATTAGCATATGTGCATAATTAAATACCGTATATTTATTTTATTGAGATTTTATTTTCTTTCAAAATACACGATATTTAATTTAGTTTAGGCATTTAATTTTTAATGCCTATATCTACAAATATCCTAATCGCGTCCACCCCTGTGCCAAATTGATTGTTATTTCTTAAAGTGAGATAATAAAATTTTGAGTGAATAAAATTGTTTAGTATAAATGAATTATATATAAATTTAACGAAAAAAAAAAAAAAGGCTGAAAGGAGTAATACTTCTAAAAAATTATACAATTTGATTTTAATGGATAATAAGATAATTTCTTAACTATTAATATGAAAAAAATATCAAAATATAAATAATCACATTTATAAATACCGATAAGAAATAATATATACTCATATAAAAATATAATAAATAAAATATAAACATAAATTATTCAGGGAAAATTTTAAATTTTAAATTATTAAAATTTGTTGAATAAAATAATTAATTTTTATGGAAAAAATAAAAAAGAGTAAAAAAACACTATAAAGAATACAAAAATAGAAGAAAAAATAAATATAAAATATAAATTGCATATAGAGTGTTTAATATAGAACAATTATCTGCACTCGTCAATCGTGACTAGAATGTAAAAAATATATAATATTTTATAATATACATAATATATTTTGTCAGTCAAATAAATAATAGACAAATTTGATAATTAAATATATAAAGAATATATTTTGCAATTTTTTTTTTTTATTTTCTACATCACCCCACAGTAAAATATGATTCTAATTATTATTTTTATTTATTTATTTTTTAAAGATACATAAGTAAATGTACGCATAATGTAAATAGAGGTATATAAGTGGAATAGTTAATAAAGTGAAAAATAATATAAGTAAAGCGGGACAATTATAAGTATATAAAATAACATTAAAAGTATTTAGATATACTTTAGAAGTACATCAAATTTATACTATATAGATAAAAAGAAAAATATAAAATAATGACTAATATTAAATTAAATAAGTAAATGAGGGAGTGAAAATCAATTTTTTTATAACAGGGACTGAATTATAACTTAATAGAACTGACAGGGTGGACAGACCAACTTTCCCAATATTAATTTGTTAATTTTGCAAAAATTAGTAATAAGATAAATTTGATGGGTGGAAAAAGCATATTAATGTCATATTTTAAATATAAATTAATTCTTAATATTATAATAAATACTCCCTCCGTCCCATATTTAGTTATCCGTTTGCTTTTTACACAGAGTTTTAGAAATATTAGTATTATATTGGGATGAAGTATAAATAAATGTAAAAAGACTAAATCAACCTTATTAGTATTGTATGATTTAAAAGTAATGACATTTTTGTAATATATTGTAAATTGAAAGGGTATTTGTAATATTAGGTAATAGTATAATCACTAAAAATGGAAATAGATACTTTATTATGAGACGGATCAAAATAAAAAAATAGATAATTTGTTAAGGGACAATATTTAATTTGATTTTTAAATTGAAATTTTTTAATGAAAATACAAAATCTAAAAAATAAATAAATAAAACCTAAAAAAAACTACAATCATTATAAGTCTTTTCGTGTTGTGACACATACTTGATATAGGTGTCATTTAAATATCGTAACCATGTGGCAATGTGTGATGATTAATCAAATTTGTTGAAAAATGGGTTGTAGTTTGTTGGTTTTGGTTGATATTGATTACAGATGATTCGCTCAACGGATGAACTTCGATGGATAGACGCGATCCAATTTGATTTGAGTTCAATTTTTTAAGGAGGCCCAATTAGAGGTGATCCATATCTCTTAAATTGATGACACGTATATAAGAATAGAGATCAGTGTTGGTACTATTATCGTTGATGGAATAAAAAAACTTGTTATAACAAATTCTAATAGTACTCGTGTGGGGGTAGCAAGGAAGTTGCTGAGAGTGACATAGAATATTTTAGAGGTGGGAGAATTGAAAAAGGATGCTGACCCACAAAGAAAAATAAATATAACAGAGTAGCAATGAATCAGAGTAAGTGTGCATAAAAATTTCAAAAAAAAAATAATAATAGAGATTTGAGAGAGAAATCATGATGTAATTGTTAGAAAGAATGAAGAACTAGGTGCGGTGATAAAAGTAGGGTTTTGGATAGATTAGCTCAAAGAAGAATAGATGAGCACCGACAGGGTGAGCGGTGGTGAGATTAAAGCTAGGAAATCTTTCGTGGGAAGAAAAAGGGATTTATGATGGTTGAATATAAAAAATGATACTATGTAAGTTTGATATGATTCTTGATGAGTTAAATTAGGCCTAGATTGGAACCCCCAAGTGTAGGTCGTCTATAACCGAACTCGGTTAACAATTGTTTCGCGTTTCGATTTTACTGCTTTCAGAGTTCATACGTTGATTGGTCTATCTACCAATTGTCTGTGTGTAATTGAATTTATTTGGGAATATTTTGGTGTTGTTTTGTTGTTCTTGGTTGCTGCTATTTGTTTTTGAGTGAATTTGGGACCAACAAAATTAATCTTTGTATAATACCTTGAGTTGAAAATAAAATGAAATGCGCACGATATTTATATTTTGAACTCTCTCTATCGCCTCTTTCTCTCTCTCTTAGTAGTAATCACACTACATATGCACATTACCTAACATCTATCCTATCACATATTTGGGGAAGGTTACGGTGCTGATTTGCCGCAGCACCCATAGAATACAAAAACAACACAAGTTTTTATTAAAAACAGCATGTGTTGTTTGTAATAATGACATATGCTATTTGTTTAGAATTCCACGTGTGTTGTACAAGTACATGTCATGTGTTGAAATGAACTGCTGCATCTGTTGTATGAGACAATATTATGTGTTGCTAGTTCATGTGTTGTGTTTGTAATATATATAAATGATGTGTTGTCACTAACATTACCGTATGTTGTTTGTTAGCTATTTGTATATTGTTAATTCACGTGTTGTATTTGTATTATATTAATATAAATAATAAACTGTTACTACCATTACAGTGTGTTATTTGCTAGCTATACTGTGCTGTTTCGCAGCACTGTAGCCGCCGTCCACATATTTATTATTACATACATACACGTAGGTTTTCATACATACATAATATCCTTATATATACATTTATATATACATATCTTTATCTATATAGTTTATTTATCTATTTATTTAATATATCTCATAACATGTCGGAAATAATAATAATAATAATAATAGTTGTCGGCTTGTTTAGACAGAGTGTTTTTTATTATAATACAAATTTTAATTGAAAGTATAATATGATACCGATTAGTATGGCAAAGTTTTAATAAGATATTTTTTATTTTATATCTTAATACAAAAATAAGCATTTGTAGTATTGTCGAATGATGATTTGATCGGGTAACATATCACATAGAGGTAAGTAACATATATTATATACTATCATAACATATTTATGATACAATATATGTTATATTATAGTTCAACATATGATATCATGTAGCATAGCATGTAATATATTATGCAAAAATATATATTGTGTGTTTTTACGTAATATGTAATATGGTGACCCGATCTGCCCCATATGAAAATATGATTAAAAAATAAAATTTAAGAAATTATAGATAAATAAGTCTCACATAAGCTATTAACAATTGTTTATAATCTACTTCAATTTATAATGTCTACACCAATACTCCATTCATCTTCATGGTTTAATTACTGTGCAATATTTTTAAAATAATATTGCAGAATATGCTCAAATTGTAGTACTTGCAAATATCAATAGTTTCCACAAATCCGTTATGAATAAATATTTGAAAATTTTATGCAATATTTTTAAAATAATTATAAGATATTATACAATTTTTAAACTATCTAAAAAAATGGTTTAAATTTTCCAAATTACATAGATATTATAAATAATTTTGTCTAAAATGTTTTTTTATTACTCTTTATTATTTATATGAGTTTTACTCTGAAATTGATTTTTTTTTTCTTTTTCTTTGTCTTTTGGTATATAATTTTTTTGGTGTATCAACTCAATGCATCTTATTTAACAACAATAACAATAATAATAAAACTAATATAACTTTCATATAAATTATAAATATTATAAAAGCTCTCATATACATGGTTGATATTACAATTTTATCTTTATATTTTAAATAGAACTCGATTTGGACGTTACAAATTTCTATTAAAATTTTGTAATATTATAATAATGGTTTAATATGATGTAAGCATAGGTTTGTTATTACAATTTGAGTAAAACTAAATTATGAATGTAATGTAGTGAATAAATATATGAAATGCTATTTATTTGAAAAAATAAAAAATTATATCGCATATATGTTTGTAAAAAAGCAACAAAACACATTATAAATTTTCACTGATTAATACCTTATAATTATTCACATGCACACACATATACATATATAATAAGGAATGAAAAGTTACGATATGATAAGAATATAGATTTTTTTTGTTAGGCACGAAGCCTCTACATTGTGCCTAATTTGGACATGGGTCATCTTCTTACGACTAAAAATTAGCTAGGGATTTATAATTGTGCCTAATAACTTTGGTGCAGGCTCCTTCGCTAAACTAAATATGCGCCTAAATTTTTTTTTTTTCTTTTTTCTTTATCAATTATATCCATAAGGATTGAGAAAGTTTCACATTGTATTTATATGTCACAAAAAATATGTCACAAAAAATTAAGGAAATTGATGTGGATTTAGGCTAAAGTTGATGTGAAGTTAGACCAAACATGATGTTGGAGTTTTGGATTTTTGTTGGAACAAATACAAAAGTACATACATTATCTATAAATATGTATGTTCTATTTCTGAATATGGTAATCATAAATCACTTTATGATGTAGTACATAATTGAAAGAAAATAATATTGTAGTTGTATAAGGAATTTTTTAATGGTATGGGGTGAACTCGTGATCGTATGGTAAGATTACATGTTCAGATTTTTACCTTTAGGTCTTATCTGTCATACATTGTTCGTCTAATGTGATTTGTCTTGTCGGTCTAATTTGCAGGACTATTAGATTAGACATAAAATTTACCTAGAACGTATTCGAAAAGTAACGGCGGAGGTTCTCACATTATAAAAAAATGTCGTAGTTACCATGTGTAATAGTATATATATAGTACATGGTTGAAATTAAAATAAAATATGTTGTGTGTTTTATTACCATGTATGGTTTGTTTATATAATATATTTCTGATATGTCAACATATGGCATGATAAGATTACCCGTAAAATGTATTGTCTGAACTATTATAATTTATTGTCAGCATTTGTGTTGCATTAGCACGCGGTTTTGATTTAATATCAATTATGATATATAGAGCTGTCAAAATGGGTTGAACCCACCTTATTGACCCACCCCGCCACACTTTTAACGAGGGTTGGTTGTGATTTTTTAAGCCTGTTAAAATACGGGCCTAAACGGGCCAACCCACGTGGGCTGTGAGTTAAGACTGGGTTAGCCTGCGGGTTAAGTAAAATAATAATTAGTACTTACCCGTCTCAGCTAAATATATTTTTTTTTATATTTTTTATTGTCACATCAAAAGATTATAATAAAAATAATCATGTACAATTATAAATATATCATTATAAATACAATTAACTTATAAATAATATACAAAGAGTAAAAAATATCAAAATCATCATGTACACTTTATTTAATAAATAACATGTTATTATTTTTTTTTAAATTTATTGAAAAGAGATATTTTTAGTTAAGACGAATAAAATAAAATTTATATTATCATTAGCTTAAAAAATGAATAAATATTGTCTAAAATTTTTTTTCTTCTATAACTCGTTTATCAATGTCACTTTTTTTGTTTCGATTTTTCATAATTTGTTTTGTTCGTCTTCATTTTATTATCTTATATACTCCCTCCGGCTCGTAACTATGTATCCGTTTGTTTTTTACATGAAGTTTTTGAAATATTAGTATTATATTGGGATGTAGTAGGAATAAAGTAGAAATGACTAAAATAACCTTATTAGTATTGTGTGATATAAAGGTAATGACATTTGTGTAATATATTGTAAGTTGTAAGGGTATTTATAATATTAAGTAGATAGTACAATTACTAAAAAAAAAAAAAGAAAAAGAAATTGATACTTTGTTATGGAACGGACTAAAATGAAAAAATTGATCCTTTGTTATGAGACGGAATGAGTTTTTTTTTTTTAATTCTATAATCTATTAACATATTCATAAAATTGATTGTGATTATTTTTAAAATATATCTTATTATTAATTTTTTTAAATACACTAACTAATAATATTTATAATTGAGAATTTTTATATTTGTTATTTATTTTTAAATATTTATTATTTAAAAATAAAAGTATTTTTAACTATTTTTAAATATTAACTACAAAAAATATTTATAATATTAATATTTTTTTATTTTTAAGCCCGTGGATCTGCCCCACAACGGATTGACATGCAAACAACCCGCTTATTTGATGCATTGTGGAATAATCCGGTCTGCTAACCTGTTTTCACAGGTCAAATGACATATTGCGTATTATTATCAAATTTTGTGATTATTAAAATTAAAATTACTCGGCATTCTATTTGCCGTTATATATATATATATATATGAATGGTACAGTGCTATCAATGTTTCAATATTTTTTTTTTTGCTAGTTTTACTTTTAAAAGTATTTTTTAGATGAAATAACTTGATAAATTATTTTTATCATTCGGGTCCTTTTTTTTATGTGAAATATTTTTATAAATATATTTTAAAGAGTAGAAAAAGGGAAAAAAACTATGTAGATAAAAAAAATAAATAAATAAAAAAATAATAATAATAATTGAAACATTTTAAAATATTTTTAATAAAAAATAATAATAAAATATTCAAACGAGTATTATTTATTTGTGGTGATATAAATAATAAAAACTAAAATAAAATAAAACAAAAAAAAAGCTGGTCAACTCAACATATTTGGTTGCGAAATTTCAACTATACGTTGATGTTGCATTCATTTTTTCATCAATTGTTCTTTTCTAAAATAAATAAATTATAGTCTACTTATAAATCAATCTTCTGTTTATACATCTCTCATAAATAAATAAAATTTTTTATATATTTAAAATACTCTAATTTTTATGAACTAATGTATATTAATTATGTGTAAATATTTTTTTATTGTATTATATAAATTTTTAATTATCTAAAAAATAAGATAAATATATATTAAATATATTTTCTTGAATTATAGTAGCTTCTAATATATTCAAAATACTTTTTAAAACCAATATATATTACATCTAATCTAATTTACAATAAAATAATCTATTATTATAAAATCGTATATCCAACTTCCAAACAAACTTCATAATGTAGCCCAGCCATTTTGGCTAGGGGTGTCAAAAGTAAACACGACCCGAAAAATCGAACCCGTTCGACCTGAGATTTTTCAGGTTTCGGTTTGGGTATTTCGGGTTTAAAAAAAATCGGGTCGATCTGAACCCGAAACGAAAAAAATTTGTGTCGTGTTTGGGTCGTGTTTCGGGTTGACACCTGAAATATAAAATCAGGTTAGGTTTTGGGTTTCGGGTTTCGGGTTGACCTAAAATTTTTATTATTATTATTTTAATTTATTATATTTTAATTTATAATATAAAATAATATAAAAATAAAAATAAAAATGATATTTTTTAAGTCAATTTAATTTTTTTTTAAAATTTTCGGGTCTGTTTCGTGTCGGTTTGCATCGAGTTTGTTCGGGTTTCGGATGACCTGAAACTAATTCAGGTCAACCTGAACCCGACCTGAAAGAATTTGTGTCGTGTTCGAATCTAGGATTTCAGGTCAGATTCGAGTTCGAATGAGATTCGAATTGACAATTTTTTTGTTATCATCATGACTCTACCTAAAAATCACGAATTGAACACCCCTAATTTTTGGTGGACAACGACTTTAGAGCACATACAATAAAATTATTTTAGATTGTTTCTTTTCAATATAAAAATAAAGTAAAATAAAAAGTAGAAGCATTATTACAAAATTTATTAAAAATTAATAAAAAAGTGATGTGATAAATAAAAAAAAAGTATTGGCAAAGTGATGAATTCTTGTCTGTTCCAAGCTGCTGCCCTCCCTCACACAATGGGTGTCAAAAGTAAACCCGATCCAAAAAATCGAACCCGTTCGACCTGAAATTTTTTAGGTTCGAGTTTGGGTATTTCGGATTTTAAAAAAATCGGGTCAACTCGAACCCGAAACGAAAAAAATTCGTATCGTGTTCGGATTGTGTTTCGAGTTGACCTGATAACCTGAAATATAAAAATCATATTAGGTTTTGAGTTTCGTGTTAACCTGAAATTTTTATTATTATTATTTTAATTTATAATATTTATATTATTTTAAATATAAAAAATATAAAAAATATAAAAATAAAAATAAAAATGATTTTTTTAGGTCAATTTAATTTTTTTTAAAAATTTTAGGGTTTGTTTATTGTCAGGTTATCGAATGACCTGAAACTAATTCAGATCAATCTGAATCCGACTTGAAAGAATTCATGTCGTATTCGGATCTAGGGTTTCAGGTCATATTTTTGGTTCGGGTCGGGTTCGAGTTGACAGTTTTTTTGTTATCCCCATGACTCAACCCGACACGAACACGGCTCTGAAACACAAATTGACAACCCTACCCTACGCATTTCAAATTCTGACATGAAATTACATACACAATTTTATTCTTCATGGGGGAATATTTGAAATATTCAACCAATATTTACTATACCCAAAATAATGCATTCCCAGTATAAATCTATTCAATCAAGTTTAAGAAATCACTATAAAATTGAATACTTTAATGATCAAGAATGTAACATGGTCAAGTTCAAACTCTCCACATTGAATTAAATAAATCTCCATAGCATCGACACCTGAAGAAGAAAGTAGACCTGAAGACATCTAGTAAGTGCTTAAAACTGCAAAAAATGGTGCACAATATACATTCTATGAAGAGACTATTAACATATGTTTAAACTAACAGATTATATTCACAACTCAAAACTACAACATGAACTTTCACAGATCGATTGCATGTCATATTGTTCTCAAAGGTCTTTGCTTTGCTCGTGTAGATTAAGAAATTTGCCATCACATAAAACATACGATAAACCAAAAACAAAGCAAATATGACAAAACTTGAATATTCTAAGTAACACCTTATGTAACAAACTGAAAAAATGGAAACAGATACTTGGTTTATTCATTCATAAGTTTAAATAAAAACAATTATTAATATTGGCAGCGCATTTGGTGTAGGAAAAAATGTGACAAATTGTAAGCATACATCCTTTTTCACAGGTAAGGTATTGAAAGAAGTTCATTCACAAAACTTGTAGGATTTGTCGATGCGGGAACTCAAATTCAATGGAAAGATATAGATCAAAAAACACATACCGTCTAAACATCATGAAGAGAAAAATGACCCAAGAAACTCTACTTCAGTTGGGTGTTTTGGCAGCAGAAGATTTCTTCTTGGAGTCTTGCTTTTTATCAGAATCCGCAGCTTTCTTCTTTTCCTTCCGTTCGCGCTTCTTCAAGGAAGTCATTCGTGCTTTTAAAATTGTTGCATAACTAGACTGAAAGCGTTGATGGTCCTTTGGGCCAACCTGTCATCCCAACGAAACAAGCAAATACTTCAATTGAGATCATTCCCCACAATTGCAACCATTGACAAAGTAGGGAAATGGAGCATGATATCAATTTGTGGATTATTTTCACGAATGAAAACAAGACATAAAAGAAAGGTTTTGTGAGTGACTGGTAGACTGCACGTTATGACACCATAAAATACGACATAAGAACTGTTAACCAACCATATGGTAATTATTTTTTAAAATCATATGGGCATAAGAACCATTACCAGCACTATCGTGGTTAATATTTTGATAATCATATGGGCATAAGAGTCATCCGAGCATCCCCAAATTAGTAGATTGTTATGGGTAACATTAACACAAGAGAGAGAAGGAAAACTTTGTGAATATTTACCATAGTTGAAATATTCTTTTTGCCATCCGTCGCACGAATCAGGCACTTATACTCAATCTTCTCCCCCGCTGTCTTCATCTTATTTCTTTGGACCTTTGACTTGTCAGAAGCTGGAAATATGATGTAAACATATCATGGCTTCATCAATTTCACACAGAACAAAATAAACATTTGAACATTTTGCAAAAGTTCATCCAACAGAACAAAAAAAAAAAGTGAATAGATAAGAGAACTGACAATGCTTCAATGTAACCCACACAGACCCCTTTTCCGTAGTCCTCTCAAACATATTGGTAAGTTCATTGAGGAATGGATCAGGCTGCAGACGTACCTATATATAGTGAAAATTAGCAAATGATAAAACTAATTTTCTAATAAAGATAAGAATTTACAAACTTGATACAATCCAACTCTACTATTTGATAAATCAAAATAAAGATACTCCATATAATACATATAACCGAAATGCTACACGTGATTCCTCATTGTCATTGCCTGGTCAAGCAAAATGACTACGTTAGCTAGTAAGTTAGAAGTGGCTTCCCCATGCTCAAGTCACTATTTAACCTAATTCATGTTTTCGAAACCATCACAGCCCCCAATTCCAAATGAAATAGGCATTCTTCCATCTGCCTATCAAATTGGAAAAAACTTTGTGTATAGGAACTTAAATATGAATTCGAGTAAAATGTGATTACTCACAACCCCATCAATACTCACCATGAGAAACTTGAAATAACATTGATTCATAAAATAAACTTTAAGATTACGGACCAAATGTGTCTTTTACAGCGCTTCGATGAAGAAAGCGTTCATTATGTATGGATGCAACATCACCGGCCTAATCTTTTGGGGGATTTTCCCAAATTTCCACTGTTCATAAAAAAGTTTTTCCCCAAAAACATCAAATCAAATACCTATTTTTCATTTTTTATATTATAGTAAAAATCAATATTAAATTCAAAGCATCACATCAATACCTATTTATATCACATTGTACCACTATTCCAATTCAAAATTTTTACTATTCAAATTCCACCTCAAAATTCAAACCCCAAAACAAACACACCCTAATAAACTAAATATACAATAAAACAAAATAACTCACAGGATTCATATTTCAACAATTATCTAAAATAATTACTATATCCAAACTCACTTCTATTCAAAATCATCTTCTATTAACCTTAAACACTAAAATCAATCAACTTGCATACCTATCAAATCTTCGAAAAAATACAATTCATTTGATAAATAGAACATATTAACTTAATAAATCAAACATCTATACAAAAATTTTCACACTATTAGATAATAATTAAATCAGTAATAACATATGAACCAAAGCAGAGTATTGATCCTAATCCACACTGGAGCCAGTACCCAAATTGACCTTTCTACATCTATGATTCTTAAGATTAAGATCATTACAATACTGCATTTCAATCAATCGCGCTAAGAACACCATGCCTTGGGACTAAACACACAGATTTCAAAGACATAAACAAAATTCAAAATCAGATTACCATTCTGCTTCCTCTGAAGGCCCAAAGAAACTACGAGGCAATTTAAGGCAGAATTTTTTCCTTCCTTCACTGCTTCTTTGACAGAAAGTAGCTCCTAAAATATTGAGATGGATCCCAGTAGAGCTGCACGGGTGACATATAAGATCAGTCACAACAAATTTAACAAATATTTTTCTTTTTTATTTTTTGCAACGGCTAGAAAATTGACTGCCGGAGAAGAAATAGACCGTCGAGAGTGACGAGGTGACGGTGAAGTCAACGTCGCGACAAGCCGAAGACCAGTGAAACGACGGCGAGGACAACCACCGGCGGGAGGCAGAAGAAGAAAAAGAAAGAAAATGAGGAAGAGAAAAGAAGGAGGCCCGGCGCCGCGGCAGGGGTATTTGTGGTAGGGTTAGGTATATTTGTATTTTATTTACTTTTTGTGTTATAAAAGAATAATTGGCACTTACATTTTCTATAAATATTATTAAAAAGATATAATATATATAAGAATAACTTAATATATAATATATATTATTTAAAAAAAATTAGTGATATAATATAAAATATAATTTTTTTATATTATCAATATAATTTTACATACATAATGTAAAAAAAATACTATATTTATTTAAAATACAAAATAAACAAATTTATTATTCTTCTATAAATATCTAAAATATCAAATTCTACTATTTTAACTCATGTTTTTTTAATATATTTTTTCGCACACAAAATATAATATTATTTTAATATTAAATTTAAATAAAAAATTTCAAATCAATTCAAAAGAAACACACTTGTGTTTTTTTGAAAAAACTTTTTTTAATTTTTTTTTATTTGATTATGCATTTTTAAATAAAATACTTATATATAACATTTAATCAAATATTATTGTAATTCAAAAACTTATTGTATGTTTGTTTTGTATTTTGATATTTTTTATGTGGGATATAGAAAATTGTGTAACTAATATAAAAATAAAAAAAATATATGTTATTAGTAATTCTTTTGAAAAAATGTGGTAAAAATTTTTGTTAGAAGAACAAAGAACTAAATCTTTTAAATTCAAACCTAAAGAAACTTATTCATTATTATTGTATTTGCATGGTTAACTTTGATTAATTTGAATTTTAATTGACTAATATTATCTAATTTAATCACTCAACATAAGCGCGTCATCATATGAATAAACAACATACGACATATTGTACATTCTTGAAGGTTTTTTTCAAGGAGAAAAATCATAAAATATTTTATGGCTTTTTTTTATGAAGAATACGAGGAAGGCTAAATGAAAAATAACATCATCTAGAGTAAGAAGTTGTGCACGTAGAGAAAGATGAAGAGTGCCTAATTCTCTATTTCAAATGCACTTGTGAAAATAGTTATCAAATTCTTTTTTTTTCTTTTTTTTTTTGGTAGAAATTGCTACTACAAACTCACTAATTTTTTTAACCTAACAAGCATATGTTCAAGCGATCTTTAATTGACAATTTTTTTCCAATGGGATGAATGCAAGAATGATTATTTGCTCAAGACAACTCTCTATATGGAGACAATTTGAAGTTTAGCATGATTTGATGACTTCTTTCGTAAGTTTTAATCTTCATAAAGATAAATTTAATATGTCATAACGTTTTTTAGTATAATATTTTTATTTTTTATTTTTTATTTTACTTTTGAATATAATAAAACGGATTGTTGATTTTCACTATATAAATGAACTTCATAAAGTTTTTTATATAAACTTGAATAATTTGAAGTTTCTAATGGATTCAATACAAAGAGGAATTAAATTTTGTGGAATGATTTAATTAGTTTTTTCTTTTTTTTTTTGTTGGAACCTAAAATTCAAAGGCTCCAAGTCCGTTCGTCAATTTCGTCGGTGTGGGTTCCGTAAGTACTCCAAATAGCCTATCCGTCGTCGGATTGGGGGTAGCTCTTTCGGTGGAGCCTACACGGCTTTGAGCCTAAACGACTAATTTCGATGTATTTAAACTAAAATCTACTAAAACTCGAATAAATCTACTGAAAAACGGATAAAAATATGTTGGAAACATAAATTAGCAAAAAATTAAGATAATCTCCTAAAACCTATGGATAAACTAATAAAATGATAAAGATTTGTAGAGGATGTGTGTTCTTATCGTGTGTGTTATGCGTTTTACTATATTTCATAATATCAAATAGGCAAAATAGCAAAAAATCCCCCTGTAGTTTTCCAAATTTGCTGAAAACCCCTCGTGGTTCTAAAACTAAAAAAATCTATTTGTGGTTTACAAAATATTGCAAAAAAAACTCCTTCGTTAGGATTTAACGGCGGTTGTATGTCATGCGTCTACTATGCCGATTTTTTGTCTATAAACTGATATATTTCTGTATAAAATTACTAAAATAACCTTAATGACTATTTTTACAGCAGTTTCTTCTTTCTTATTCTTTTTTCTTCCTTATTCTTCTCTATACTATCAATTTCTTCTTCTATTTTATCAAACCCAGAAATGTAATAAATTAGTTTGACATCCAAATCTAAAATCAATCTAAGAAAAAGGGAAAGAACTTGGTGCTACTGGTTGCAGAAGAAGAATTGAGTAAGAAAGAAGAATTGGGGAGGAAAAATAAAGAAGAAAGAAATTTGGGAAAGAGAGAGAGAAAGAAAGAAGAAAGAAAATTGGAGGTAGTTTCACTTATTCCTTCTACTATCTCCAACCATTTGGTAACCTTTCTCCATCAGCTTCCAATTGTAGGATTTTCCTTGAACCGCCTCCATTACATTTGAATCGGCTCCACACTCATTCTGAACCCCTCCACTGCCCTTGAATCGATTCCCCACTCATTCTGAACCAATAGAGGTGGTTATCCTATGATCTGTGGAAGTTGTTGCTTTCTGTGGAGGCAACTTTCCTTTACTTTGTGGAAGCACTTCAGCCTAATAGAGGCAGTTGTTTTCAACCGAATGGAGTCATCAATTTCTGACTTTATGGAAGCATTGTTCCGGGATGGGGGCGCCATAGTTCAAGGAGTTGCTGCTCCAAAGTTAATGGAGGTTGCTGCCCCAAGGCCTGTGGAGGCTGTTGTTTTCGGCCCTATGGAGGCAGCAATCATTTGCTTTGTGGAGGCATTACAACCCAACGGAAGTTGTTGCTTTCGGCTCTGTGAAGGCAGCATTCTTTGGCTCCGTGGCATAAAACTCCATTGTTGTTGGACGGCTCCGTGGCCTGGGAGCTCCGGCTCCGCTTTTGTCTTCGAGCCCCCTTCATATTCGAGTGTTTTTGAACCCATATCTAACAGTTCCGATAATTGGTTTTTTTCTACTGCTTCATGAAGAACAAGATTCAACATGACTCTCTTACCAATTCCGGGTTTGTGAAACTAATACTATATATATATATATATATATCTTTTGTATAAGGAATGATTAGGGCGCTTATGTTTAGTACTAATCGATATGTATATAAAATATAAATGATGAGCACATGAGTTCAATAACTACAATAGACATTGTGGAAAATTGTTAGATATGCTAAAAGTTCGCATTTACAAGTATTGTTTGAATATTTTTTTGTACTGAGGTTAATGATAATATATCATATATGAATTATTGTTATACGATGTTAGTTTATACAATGTATGTCATATGTCATTGATATTTATGTCCATTTGTTTGGACACAGATTTTAAAAAATATATGTTGTCGACAAAAAATTGTGTTATTTTTAATAAACACAAAAATTTATACAAATTATATTTAATTTGGATTTAAAACGGATCCTATTATCTAAATATGTCATTTGATTCTCTTTCCGGGTCGATTTGTTTTCTAACTTGATTTTCGATGGCTTCTTTGATCCGAAGAGATTTGGTCTTCGGTTTGACTTTGCCGGACTTTGGAGGGCTTTGGTCTCCGTACAGGCAATTTGATCGTCGGCTTTTGATTTTATGTCCTCTTTGGACGATCCGAGGCTTTGATCTATGATTTGGTTTTGCCGCATTTTAGAGGGCTTTGGTCTCCGTGTGGACGATTTGATCGTCGACTTTGGATTTGATATCTTCTTTGGACGATCCGCAGCTTTGATTATTGATTTGGCTTTGCCGCCTTTTGGAGAGGTTTGGTCTTTGTATGGGCGATTTGATCATCGGCTTGGATTTGATGTCTACTTTAGATGATCCGAGGCTTTGATCTTTGGTTTGACTTTACCGCCTTTTGGAGAGCTTTGGTCTCCGTGTGGGCGATTTGATTGTCAGCTTTGGATTTGATGTCTTCTTTGGACGATCCGTGACTTTGATCTTTGAAGAGGTGGATTTGGTGCTTCATAACACTTTTGGCGGCGTGTCCCTTTGATATTTGGATCGAACAGGGCTTGGTTGATGCTTTGTTGAAAAACGCGATGAATATTTTGAAGCTTTGAGAGGAACTTTGGAGACCTTGCCTTGTCTTTGACGGATCCTTCAACGGCTTTTGGAGCTTTGATCATTCCTCTAGCTTGGACATACGACGAAGAACATTAACTCCATCGATTCATCAACCAATATTGGATCATTTCTCCAAATCGGCGACTTTTCGACGAAGAACGCTTCGAATGATACGAAGAACATGAAGAACAATACAAAAAGAGTCCAGAGACTTACCCATTTGTTTGAATCCTCGATGTAACTTCGGTGTCTCAAATGAACTGACAATGACTCCTATTTATAGGGGAGGGTTGATCTTGGCTTCCTTTTCGGATGGTGTCATATTGCGTGTCTTGATTGGTCAACAAAAAAAATTTATAATCTGTCTTTTTTCATGAGATGTCGTTTTTTATTCTTGAAAGATTTGATTGTGCCCTTTCCTTTCCCGCCGAGATCTTTATATCATTGTTTTTTTCGTAAAATATTAAATTATATACTTCATTTATTGACAAGATTAATTTATTTTGCTGCCAAATTTACTCTATTTTTGTACGTAATATTTGTACGATATCTTTCATTTTAAGTAGATTTTTGAATTAATTGTAGATATTTATTGTACAAAAATTAACATACGTGCATAATTAAATACCATATATTTATTGAAATTTTATTTTCTTCCAAAATATATGATATTTAATTTAATTCAAACATTTATATTTAATGCCTACATATGTAAAAATAGAAAAAAAAATTATAGTAAAAAAAGGTAGAAGTAAAAAATAAAATAAAAAATATTTTTTTATGAAAAAAAAAATAGATATAAATTTGAATTACATACGGAGTATTTGTTTATATTAACATACATTTATAGTAACATGAATTTTGTAGTGTTGATTTATATTTTATGTGTTGTCAGCTTATATTGATATGTTTAATGTTGAATAATATCGCAACTACCGCCGCTTCGGATGATATGAAGTGGTCTTGGATTGTAAAAATATTAGAATAATGACAAAGAAAGGGCAAATATTGAGGTTTAGAAATATTTGGTTGTGATGTTTGCATTAAACTAGTGGTATAAACACTTTTTTGTTAGGGTGAGTTTACTTTTAACGAAGTGATCATTTATATTATTAAATAAGAAAATTTGATCTGATTATATATACGGGTCGACACAAATTCAATATGATAATAAACGAGTCGAGTTAGAATTGAGACATTTAATATGAACCTCACACGACAATCTGTTTGTAATATATGAATATTAAATTATTAATTAATATTATTTATTATATATGTAAAATAATTTTAATTTAATAATTTTTTGTTAAAAAAATATTAATTTAAATTTAAAACAATCTGAATATATTTTTTTCATAGTGCTGTCTCTGAAATTCGTCGATGGCCTAACAAATTTAGGTAAGTTGAAATCGACAAAAAATTGGATTCTCCAGACTACGCAATAAAGCATTCAGATTTATCTCAAAATAAAAAATTAATTGATCTAAAATATGCAGTAATAGAATCGTTGAAATATAAAGACGAATTTGAAAAGGAAACGAATTGGAATTGAATCGAAAGACTCGACAGAAATTTAGGAAGAAAAATAAACAAAGCTCAATAAAGAAAGTAATAATTATGCAGAAATAAAAAATGGAAAGGAAGGGAATTGGATTTCCTGTTCTGATCGAACGAGTTGTTGTTTTTCCTTAGCTTTTTGCCTTTTATTTATATATTACATATATATATATATATAAAAGTGTGTCTTTCAAAATTTATTACATTTCTCTTATTTTTGGGAACTAACTTTTTTCACTAATCCACTGTCTTTTATCCATAGTTGCAAGACTTCTTCTCCGGGTTTGGTTTTACTAGAGTTATTGGGCCGGTTTTAGGGCTTCTGGCTGGACTGAACAAACTGCTTCTTCGGCCTGTTTGTTTGGACTGTCAATTGGGCTCTTATCCAGACTAGGTTGCCAATTGGGATTTGATCCGGACTGGGTTGCTTCTCCTCCGGGCTGCTTTTGTGGAGCTTTGGCTTTGTTTCTGGTTCGTCTGGGTGTTGTTTATTTTCTGGGTTGGCTTAAAATTGTTTTTGAGGATAATACATATTTTTTACCTTTTCATGTGTATGTATGTACGACTATTTTTATCGACTTAGTGACGTATAGTTTTTTTTAGATTGGTTATCGATTATAGTCTGATTTGTGAAAATTTAAATTTAAAAATTATTTTAATGAGTAAACGAGTCAATTTCGTATTTGTAAGATCGGATCGGGGTTTGAGTCATCCAACCTGCTTAAAAATTATTAAACGGATTATTTTTGGGTTGAACGGATTTGAGTAGATCGGGTTCGGTTTAGACGGTTTGACCCGTTTAAAAACTCAATTCGACTCGACCCATTGTCAACTCTAAATTACTATGATGTGATAATCAATCATTTTAGGGTACATTTACTTTAATGGAGAGTATTATAATCTTTAGATTATTTTAATATATTAAATAATTTATAGGTTAACTAATACTCCCTCTGTCTCGTATTCATTTTTCTATTTTAGTCTGTCTCATAACAAAGTATCTATTTTTTTTTAGTAACTATATTATCAATCTGAAAATACCCTTACAATTTACAATATATTACATAAATGTCATTACATTTATATCACACATACTAATAATGTTATTTTAGTCATTTTTACTTTATTTCTACTACATCCAAATATAATACTAATATTTTTAAAATTATGTGTAAAAAACAAATGAATATTTAGTTATGGGATTGAGGGAGTATAATATTTACTTTATTAAATTTTGAATAATATTATATTATGTTTAGTTTACTTATTTATGTGATATGATTAATTTTTATTTTTTAATTTTACCAAAATACCCTTCATAATCTATTTAATACAGTTAGTTACATTGGACAATAACGTATTTTGATATATTTTAATTTTAATTAAAATAATAATACATTAACTTTTAATTGTAATATTATCATTGCAACATATAATATATATAGTTTAAAATAGTATTATTATTATTTATTATATATAAATTAATTTTAAAAATATATTACTATTATTCGTTGATTAAAAATATTAAGATAAATTTAAAATAAATATTAAACAAAAAAATTATTAATAATTTAATATATTTTCACTATAATATTTATTAAAATAAATTATTACAAGTACTTGAACAAATATTTTTCAGAAAATAAAAAAATAAATTATAATTTGAATATTTTGTTATTTTTTTTTATAACGTGTGAATCCACGATCGCTACCATTCGAGTGAGCTCTGGATAAACCCCGGCCGAACCTAATAACCTGCAAACTATGTGATATTTTGTTAAATTTGATAAATCAATACGAACCGTACTATTAATCCTATAAATGACTAATATTATATCAGACTTATAAATATACCGAGTTCGATGTTTAAATATTTGGATTAATGCGGATTAAATAATATCATTTACTATAATTCAATGTAGTATACACGCCCTTAGTATAATAATTATGAGCTAAGAAAACTAATGGATTTGTTTGTTCAAGATTTTGTTCCAAACACGATTTTTATTATATATATTTTATCCTTTCACAAAAATTAATATTTAATTTAAATAATTTTTTTATATTTCTGACACAATTTCTATACTTCATAGGACAAAAATTCTTCAAATCAAAACACTAAACAAATAAACCAATGAGTTTTTAGGAAGTAATATTATATATATATATATTTACCACTCTTAAATAATTCTTTTAGAATATGATTTTATTTTTAGTTTGAATAGTATGTTGGATGTGATATTTTGTAAAAGATAATAGTCTATTATATATAAAGAGAGAAATATAGTGATTTAAATGAAATATTTTCTCAAATAAAATATCTACATATATTATAGAAAATTAGGATAATTGCATAGTAAGAAAAATAAAACGATATATAGCTAATGAATGAAGAATTTTGTATATAATTTAGAAGATAAAAGTAATTATTTTTGACATTTTTTTCTTAAATTTGAAAATACAACTCAACAATATATATATATATATTAAATGATATAAATGACTATCCACTTAAAAATTTAAACTGTGAGAAATACGCATTATTTATTTATTTATCTACATACGACAGTCAACCAACAATAAAAATTAGTACTTTCCTTAAATTGGTATCACATTAAAACATTTAATGCGGTAGAAATAAGTATTTCTTGATTACTCGGTTGTGAATGACAAAAAAATTGTGAAAGAAAAATTACGATCATTTTTTTCCAACCTGTATTACTCAAAAGTTAGTACCGTTGAAACATATTACATAATAAACTAAATAACTACTAGTGAATTTATAACTTAACACGATCGACTTGGGCATCATGACAATGTAATGCTGAGGCGAATTGTTGAAATTCAAATGGTCAATTGAAAAATAAAATATTTTGAGTCCGAATGAATTTGCTTGTGTTGTCTGTTTCTAGGGAAGTTAATAATTAGTCCATCTTCAACAAAGGTTAGAATTGAATCCCTAACTTTTTTGGAACGAATTCAAGGTGATATTTGTGGATCTATAGATCCACCGTGTGGACTCTTCAAGCACTTAATGGTACTAATTGATGCGTCAAATGGTCACACATATGTTTATTATCTAATAGCAATCTAGCTTTTGCTAGATTATTTGCATAAATAATTAATTTGCGAGCACAATTCATAGATCACCGATAAAGAAAATAAGTTTGTATAATGATGAAAAATATTCATCAGATACATTTGATGGTGAAGAATACTCACCACATGTACATATGCAAAATGATTTTGCTGAGCCACTTATAAAAAGATTACAATTAATTACTAGAACATTGTTAATGAGGTCTAAACTTCCTGTATTAGCTTGAGGGCATGCTATATTGCATGCAATACCCCTTGTGAAAATAAGACCGAAACGTTATCATTATTATTCCCCTACTCAATTGGTATCTGAAAAAGTACCAAATATATCTTACCTGCGAGTTTTAGGGTCTATTGTTTATGTGCCAATTGCAACATCCCAACGCACGAAAATGGGATATCAAAGAAGGTTTGACATATATGTCGGATATGCATCATCCTCAATTGCAAAATATCTTGAACGGACAACGGGTGATTTATTTACTGCAAGGTTTGGAAATTGTCATTTTGATTAATCTCATTTTCCAACATTAGGGGGAGACAATATTCAACTAAAAAAAGAAATTTCATGAAAAATACCACTTGACTTTGATTATCGTATGAAACATAGAAAATTTGAAGTTCGAAGAATCACATTTCTAGAAAATTGCAAATCAATTTTCTGGTGCTCTTAATGATGCTGCTAGAATCACGAAATCATATATTTCAGTAGCAAATGCACCGGCTAAAATAAATATCTCAGAAGAGAAAGTTCTTAGTGCTAACAAACATATTTCCCGCGTAAAATGTGGCAGACCGAATGGTTCCAAGAATAAAAATTCACGAAAGAAGAAAATTGTAAGTACTAGTGAAAAGATCAATAATGATTAGATTCTTGAAAATGTCAATACAACCCCTGAGAGGTTGATACTAAGGGTGTGTTCTTTTGAGGGAGTTTGGGGAAATTGAGTTTGAGTTTGAATTAAATTTGAATTTTAAGATGAGTTATCATTTTTGTGTTACTATAAGTTTGTAGGTTTTGTTTGAATTTCAGAAGTTTGATGTGTATTGATTTGATAGATAATAAATATAATGATTTAAATATGTATTAAATTAATTTTATTGTGATTTGAGTATTAGGTTGTGTTAATTGTCAATAAATATTTTATTTTTATTTATTTTTAATATATAAATTTTTATTCTCTACAAAATAACATTAACATTGTACTCCTTCCATCCCTTTTGAAATGAGTCTTTTGGAGTTTTGTAGTAGATTAAAAGATAATAGTATTTTATTGGTTATTGGAAGTGTTTAAGAGATTTTGACATTTTTGCCCTTTGAATTTTTGTTGAAAGTAATTGTATGTGTAATTGTATGCTTGTAATCTAAGTAAAAGTTAAGGGTATTTTTGGTATTAATGTATGATTACTTTTTTTAAAATTGGAAAGAGATACTTTGAAATGAGACAGAAGAAAATAATAAAAAATGATAGTTTGAATTAGGACGGATAGAGTATATATTTTATTAGGTAATGATTATTAAAATAATAAAATAACTAATTTGTGGCAATTTTGCATGACCGTGCGAATATTTCTATATGTGTGATTTTTTTATTAAAAAAAAAAAGAGAAAATGCTGCAAGCATGACAAACCATTGCCCTAGCAGTAGTGTTGCGGATATTGTTAGATAAAATTTTCGTTCCGCGCTCAAATTGCTTTGTACAGTAATTGCAAAGTATAGACGTCCAAACTTTGCAAAGAAAACATATCCTAGAAATTCTGATGAAAGTGAGAATGAAATTATTGAAACTTTAACTAACTATACCACCAATAGAAAATTTTGTAATTGAAAGAAAAAAAATATTGATAATGCTTTTGCATACTCTATAACACTCGATATGATGAAAATTGAAGAATATCACTGTTCTTTTTTTATTATTATTAATGTTAAAAAAAGAATGATTTTACAATAGACAAAATCCTAATATATTAAAATTATACAAAATATCTAAATTGTCCCCATACTATTATAAATATAAAAATACCCCTATACATAATATATCTAACACTCCCCCTCGAACTGGAGGATACAAATCTTATGATTCAAGTTTGTCACATAAAAATTTAATTTGAGGGCCTCTAAGAGATTTCGTAAGAATATTTGCAAGTTGCTCATTCGAAGCAACATGGTGAGTGGCGATGCATCCAAATAATACCTTCTCCCGAATAAAATGACAATCAATCTCTATATGTATTAGTCCTCTCATGAAACACCAGATTGGATGCAATTTGCAATGCAGTTTGATTGTCACAAAAGAGTTCCATTTCTAAAACTTCCACTATCTTGAGTTCATGAAGAAGCTGTTTTATCCAAATAAGTTCACATGTCGCTAATGTCATGGCTCGATATTCTGCCTCTGCACTTGAGCGAGCAACAACATTTTGTTTCTTACTTTTCCATGAGATAATGTTACCTCCCACAAATGTGCAACATCCCGAAGTAGAACGTCTATCAACTGGGGATCTTGCCTAATCAACATCTGAGTAGCCAATTACTTCAGTGTGACCTTGATTAGTGTACAATAATCCTCTACCAGGACTTTAATGTACTTCAAGATTCGAATGGCAGCATCTAAGTGACTATTGCATGGAGACTAAATAAATTGACTCACAACACTTACAAAAAAAAGAGATATCAGGTCGAGTAAGTGTGATATAGTTAAGCTTACCAACCATTCTACGATATCTTTCTGCGTCAGCTAATAGCTTCCCATGTCCCGGAAGAAGCTTCAAATTTGGATCCATAGGAGAGCCTACTAGCTTGCAGTCAGACAAACCAGTTTCTTCAAGAATATCAATGCGTACTTCCGTTGTGAAAAAACAGTTAAGCAATCTCAATACCAAGAAAGTACTTCAATGATCCCAAATACTTAGTTTGAAAATGCTTAAATAGATGTTGCTTTAACTGAGTGGCCTCTTCTTGATCATTTCCGGTGATAACAATATCATCAACGTACACAAGAAGGTATAAACACTTACCACTTGATGTATGCTTATAAAAAAAACAGAATGGTCTAATGTACTTCGGATTATGCCAAACTCTTGTATAACACTGCTAAATCGACCGAACCAAGCATATGGAGATTGTTTCAATCCCTAAAACGAACGACGTAGTTTGCAAACAAGAGCAGACTCCTCATGAGCAACAAATCTAGGTGGTTGCTTCATATAAATTTTCTCCCTGAAGTTCGCCATGTAGAAATGCATTCTTAATATCAAGGTGATGAAGAGGCCAGGAATGCATAGCAGCCAAAGCAATAAAAATACGGATCGAAGACATTTTGGCAACAGATGAGAAGGTTTCTGTATAATCCTTACCAAAGACCTGTGTGAAGCCCTTAGCCACCAAACGGGCCTTGAGACAAACAACTTGACCATCTGAATCAGCCTTAACTGCATAAACCCAACGACAAACCACGGGAGACTTACCTAAAGGCAAAGGCACAAAGTCCCAAGTACCATTAGCATGCAAAGCAGTCATTTCATCTACCATTTCCTGTCGCCAACTTGGGTAAGAAAGAGCTTCACGAAAGGATTTAGGGAGGGAGATGAAAGACAAGTTTGACACAAAGGTATATAGAGCTGGGAAAAAACTGACCCGAAACGACACCCCAACATGAAATAATTAGGTTTGGGTCAAGAGTTTCGACCAAAATATGTATGCGGGTTAACACGAACCCGACACGATAATAAACGTGTCGGGTTAGAGTTGAAACTTTCAACTCGAAATTGACCCGACAACCCGTTTATTATATACTAATATTAATTAATATACTTATTATATATAAAAATATTATTAAATTAATAAATGTTTTTTTAAAAAAAAGTACATTTAAACTAAATTTGAGCTCAATAATCCAGCTCAATCCAAAAGTCCAATTCCAAATATATTAATATAATATAATTAATAATTTTTACCTTTTCTTTTAAAGCAAACACAATACAACACATCACACACACCACACGTTTTTAACTCAATCAAATCCAAAATTGATTTAATTAACATTCATTTGGAAAAAATTGACCCAAAACGACACCTCAACATGAAATAATTAGGTTTGGGTCAAGAGTTTCGACCCAAATATGTATGCGGGTTAACACGAACCCGACACGAATATAAACGGGTTGGGTTTGAGTTGAAACTTTCAACTCGAAATTGACCCGACAATCCGTTTATTATATATTAATATTAATTAATATACTTATTATATATAAAAGTATTATTAATTTAATAAATGTTTTTTTTTTTTAAAAGTACATTTAAACTAAATTTGAGCTCAATAATCCAGCTCAATCCAAAATTTCAATTCCAAATATATTAACATAATATAAATAATAATTTTTATCTTTTCTTTTAAAGCAAACACAGTACAACACATCACACACACCACACGTTTTTAACTCAATCAAATCTAAAATTGATTTAATTAACATTCATTTCCTTCCTTCGTGCTCAATCAACTCGCGTCTCCATCCCAGCTTCGAAGAAAAGAAAGAAACCCTAATTGACTTTGCTCTTAGGTCTCGCCTTCGTTACGCTGCCATTACATCTCGCCTTTGTTGCGTCGCTGTCACAGCGCCCACCTCCATTGCGCAGCCGCACGTAGTCAGCCTCAGCTGCAAGTTTGCTCGCCTAGTTTGTTATTTATGAGTATGTCGTCATTCTTGCATATATTGTTTTTTTAAGTATAAATTAGTTCTTTTTTATTTTTTCTATTCTTTTCAATTTTTATTCATATTCTACTTTAGATTTTATTTTATTTTTATTTTATTTTTTAATATTTCAGTGTGTAATGGAAGAACACAAAATATCTGGCAAATCCTCTATTATGCCAGTTGAATCCAATGAGGAGGTTGAGGAAGTCGATAGTAATCAAGCAGCACAAGTTGCACTCAAACAAAAACAGAAAGTTAAGCGACAGACAACACAAACTACATCAAAATTATATAAACCCACTGGATTAGGTAATCCTGTCAAACGCCAAAAGAAATGTACTTCTATTGTATGGGATTTTTTTTATATTGTTGATAAAGCTAATGATTAAGGGCATATGATAGCTAAATGCAAAAAATATGGTAGTAAATATATTGCTGAAAGTACCCATGGAACCGGTAATCTGCTTAGGCATCTAATGATTTGTAAAAAAATCTTCTGTTAGAGATATTGGACAATTACTCTTGAAATCTAATGCTTCAAGTTCAGTAGATTCTGAAGGGTTTAAGTTTCAACTTGAGGTCTTCCGTGAATTACTTGCGGTAGCTATTGCTAGGCACAATCTCCTTCTTCAATTTGTTGAGAATGAAAGGTGTTCGAAATTGTTTCACTTATTTGTGCCCTGAAGTTAAGATCATGTCAATAAATACCATAAAAGCTGACATACTAAAGATGTATGCAAAAGAAAAATGAAAACTTTGTGATGTGTTGCAACAAGCTCCTGGTAGAATAGCACTTACTTCTGATTGTTGGACTTCTATTACTACTGATGGCTACATTTCATTAACTGCTCACTTTGTTGATGTTGATTGGTGTTTGAGAAAAAATATCTTGGCTTTCACTCTTATGCCTCCTCCCCATACTTGTGTTGCTTTAGCTAAAAAGGTATGCAATCTATTGAAAGAATAGGGCATTGGAAAGAAAATTGTGTCTATTACCTTGGACAATGCTTCTTCTAATGATTCTTTAGTGGATGGGTTAAAGTTTGATTTGGATTTATTATCTGATGGTGAGCATTTCCATGTTCGTTGTTGTGCGATATATTAAATTTGATTGTACATGATGGATTGAAAAATGTAGATTAAGTTGTTGTTAAAGTAAGGGAATGTGTCAAATATTGCAAAGGATCTCAAGATAGAAAACAAAGGTTTTTTCATTGTGTTCAACATGTTGGACTTGAATATATTAGAGGTCTAAGGCAAGATGTTCTCACACGTTGGAATTCCACTTATCAGATGTTAGATAGTGTGTTGTATTATAAGAAAGCCTTTATACATTTGCAAAAGACTTATGCAAATTTTGTTCATTGTCCAAGTGTTGATGAATGGGTAAGGATTGAAAAAATTTGCAAGTTCTTAAAAGTTTTTCATGAAGTTACTTGTGTCTTTTCGGGTTCTAAGTATCCAACAGCTAACTTGTACTTTCCTGACATAGCAAAGGTGAGACTACTTTTGAATGAGGAGATGAAAAGTAAAAGATACATTTATGAAGAATATGACTGTGAAAATATTTGGAAAGTTTGAGAAGTATTGGGCTCAGTTTAGTATTATTATGGGCATTGTTGCTATTTTTGATCCTCGGTATAAATATCAAGTTATTGATTGGGCATTTAAAAAGATCTTTGAGGTGGATTATGACATTGAGTTGGAGTTGTTCAAAGATAAACTTTTTAGATTGTTCAATGAATATTCATCTTCAACTTCTTTAACTAGTGATATTCAAAATACTCATGGGTCTCATTCTCATATATCGGATGAACAAGTTGTTGATGATGGTTTTATGAAGGTAATTATATCATTTATTTTTATACTTATCTATTTTAAATTTTATATTATAGCTAATGTTTATAAATTATATTTTTAATTTTTGTTGCATGCAAGATTTTGATTCTTTTATAGCGATGAATTCACTTCTTGTGGTAAATCAGAGTTGGAAAAATAATTGGAAGAGCCAAGATTAGCCCGCACAAGTGACATAAATATTCTGAAATATTGAAAAACATGTCAAATGACTTATCTAATCCTAGCTCGGATGGCTAGAGACATATTGGCTATCCCAATCTCCACTGTGGCTTCGGAATCAACTTTTAGTATTGGTGGGAGGACACTTGATGCCTATAGAGGTTCATTAAACCCATATATGGTGGAATCATTGATTTGTCTTAGGGATTGACTATTTGAACAAGGTAACTATTATAGATATAATTTATATAATTAAGTAATTTTGTATTCATTTTTATTGATATATTAACATTTATTAATTGTTGGATAGCATCATTCGAACCTAATATGGAAGAATTGTGTGGAGAAGTACTTAAAATGAAAGTAGAAAATTCTATTGATGATGATGTCTTAGATATTTCGGATGGTAGAAACAAAGTTTCTAAAAGTTAGCATTCAAGGTTAGTGAGTTAAGTATATTCATTCTCTAATTTATATCTTGTATTGATTATTGTTAGCCATAATTCAATAAAATATATATTTGTTACTTTCAATCATCGTTAATATATATTTTTTATCATGCATTACAGGAGTTTGACATACTTTGGGAAGAATTTAAGTTGGTGTTTCCACGGTTACACATGTGATGTGGATTCTATTGTCTGAATTGAACTTCAGTAGCAATTTTGCATTGTCGTTGGTGTTTTGTTGAATTATGGCATAATATTTATGTTTTTAATATTTATTGAATTATGGAGCATTTGTCATTGTTTGAGTTTGACATGCTTTGGGAAGAATTTAAGTTGGTGTTTCCACGATTATACATATTCTGTGGATTCTATTGTCTGAATCGAACTTAAGTATCAATTTTGCATTGTTGTTAGTGTTTTGTTGAATTATGGCATAATGTTTATGTTTTTAATGTTTATTGAATTGTGGAGCATTTGTATATTTATTGAATTGTGGAGCATTTTTCGTTGTTCATTTCTATCTTATTGAATTATCTTTAATTATTTGATTATTATTTAATTTGTGTAATTTTAATTTTAGAATTTTTTTAATAGGTAAACATTTAGATTTTGTGAAAAATGGGTTAACAGGTCATTTTTGGGTCGGTTCGGGTCACCGACCCATTTAAAAAATTATTAAATGGGTTAGTAGGTCATTTCGGGTCATGTCGGGTTTTAACGGATCGGATCCATGTCGTGTGATCTAACCTGTTTACATAAATAGGTCAATTTCGGGTTGACATAATCAACCCGTTTAAAAAATCAACCCAACCCGAACCCGATCCGACCCGACCCATTGTCAGCTCTAAAGGTATAGTATGTGGAAGACAAACAATGAAAACTAAGAAATTTGTAAATGGGAAGAGGATTACGAGAAGAACAAGTACCTCGTTGTAACGGTGCAGGATCTGGCAGGATAGAAGCTGTAGGAGAAGAAGACAATCTTGAGAGCCAGGACAGTCGATAGGCGTTAGAGGAACATAAGCAGTAGAACCATCGGAAGAGAACACTTGCGAGCAAGGACGACGACTATAAACCTGAAAAGGTGGACGCGAAAAAAGAGGGGAAGAGATAGGAATACGTAACACGTGGCTGATTGACGGGATCAAAGATGACGGTGATAAATAAGGTGTGGACTAAAAAAGGTAACATCGGCTGAAAAGTAATACCTACGAGTATCATGAAAGAAACACTTATAACCCTTTTTTGAACCCTAGAATAGCCAAGGAAAACACACTTCAGCGCACGTGGAGCTAACTTATCCCGACCCAAGGAGTGATCATGCACAAATGCAGTACACCCAAAGACACGAAGGGGTAAATGATATAAAAGATCTTGATGGAACAATATCTGGTGGGGAATTTTATTCTGGAGAGCCGAGGACGGCATGCGGTTGATAAGATAACAGGCAGTAAGAACAGGATCAGCCCAAAACTGGAAAGGAACATAATGATGCACAAGAAAAGTACGAGCAGTCTCAATTAGGTGGCGATTTTTGCGTTCAGCCAACCCATTTTGCTGAGGAGTATAGGCACAAGAAAACTGATGAAAAATACCATGAGATAACATAAACTGAGTCATAGGAGTAGAGAAGTATTCAGTGGGCATTATCCGTCCGAAGTATTTTAAGGGAGACACTAAAATGATTTTGAATTTTAGCATAAAATATTTTAAATACAGAAAATATTTCGGAACGAGCTTTCATCAAATAAAGCCAAGTACATCTTGAGAAGTCATAAAAAAAGGTAACAAAGTACTAAAACTCAAATACAGAAGTAGTTTGACACGGATCCCATATATTAGAGTGGACTAAAGAAAAATGCATATCAACCCTATTACTAACCTGCCGGGGAAACGAAACACGAGTTTGTTTTCCTAGCTGACACGACTCACAGGACAATGAAGATAAACTAGAAAGACTTGGAACAAGCCGATGCAACTTAGAGAGACTCGGATGACCCAGCTGTTGGTGTAGTAGTTGAGGAGAACTGAACATGCAATTGGGAGTGAAGGTGGTGGAGGGTGGCCAAGGTGGTACAATTCATGGAGCTCAAGTCCTTTGCCAATCGTCCTCTCCGTTATGCGGTCCTAAATAGAGAATGAATCAGAGTCAAATGTTATTGAGCAGTTCAAAGTTTTGGTTAATTGGCTAACAGAAACAAGATTAATTGGACAATGAGGAACAAAAAGAACGGAGGATAAGGGAACACATGGCAATGGTTGAGCATCATTGACAGCCGTAACAGAAACTCATGACCCATCAACTAAAGTAACATCAGATAATGGGGTAGACCTATAAAATTCAGAAAAAATTTTGGATTACCCGATAGGTGATGAGAGGCGCTAGAATCAAGGACCTATGGTCCAAGAGAGGTATCAGTGTGAGCGATAGAGACAACGGGTGAATGAGATGACTGCTTTGAAGCTTGGTATGCAAGATACTTCTCATATTCTGAACCAGTCAAAGTGACAGAATTACCCAATAACTGAGGAGTTTCAACCTGCTCAACAACAGCCCGAGGTGGCTGGCCATACAATTTAAAACATTTATTACGAGTATGGCCCCTCATATTGCAATAAGTGTAGCGTGGATGAGAGTTCCCACGAGAGCTCCCATGAGGACTAGGATCACCTTGCATATGTGAATAAGGTGAAGATAGTAGAGTAGACTTGTCTCCAGAATCAATAATCGGATGTGCCACAGAGGAAAGATCTAATAAGCGAGAATAAACATCATCAAGAATCGAAACTATTAAGCAAGAAAGAAGTTGATCACGTACCGGACTCAAATCTTGACCAAGACCAACTAGTGCACACACCATATAGAATATGTAACGCTGAGGAAGCTCCTCCATAGCCGTTTTCCCTTGAGGTAAAACTGAATTGAGTTCAACTTTGATGGATGAAAGTTTACCGAGATACTCTGGAATTGTCAATCCGGGTTGACAAAGATTGACCAAATTAGATACCACACTGTAGAGGCACTGAATATCATTGGTATATAAAGTCTTCGCATGTCTCCAGAGATCATAACAGTTTGTAAAATTGGTAAAAATTTGATGAAGGCTTGGATCAATAGATTGCCAAAGCAAACTGCAAAATAAAGCATCAGCCTTAAGCCATGCAGCTTTCTTAGTGTCAGCAATCTGAGCGGACAAAATAACAAGGTGATTTGCCAAACCTTGACCCCTACACCACATTTGGACAGCTTTAGACCAAAAGCCATAGTTAGATCTCTCAACCAGTTGTTCGGTAGCAATAGCTGGGGTTGGAGAAAGAACACCCATAAAAGAAGTAGAACAGACATGTTTGGGGCAATATTTGAATTGAAGAGAAATCTATAAATTCAGAATCACAAAAGCAACGGAAATCTAAGCCACAATGTAATAACAATCCAACCTAGGAGGAGAAATCCGAACAGCCTTAATGGACAGCCAAACCAAAGAAAATAAGAGAGGACAACGCAGCGGGCGGCGCGACGGGGTAGGGTGGATGACGGGATCACGGTGGCTCTGATACCATGAAGAATATCGCTGTTTTTTTATTATTAACGTAAACAAAGAATAATTTTACAATATACAAAACCCTAATATATTAAAAATATAAAAAAATACCTAAACTGTCCTCATACTATTATAAATACAAAAATATCCCTATACATAATATATCTAACAAAAATGACGAGGATTGTGAACCAAAACTAGTTGATGAATGTCGATAAAAAGATGATTGGCCAAAATGGAAAGACACAATTCAGTCTAAACTGGACTTATTTAATAAACGACAAATATTTAGTCCTATAGTCCAATCACCTTAAAATGTGAAACATGTTCGCTACAGATGGGTGTTTGTGAGAAAAAGAAATGAAAATAATGATATCACATGATATAAAGTAATACTAGTAGCTCAGGATTTTTTCCAGAGACTGGACATTGATTTTAAAGAAACATATTCACAGGTCATGGATGGAATAACATTAAGATATTTGGTGAGCCTGACAGTACACAATAATCTCGATATGAGATTAATAGATGTGGTTACTGTCTATCTTTACGGCTCATTGGACAATAATGTCTATATGAAAATATTAGAAGAGTTTAACATATTTAGATCATCCGAGTCAATGCCAAAAGAATCATATTCCATCAAGTTGTAAATTTTTTTTGTGTGGGCTCAAACAATTAGGCCGAATATGGTACAATTGTCTCATAAAAAGCATAACAAAAGAATATTATATAAATGACCCTATATGTCCATGTATTTTCATAAAAAAAAATGGGTCAAAATTTGTCATCATCGTTATATATGTCGATGATCTCAATTTGATAGGAACTCCTAATGAAATCCACAAACTGTGGAATATTTGAAAAAAAAGTTTAAGATCAAAGATTTTGGTAAAACCAAATTTTGCATTAGTTTACAAATTGAGTATTTGGAATGTGACCTTTATCCACCAATCATATTATACCAAAAGGGTATTGAAACAATTTTGATTGATAAATCACATTCGCTAAGTACCCCAACGATTGTCAAAACACTCGATCCAATAAATAATCTATTTAGACGAAAAAAGGAAAAATTAAAAAACACTTGACCTAGAAATGCTATATTTTAGTGCTATAGGTGCATTGATGTATCTTGCCAACAACACTAAACCTGACATATCATTTGTTGTAAATCTATTGAAAAGATTTAGCTCATCGCCTATTCGACGATATTAGAATAGGATTAAGCATATTTTTTTCTTCATCTCTAAGGAACAATTGATCTCGGGTTATTTAACTTGAAAGATTCTCGACACGAGTTGATTGATTTTTCCGATGTAGGATATTTATCTGATCCTCATAAAGCCAAGTCTCAAACTGGCTATATGTTTACTTTTAGCGAAACCGTGATCTCTTAGAGATCGATGAAACAAACTCTAATGGCCACATTTTCAAATTATGTTGAAATATTGATAGTACATGAAGCTAGTCAAATATGTATTTGGTCGAGATCAATGACTCAACATATTCTAAAAATTTGCGAGTTAACATCTGAAGATAAAATTCTTCCGACTACACTATATGAAAATAATGTGGCTTGTATAGCCCAATTGAAAGAGGGTTACAATGAATGAGATAAAATGAAACACATTAATGTGAAACCCCAACCAGCAAATCACACAAAGGCGGATGTGTCGGGATTAGATTGGCCCTATGTGCTTCTATCCCACTTACGTGCACCCTTGGAGACTTCCCAAATGGTCACCCATCCTCAAATTACTTTAGGGCAAGCATGCTTAACTCTTGAGAACTTTCAATAGGGCTCCCGAAAAAAAAATTTGCACATTGTTGACATAAGTGGTCTATTCAATCTATTTAACCTCTAATCAACTTTGGATTACCTAATCTCGGCTCATCCATACACGAGAGTTGGTCAAGCAACGGCCCAACTCCGGGGGTATCACATTTCACCAAAATTATTTTCCACTCATGATCTTCAACAGAATGGTGAAATCGATGTGCAACAAATTCGATCAGATAATAATTTAGTGGATATATTAATCAAGGCATTACCGAATGCAACATTTAAAAAATTGGTAAAGAAAATTGAAATGCGTCAATTAAGAGATCTCGAATAATGCTCAAATCAGGGGGAGCAAATTAATACAAGAATGATATACTATTTTTCCTTCACTATAATTTTTTTTCCCACGGGGTTTTTTCCTAGTAAGCTTTTAACGAGGCACGGTCTTTGTATAAAAGCATTTAAGGGGAGTGTTGTACACATAGTACATACGTCTTCAAGTTGTGGATGTTTTTAATCATGCCACGTCTCATCTACATAGGCTAATTGTTGTATTGTTTGTAGCCGCATATGTCTATCTATATATACTTGTAGTTATTGAAATAAAAAATCACATCGCATTTACTTTCTTTCTCCGTGTCTTCATTTGCTTTATTACTTAATATACATGTGTATATATATATAGTAATTAATACATAATATACATACATAACAAATATTTACATATTCAACATAATCATTACATACATTTTTATATATACACACACGGTCACACACATATGTATAGTTAAGGGGCGTTTACTTCAAAGGATTATGTTGTATACAATTATTTTATCTGACTTAATATTATGTTTAGTTTAATGTATTCGGATCCGAGATAATCACATGCCTGATACACTGATATTAATTTACAAGATTATGAATTTAATCAAATATCCTAATATTATATAATACAACTTAATAGATT
Source organism: Andrographis paniculata (assembly GCF_009805555.1). Classification (NCBI taxonomy): domain Eukaryota; kingdom Viridiplantae; phylum Streptophyta; class Magnoliopsida; order Lamiales; family Acanthaceae; genus Andrographis; species Andrographis paniculata. Next base: position 2,469,778 of record NW_026137591.1, read on the forward strand.
ATTAAACTATCTTTATCTTAATTTTTTTTTTATCTGCCCTATCCATTCCATTTCATTCACCCTCGCACAATTTTTCTTTTCGCAAAGTTCTTCGCGCAGTTCGCACAACTCTTTTTCGCGCACGTAGTAGCTTCAGATTTTTGTGGGAACATTCCATTCTTTCTTATTCAAATTCTTCATACGCAATTTTATTTGTTGTATTTTTCCTTTATTTATTGTTTCTTGTATAATCTAGGGTTTCTTTTTGTACATTTTTAAGATTTTTGTAAAAATAATGTATGCTTGTTGAAATCTAGTTATCTATTTTTGTTTTGCTGGCAATGCAAAATTTGGTTGTGATCATTTTATTAAGATACTAGTGATTTAAAATTATATAGTCAAGTTGAGTTCTAAAATTGTGATTATGATTTGGATGCCAAATTATATAATCCATCTTTTACAGATTATATAATTCATCTTTTGTTTGTTTGCGTTCAAATAAAACTTTAAAAATAAAATAAAATATTTGTGGCTAGATATGTAAAAAATATGAAATTGAGATAAATGAGATATTTAGAGACAAAAAGGTTTTGGATAAATTTTAGAATGAAATTTTTAGTCGTCTTCATAAGGATTTTAGAATTGAACTAGTTTATTGTTCTGTTGAAAATTATTTATATATTTTGTTCTATGATAGAGTATAGTAAAAAATTGAAAAATAGTTGTTATGTTGGTGTAGAGAATAAATGTTTTGTTATGTATTTTGGATGAGGTCTCGATATTTGATTCTCGGATCTTATGTTTGTTTTTGCAAATGCAAAAATAAACTCTAGAAAATTATTTGTTAATCCAAGATTCATCATGTGCAGTGTACAACATAATGTTCGAGTTACACTAAGTACATAGAATTTCTAATTTGTGAATAATATTTAAGAATTATTAGGAACCTACATAATCCTTGAATTGATAGCAAGAAGAATTCTAAAATCATTTATATCCCGCTCTAACGTAACAACAATCCATATTCTCCTGTTAGATTTCACTTTAGTCCTAGTTCAATAATATCATTTTTTCTTAACACAAATACATCAATTAAATTTAATTTTAGAATAATTTACCCTAATAGTATAATTCTAACATTTTTTTTTATTACAATAGTATCTCAACATGGATAATAATGCAGTAGAGATGAAATTTTGATCATTCTTCAAAAGATTGTACATGAAAGTATTTTATTTTTAAATATGTTATTATCTTTTTTATTTCGGATGCAAAAATCAATATTCTTCTACACAATACATAGAACATAAAAAATATAGGTTGAAAGACAAAATTCCACATCAAGTAAAGATTGTACACAATCTTGTTGATATAAGTGATATAGATGGTGTCAACAACTTACGGATGGATATGAATTCGTTTGGTAGATTATGTATGTTGTTGGAAAATATTGGAGATCTTTCATGTACAAAAAATATTAGTTTTAGTGAGCAAGTTGCAATATTTTTATCCATATTAGCTTATCATAAGAAGAACCGAATTGTCAAACATGATTTCAAGCGGTCAAGCCGTACAATCAACAAATATTTTAATGATGTCTTGGATGCACTATTAAAGATCCATCATTTGTTGTTCGTTGAGCCTCATCCTGTAAATGAAGATTGCACAAATAACACATGAAAATATTTTAAGGTAGAACAACACTTTGTATTCAAATTATATATATAATAGTCTACTTTATCCAGATATTTTGTAAAATAATAATTTAATATTATTATTAAGGATGTTTAGGTGCATTATATGAGACTTATTAAGTTGAAAGTTTTACAGTATGAAAAACGCGATACCAATCATGAAAATGAGACATTGTAATTAATATATTAGGAGTTTTTTATCGTAACATAAATTTTATATATGTCCTTATGCTATAACAAGAGAAAATGGATTGAGAGTTCCAAAAGGTAATTTGTTTTAAAAATAATTAACATATCAAATTATTATAAATTCATGACTGATAAATTTAAAGTTTTACACTTATATTTTCAGGAACTTATAACTTATGTGATAATGGCTACACAAATGGAGATGAATTTTTGACTCCATATCGTGGACTTCGATACCACTTAAATGAATGGAGTAATAATTCATCAACCTCTCAAAAATTTCAAGAATATTTTAATATATTCAAAGGATCGTTATATGATAAATAGGACATTTGGGTCATTTAAGGCACGATGGACAATTCTTAGGAGTAACTCTTACTATTCGATAAAAATTCAAAAAAAGATTATTCTGGCTTGTTGCTTATTCATAACTTCATTCGCACTAATTTCTTTACATCCTATGGAGCAAAAAACTCTTATAAATGGTGATATATTTGATAATGTAAGTAGTAATTATATTGGTAACATTGAGTCATCACAACAATGGTCATCATGGAGAGATAGTTTGACGATGCAAATGTATGACCACTAGCAAAGGTCTTGATATAACTTTTGATATAAAGCATGAGTAGAAATTTTTGAAAAGAAGAAAGCAACAAGGGAACATGTTTAAAATTTTGCTAGCATCACACAACACTTACTAATTCAAGGTCGAGAAAAAACAATTGAATCAATTTTTATTCTTCAAAATAACTTGTTTCATGCTGGAGTTGAAGATGAGAATTCATCGGATTCTATTCATCCGAGAAAACTCAATCATCTAAAAAAGCAAAAAATAGTGAGTTCAAATGATCATCACTGTTTTGATTTAATGGCTGTTGCAATAAAACTAATGCTTAGATTATCTGATATTGCAAAAAAAATTGGATATGAACATGATATTTCTAGTGAGAGAGAGATGTTTACATTGCAGTTGGAAAGATTTCAGGTTTGAGCATGCGTGATAAAATATTTGTTTTGAAGCAAATTGTCAACAATGCCAAAGATTTGAACCTTTTCTTTAGCTTTCCGGACGAAGAGAAGACAGAAATGGTGAAGATGATGTTCAATGGAGAAATTTGAATTCAAGTATTTGAATTTTGTAATCGACATATTGCTTGAATAATTAAAATTTTTATTTTGAATATTTTTTACATATGAACTATATATAAAAGTATCGAACCTATTTGCATATATAAAAATATCAATGATTAACACCTTATTAATACGAGTTTGTTGAATTAAATACAATAATAATTTAAAATATTATTTAAAATATTGGATCATATTTGTAATAAATCAAAATAAAATTAAATATTCCAATAAATCTAACTTTCTAATTCTACTACTTAGGTCCATTCAAATCATATGTGAAACGAGTATTATCATTGTATATTACACTGTGTGAACGGTTTCAAATTTAATCCTCAATTATAACGCTTTGTTCTTCTTACTTTATTATTAAAAAATTCAAATTCAAAAATCAAATTTATAAGAAAACACAAACATTAATTTATTCAAAGTCTATATTTAACTAAATTTTCTCAAAATAAATGAATATGTACACAACATTTTAAAAAAAAAAGACTTTAAGATCTTTCTTCCATGGAGTTTAAAAAACTTTGATTTGAATTCCGTATTACTCCCTCCGTCCACAAATTAATGTCCTACTTTTCTATTTGGGACGTCCAACAACTATTGTCCTATTTCAATTTTTTAAACACAAATTTTACATTTTTACTCTTCATTCATTTATTACTTTTAATCTCTACCATACAAGGCAAATTTGTCAATTCATAACAAAAAAAAATTACCTAAAAAATCGTGCAAATATACTTTAGGACAATAGAAATTGAACGAAGGGAGTATATAATAGGATTTTTTGTAATAAAAAATATACATTTTTTTCTTAAAAAAGACAATAGTAGAAATTTAAGATTTATATACTTTATTGAATTGTTATTTCAATAAATAAAATATATTCAAATATAAATATTTTGGATGAATATTAATTAAAAAATACATCAATTTTATTATTATTATTATTATGAAAGAAACACACCAAACAAAACCCAAACCAAAACCTAAGAAGAAGCCCGTTTGAGTGGATAAGCCTCTGCTCACTCTCTCCTGCAAATATTTACACAACACTCAGCGTGTACGTAGTGACTGAAGCCTGACGGGGCGGGAGGCAAGGAGAAACCCCAGAAGAAATGCTGGCAGCAAACCCTACTTCTAACTTCCACCTCCCTCCATGGCGATTCCGCTCTACCTTAGATTCCACCCACTTCAAAATTTCATCTCATTTCTCTTCATTCAATAGGGGAAGAATTTTTAACATTCTTCCACCCAATGCCGTTGCTCGGAGGAGGAGGGGACTTAGGAGCAGCAGAAGGTGCAGAAACTTGTGCGGCCACTTGTCAACCAGAGCTTCTTTACCTGCAGAGCCCGTCCTTCAATGTGAAGAGGCTCCTCGGCAGCCCTTTGCTCCTCACTCCATCAGAATTCCTGTTGGCGATCGCCATGTACGTCTGTTTGATACGTTACGGTTGTTTCGGTTGTTTTAAAAGACGGATTTATAGTGCAAATTTCTTGGACATAAGCAGTCTTTGATGATTGTTCTTTGATATTCATTGAATAGAAAGAGTTTGTAGAGTAAGAGTTGCACAATCATATCATAAAGTTAAGTGATTTTGAAGTATAATTAAAGCTGATGAAAGATTTTGTGGAATGATCTTTACCATACTTCGATGATTTAAAATGTCAATGGCCAAGAAATTATGTAGAAAACTCTAGTTCTTTAAAGTTCCAAAAGACTTTATGATATTTAATCCAATTGAGCATCAGTAGATGTTTTACAATGTTTGTTCTCTAAATAATCTGTAATTTTTTATGCGGGGTTATTCTTCTAGTACTGTTTTCTTTGGCTCGAATGACCAAATATCTGTTCTGCATGATTATGTGGTTTTTTTCTAAAATTTTCACAGATATTAGTTGAGACAGGTCATATCGGGAGACAAGCAAGTGGTGCTGTAACTGTTACGGATGGAGAGACTGTAAGTTATGGAGTTGAAATTTTGTATTCCATTCGTGCTCTTTGATATATCATAAGAAACTGCATAATTGATGCTCATACTAACAAATTTCATGAGAGTTTTGATCCATATGCCCCTTTGCTTTGTAAAAGTGTACTAACTAATATTTAAAGTCATAATGTTGAGTAGACTTTTGCCTACATTTCAGTTTTCATCCTGTAAACAAATTACTTTTGTTCCGCTGTAGATTGTCTACACGACTGTTTGTCTTGATGATGTTCCTAGTGAGCCTTCTGATTTCTTTCCCCTCTCTGTAAATTATCAAGAGCGATTCTCTGCAGCTGGTCGAACGAGGTAATAATTTAATTATTAGCCTTTTCCATTTGTTTGTGTTTTGATTGTAAAAATTTTCTTTTGTTTACCACGATTATACAGTGGTGGATTTTTCAAGCGAGAAGGAAAGACAAAGGATCATGAGGTAATTCTAACCCTATTTGATTTTCATTGGTTTTTGCTTTAGTGATAATGGAAATATTGATTTTCATTTGTATCTATCTATCTATCTATATATATATATATATTCTGCTCAGTAACTTAATATATTTCCTTTGCAGGTTCTTATTTGTAGATTAATCGATAGGCCTCTACGCCCAACTATGCCTAAGGGATTTTATCATGAAACACAGATATTATCTTGGGTATGTTTTTAACGAAAACACTGTGATGTGTCAAGTTTTATCAATAGTTATCGACATTCAACTTCTATCCTCCAGATATATCTCTGTATGAATTTGTCTATTGAACTTTTACTGTCCTACACTAAACCAAGTTCTGCATACTAAAATATTAAAAAATAGGATGGTGAAAAGAAGAAGCTTGGAACTTTGTTAATGTTCTTTAAACTGTAAAATGGTTGGTGATATCAGATGGAAACGGAAAATTTAATATTTTCTTTGTTGAGTGTCAGACTCTCTGTCACATCAGTTTAGGTAATGAAAGACATTGCACAGCCCATGGCAGCCTAACGCAACGGATCCCGTCAGAACTCCGAAGTTATGTGTGTTTGTGTGAGAGTAGGATTAGGATGGATAACTTCCTGGGAAGGTCTCGTATTGCACCACAAAAAAAAATAAAAAATTGAAGATATTGTTTGAACATGAAGACGCTTGGAGGAATTAAAAATAAACTGAACTTATGCACCTCTGTAAGAGCTTAAAATTTTTGGTAAATGATCATTGGATTGAATAGGAGTTGAGGAACTTTTGGATGTTCTCGAAGATTGGTCGTCTGGCTTTATATTGATTGAGTCCATATGGATTGATTGCTTAAGATGAAATTTATCTTCGATGGGTTTTAGTTCATCTATAATCCAACAGTGTTAGTCATATAATTTATTGACGAAGCATGATGTATTTAATGATGATCCAACTGTAAGTCAGTTTTTTATTTTTTATCATTTTCTGTCCATTTTAGTTTGCTTACCTCACAAAGGAATTTACAGAGGGCTGTATTTAGCTCTATATAACCAAGATTTAATCAATTTCCACCTCTTTTGATCCATCTCAGTTGGCTTTCCCAAACCCAGCTGACTTTACTTTATGACACTAGGCAGCACATGCTTTTGAACTTATGCATTTGTCTTGAGGCAGGTATTAAGTTATGATGGCTTACACACCCCAGATGCTTTAGCAGTCACAGCTGCCGGGATTGCAGTGTATGTTTGTTACTTTCATAATTCATTTTCTGTTTCTGCTGGTTGCCACATTCGTAAGGAATTTATTTGTTGTTTTAAATCATCATTTTCTGCAGAGCTCTTTCAGAAGTGCCAAATTCTGAAGTTATAGCCGGTGTTCGAATTGGGCTTATTGATGATAAATTTGTTGTGAATCCAACTACAAAGGAGATGGAAGACTCTAAGCTAGACTTGTTACTTTCCGGGACAGATAGTGCAATATTGATGATTGAGGTAGATTTTGAAGTTCATACCTTCAATCTCTTTGGTAATTGGGTACCTGTGCAACTGAATATCCAAAATTTGCTATTGCAGAAATGTGGAGTGTCTATGATTGATGATTCTTTTTTTTTGGATTTTCGTTTTTGGTTTGACGGTAATTTGGATGTGATGTTTTGTGAGAGTGCATAGTTTATTTTTATAGGAAATTGTGAAAATTGAATAGTATAAATTTCGAAAAAATCACCAAAAGAACAAACCTAAGGTCTATGTTTTGCCCTTTCAAATTGTTTCTTAAAAAAAATTCAACATTTGTTTTATGTTGCTTCTTGGCCACAGTTTTCCTTTCATTTCTGTTTTTTCCTGATTGAGGGATGTGTTTTCGTTAGCAATGTTATGAACTATGATTATAGTCTTGTTTCTTTATGTTGCCTCCCCACCCCTCCAAAATGGATCATTATAGGGATACTGTGACTTTCTTCCTGAGGAGATGTTACTGCAAGCAGTAGAAGTTGGACAGGTGTGTACCCAGTTTTCTTATTAATCCTTGAACTGCTTTCTCACTGCAACTTCGTCTCATTACAATTAATTTTATTATTAAGTTGGGCTGTGGGTATACTTACCCAAGGCTTCTTTTTTTCTTTTTTTGCCAATATCAGGAAGCAGTAAGAGTTATATGTACAGAGGTGGAATCCTTAGTGAAAAAGTGCGGGAAGCCAAAAATGCTTGAAGCAATTAAATTGCCCCCTGCAGAGCTGTATAAGCATGTTGAGGTATGCTGTAATGTTCTCATGTTTAGTTACTAGAAGCAGTGATTTTATTTCTTTCGTCCTTTCTTTTCTTGCTTGATTAATGAGCTGTCGGGTCTAATTCTTGTATTTTCAGCTTAAGCGCCTAGGAACTAATGTGTGTTACGTGCAAATTTAGTTATTATTATTTTATTTTTATTTTTCCAGAGATGAAGCCTTTTCTGCTGCAAAATAATCACTTCATGCTATTTACTTCTTTCTTCATCCACCCTGCATAGATATCAAATCAAAGCTTGGAGATGCAATAATAATTCAATGTGATTGTTTGGGAATCTGCAAGCATACAAATATTTTTATCTGCTGGATCATATCTCTTAAAGGTGGAAAGACGGATGTCAACATTGAGAATAGCTCTGATAATAAATAGTATTCATTGTTAATATAAAACCTTATGGAGATATTTCTGCTATAACTAAGATATCAAAATCATGCTATAGGATGCCAACACTGTACGAGGCATCATTGAAATCTCTAACAGGTTTCATTTAAAAATGGAGTTACAGAAAATTGTGTATATGATCTTGAATCTCTTGACTGTATCGTTGGTAATTTTCTCATTTATTTTGATACAAGATTCTCTTCAGTTGTGACATTGATTTTTGATAGTGTTCAGGAAATTGCAGGTGATGAGTTAGTTGAAGCATTACAAATTAAGAGTAAAATTCCAAGACGCAAGGCATTATCCAGTTTAGAAGCAAAAGTGTTGACCATACTGACAGAGGAGGGCTTTGTTAGCAAGAATGAATTTTCAGTTACAACTGAAACATTATTGGATGTGCTTGAAGATGAAGATGAGGATGAGGAGGTTGTAGTTGATGGTGAAGTTGATGAAGGTGATGTTCATATCAAGCCAGTCCCAAAGAAGCCTACTCCTTTGGTAATACTTGCCCTTTAAGAAGAATATACACTATCCTTGGATGAATGGTTCATATACTTTCTGGATTTTTAATGCCTATAGATGCTTTAGGGATGTGATCTTTCTACTTGACATATGCCTCTCGGACAAATTGATGTTCTGTTGATAAGGGGCTGCCACTTGTGATCCATGCTATCTGTTTGATATATAAACCAAGATACTCATTACTCACCTTGATGATGCATTAGATAGCTATCATAGGATAATTCATACGCACTAGTTTTATCAGTTTATGAGGATATTGAACTTTGTGAATGTTCACTGGAAAAAACTCACGGTCTATTGTGTGGTTTGACTGGTTTCCCATCCAAAAATTACTCATAAGTTCTTGTGTTGGGAGACTACTTTTTAAAGTTATTGACGTTTTGTTTGTATTACAAATGGTTTGCGTGCATGTAATTTATTAAGCTTCTGCATGCTTAAACAATAAATCAATTCTAATACATAGAATTGGTTTTTGTATTGAAGTTGTAATTCTAATGATAAGCTCTTTGAATTTTCATGAGCATAATTTTGAAATATTTTGTGATTCTTGATTCTTTGTTGTAGCTATTCTCTGAGGTGGATGTGAAGCTTGTTTTCAAGGAAGTTTCCTCCAAGTTTTTGAGAAGACGTATCGTGGAGGTACTATTCTGATAGAATCGATTTGGTATTAGGTTAAAATACACATGGTTCCAATATCAGATGTTTCCTATACTGTTTTACTCAGGGAGGAAAAAGAAGTGATGGCAGGAGCCCTGAGGATTTACGGTCAATTACTTCACGGTGTGGATTACTTCCTCGAGCACATGGAAGTGCTCTTTTCACACGTGGTGAAACCCAGGTCTAGTTATCTATTTTGTTGGAGAAAATTTTAGTGAATCTATCTTTTTAACCACTGGTCTACTTTCTGAATTTATTTTACACTTTGAGCTCAAATAACTTTACTCTCAAGCTTGACTTGATTTTATTACCAAGCTGGCGCCCAGAAGAATTTAAGCTTTAACATTCAAATAAAAGAATAATATAAAAATAATTTATACTTGTTACTCAATGGGTACTTGGTAGTTGAAAGAACTTTACAATGTCTGATACTCAACTGTCAAGCTACATGATACGTGGTGTGAGCTCAAGTCTAGCAATTTTCAAGCTTGAGCTTGAGGAGCTTGACTTGTTTGACATCCAAAAATGTATGAATTCTGAATGGTGAGGTCTAGGCTGGTTCTTATTTGGGATCTTTCATGCTCTTGTCACTATGATCTCCTTAATGCCTGTTTAAGTCTTTGCTGCTGATCTATTTTGAAAATTTTTTAACCATGCTGTTGTGATAGATTGCATCGCTATAATATCAAGGATGATCACATTTGATAACAGAAAAGATTCCTGTATTATATCTAATGAATCTAGCCTGATGATCAGTAATTTGAAATATATCATTTTCTTCTGCTGCTGTGTCGTCTATATTTACTAAAACTTGTGATTTACTGTAAGTTTCTATTAAAATAAATTGGTGTCATGTGAATTGGAATTTGTTATTTTAAACTGAAACAATACAAAAAAAAAATAAAAATTAGACTTTAGTTGGCTGATTCACAAGTGAGTCAGCCTAGATGTTTCTCATCAACCTGCTAGACTGGATTCCCTTCTTATCATCTATTGGTCCTTGAAAATATTAGAAATTTTCTTTTCACTTCTTGTGTTATTAAATTTTCTGATTGAGTATCGATAGTTATTATACTTGTTGAAGGACCTCACATCATATGCGTGGTGGGTATATCTCTTTTATTAACAGTGGAAGTAAATTAGTTGTTTTTTTTTAATTTTAATAGAATTTCGCTTCTAGTGCTTGTGAGAAATGATATCACCTTGTGTAATTTGTGGAACTGCAGTCATTCCCCCCCCCCCCCCCCCCCCCCAGCTTTTCATCTTTTTAATATAGTGGCTTTTATTTTATTTTGTATTTATAAATTCTCTTGTCTGTATCTTGTTATGCAGTCATTAGCTGTGGTTACACTTGGCGATAAACAAATGGCTCAGCGGTTAGACAACCTTATGGAAGAAGATGAGTTCAAGAGATTCTATTTGCAGGTGACACTTTCTTAATCATTTATACTTCTAAAATAACCTATTATTTATTTTTCTTATAAAACTGATCTTAGTTGCCTGTGAGTTTGAGTTATGAAATAGGAACATGGGGATGTAAATATTTTCATCATTATTAGTTATATTATTTATAGGAGTGGACTTGAAGTTAGGATTTAGGAAGAAGTCATTAAGAAATATTTCCTAGTTAGCACATGTCATTTATGTAAACATATAACTCTTTTTATGAATGAATGCGGCCATTCATTCTGAAGTTTGCTTGGTACAACCTTGAATTAACGAAATCCCATCATAATGCCCCTTAATAACAGAATCAATTCTCTTCCGTACACCTTTTTCCTACAGAGGTTAAACAAACTCAGAACCAATTGATTGTTATAGGTTACTCGTGTGGTGTTTTCCATCCCAACCTGAGAACGTAGTATGAACCTAACAAAATATTAATTAGTTTGGGGGTTTTGGGCTTAGGTTTATCATTGGATCTACAATGAACCTGATAGGTCAGCTTTAGTTCACCAAAAGTTTTGACCACTCATCTTATGTTTGTAAATTGTAACAATCACCTTAATGGTATGTTAACTTTCAAAATTTTGTTGAAAGTTCTGTATATTTAAGAAAGTATTTTGAAATAGCAGAGTATAAGACAATTAACAGAATATTGTATTATTGTATTTACTTCATGAAACTTTGAGCAATGTTGTTCAGCTAAAATTTGTCCTGCAGTACAACAACTTTTCCTGATATCCATTCAATCACCTGTTTTGTGGGTTACATTCTCATTCTGTAGTTGTAAGACTATATGGAGTGATTCTAAATGGGACTCACAAGTCATGTCTTTTTGTTGGTTATTTGTGCAGTACTCATTTCCTCCTTCATGTGTTGGAGAAGTTGGCCGTGCAGGAGCCCCATCTAGAAGAGAAATTGGCCATGGTATGCTTGCAGAGAGAGCTTTGGAGCCCATACTGCCTCCTGAAGATGACTTCCCTTATACAGTACGCGTAGAGAGTACCATCACAGAGAGTAATGGCTCATCAAGGTAAAGCATTACATTACTTCAGTGGCTGATCATATATATACATGCATATTCATGGCGCCATTCATTGATTTTGATTGCCCTTTGGAAAAGGGAATAAATTTGGCACTGTCTGCACTCTTCAGCCCAACCCAGTCTCCACCCTAAAAGCTTTTTCCTTCCCATTTTGGGTGTCCCTTATGTATTTGCAAGATGAGCCTCAAATAATTTAAGGATCCAAGGCTTATTATTGTTTACTGTTATCCTTAAGTAGCAGTTTGTATGCAAGAAAAAATGTAGAGTAGGAGTAACATGAACTTAGAAATAGAATGATTTTGAATTTCTTTTGTCGTGGCAGGTATTTAAGGCAATAAAAAGCAAGTACCATTATTTTATTCATATTATGTTATTTTTAAGCTAGTAGTATTAGTGTTGAATTATATTACATCAATTTCATTAAAAAAAACAAAAAAATAAATTAACTATTACTTATCATGGGAACCAGTAACTTAGGGTTCAATGAGGAATTGATCATTCCTTTATGTGTCCGTATGGTAACTCTGAAAAGGGATAACCACCACTATTAATAACAAGATGTACCAAGAGAGTAAGAATAGCGATCAATTCTCATTCTATTTCCACAAACCATGTTGATATATCTTCACCGCCTCCTTACAAAAGTGAGCCTTTCACATTCCCTAACTATAGTACCAGTCAATCCATATGTTTCTACACATATTCCTACTGCCACCACCATCAACCTGGGTGCATAAAACCGCTGAGTGTGAGTACTTAAGTCATGTGCTATAGATATCATTTTGTGAAGACATTTGTTTTTATTTATTTATTTATTGCAATAAAAATTGATTACATTAGTTGTGTGTGTAGACATTTGTTGCCACCACAGCCATAATCTTGATTCTTAATACTAGTGGCCCTTCATCTTTCATATTGTCTTGTCTCTCTCAGTATATCAAAATACATCACCCTCCCTCCTCTAACAACCCGAGCATTTCCTGGCACCCACTATGGTCTCCTCATGTGCCTGATGGACTACCTGCACGTACAAATTTCACACACCACTTTTTACACTTGCAACCTTTTGAGTGCAGGAACAAATCTCTAATTATATTTCTATGGACTACTATCCATCTTGTTTTCATTGCTTTTGCCATGTACATTTAGAATCAGAAGTTAACAATCCAGTCCATTTTGATGTAATTATGCACATACAAGCATGAGAGGCCCACTAATATTAGTTCTGAATACACACTTTTTTACCTTTTTCTGTTAATTCCCATTTCTAGAACCGACTCCCATCATTATGCATCATATAAAAAATACATATAATAGGATCATAAAGTTCTGTTAAATCCTTTTTCATGTTCCCGATGCATGCTAGTTTTGTGGGTGGAGTGTCTTATTTACTGGCTACTTGTGACAGTATGGCTTCAGTATGTGGGGGTTGCCTAGCATTACAAGATGCCGGTGTTCCAGTGAAGTGCTCAATTGCTGGAATTGCTATGGGTATGGTCTTGGACACTAAGGAGTTTGGGGGAGATGGCACTCCTCTTATACTCTCTGATATAACAGGAGGTGAAGATGCATCTGGAGATATGGATTTTAAGGTTTTGAAACTTTATGTTCAGGGAATCTCTTGCATCCGATATTCCTTTGGATTAGCTTTCTTGGTTAAATGTAGGGAGGTGCACTTGTATTTATTTGTGTTGTCCGTTTGTTTATATATCTAGGTCGTGTTGCTTTTGCATCAATTAGGAAGCTTAGTGTGATGAGTTTTATCTATTTATACTGCAGGTTGCAGGGAATGATGATGGTATAACTGCATTCCAGATGGATATAAAGGTTGTTACTCAACTCTTTCTCAGTGGAAGTGTTGTTTCTCTTGTTACAGTTAATTAAAATGACAGGAATGTACTGATTTTGCAATTTATTAACAATGGTGTCAATGAAGTTAGAGAATGATATATTTGTTTTATTACCTATTATTATATAATTATAGGACCTGTCATTGTTCACCATGACTATGTGATGGCAGGTGGGAGGAATTACTTTACCAGTCATGAGACAAGCTCTCCTGCAAGCAAGAGAAGGTCGAAAGAACATTCTTGGTAAATTTTTGACAACCTCATTTCAAGCGATAATGAATTGAAGTTTCATTTTATATATGCCTCAAAGTAAATGAGAAACAAAATAAATTGGAACAAACTTGTTCGTCTGCTCAGAGAAGCGGTGGTATCAGAAAAAACAAAAAAATAATGGAAACATTCCATGTTCCACATTCAAATTTCTTTGATAGCTGCTGCTTTACAGGATATGTTCTGTATGCGAAGCCTTCATTTGATTGGACATTTTATTCATTTGTCTGCATTTAATACTTGGAAATTGCTTGAAGAACTCATCTGTGTGCTGTATTTATGATCACTAATCCTGACTAATTTAGCCAATGCGGCAGATTGATGTTTATAATCTATATTCTTGCTTAACTGTGTTGGAGGATATTGTGCTTTATACTAAAGTTTGCAAGTCAATTGAAAATAATGTTATCTGGAAATGACACGATATTCAATTGCTGCCTTTGTATCATGTGCACCATAACTCATTTAATCTTCTGTGTTGTAATTGTATGATTGTATTACTTTCAGCTCCGCATAAAAAAGTTTCTTTTACTTAATTTAATTATTCACTGTGTCTTTGCATGCAAAAACAAGCACATACAGCGCGTGGAATATCTGCATCTCTAAATCATAGGGTTTGTTTTGTTTTGGCTTGAGTTTGGATTTTTTTATTTGAATTTTGATTTAAATAATATTTTGATGTGATATTTTATAAAAGAAAATATTGTATTTTTATTGGGAATCGTGCTAGTTGAATAGTATTTTTTGGTTTGGGGCCAAAACCAAACAAACCCATATATTGTGTTAAGTTGCTGTCTATTTTTAACTGATTGCCCGTTTTTATCAGCTGTTCTTCACTTCTTTAAAGCTAATCCGATTTTTTTGTTTGTTATTTTTTATTTTTTAGAGGAGATGTCGAAGTGCCTTCCTCCTCCTTCAAAGAGTCTCTCAAAATATGCTCCCATTATTCATGTTATGAAGGTTTGTTGCCTCAGAATCCCTGTTTTGTTGATAAGATGATTTTGAAGAAAGTTTCTAACACATAGCTCCTCTGGTATTTTAGGTCAAACCAGATAAAGTTAACTTGATTATTGGTTCGGGTGGGAAAAAAGTGAAGAGTATCATTGAAGAAACTGGGGTTGAGTCCATTGAGACACAAGATAACGGCGTTGTATGTTGGGAGAGCAATAATTTCTCCAGTGTTTATTTCTAATCTGAGAATCCTTTGGGCATTTACTGTAGCATGTGGTTGTATCAGGTTAAAATAACAGCCAAAGATTTGTCAAGCTTGGAGAAATCGAAAGCCATTATCAGCAACTTGACGATGGTCCCAACTGTTGGTGACATTTACAGGTTTCTTTTGACTTACGGTTTTTATTTTGTCCCATAAATTGACCAACTGATTATTAAAGTAACTATATTGCCTAATTCGATGTTATTCCCCATTATGAAAATTTTATTGCTAATTAAAGGAAAACTGGTGCTCACTAGGCTCTTAATTCGATGGCTTGTTAGATATATATGGTCTTCAAATTCTTGTAATTACATTTCCTCTGCTTTCTCACAGGAACTGTGAGATTAAATCAGTAACTCCATATGGTGTTTTTGTTGAAATTTCACCTGGACGAGAGGTAGTTACATAAATTCCAGATGCGTATCTGTCGTATCTATTTCTCTCTATATACAAATATATCAATAGATACCCAAAGTTCCATATTACAATATGGAATTGTGTTGAATCACTAGCGTCGAGTGTAGTGTGTGTAGTGGCAGATCTAATCGATTTGTTTTGTGCTTTAGGGACTATGCCATATTAGTGAGCTAACAGCAAATTGGTTGGCAAAGCCGGAAGACGTATGTATTATTGCTCTAAAATACTTTTTCTTATGTTCGAATGAATACGATGTCATAACATTTTCAGTGCAAACACAGGCTTTCAAACTTGGAGATCGCATTGATGTCAAACTCACCGAGGTTTGGATAGTCTTCTCCCTTAATATTTTCTATTACATTTGCAATTGTCGATTACTTCACAATATTCTTGAAATTTTAATCTCTAGCATACTAGTAAAAATTCATTTAACGACAACATTTTATATTCACTATTTTTATACTAAGTTAAATAATACTGTAATGTGATGTGTCACAGATCAACGAGAAAGGGCAACTTCGTCTAAGCCGGCGTGCATTACTTCCCGAGCCTACAACAGAGAAACAGAGCCCAAAGCCGCGTAGTGGAAGCCCTAATAAAGATTCACAGAAAGGTAAACCAAAAAGAACAACATCAGGTTCGCAGAATGGTGAAGCTAGCGATTTCAACATGCCCGATGAGAAGAGCCTCGATGGAAAAATCTCTGTCCCTACAACAAATAATTCCCTAGAAAGCAGTACAATTGTTGCTGACAATTTTGTCGAGAGAATCGTTACTTCAGAGACCGACGCTCCTGATGAAGCTGGCACAAAGGAGCCTAAGGAAAGGACTAGCAAAGCTGCCGGCAATAGAAATGCTGAAAGTGCAGTTGTAAATGGAGAGGCCAAAATCGGATAACAAAGTATATATAATGTCTGAAAGGAGGATCCTCGTAACTATCGAGAGATGAAGCTTTCTTTTCATTTCCGAACCAAGGTACAAAGCTATGCATATCGTCATCCCTTCGATTTCCAACTTATTTTAAATTCTCAGCAATTTTTAACTTTTTGTTTTCTGAATGCCAGCAGCAGCTATTGTCTTGACATGTTCACTCAAACCTGTTCGAACGAAAAAAAAAAACCCATTTTTCTGAAGGTAGAAAAGTCCTGAATTTAGGAGAATTCGAAGATGTTAACTACGCCGATTGGAAGCCCGGATGCACTTCGATCCAAAATGCAGCATATTCAGGTTAGTATGAATAGAAGTCCATGGATGGATACACATGGATAGGATGAATTAACTTATGGCTTAATTTCTTGACGATTGTTTTTTTATCTTTCAGAAATTGATTGAGGTTGTTATTTATCAATTACGTGATCTGGTATGGTATCTAAGTAGTAATGGTAATATATTTGTGTCGAATGCTGTTGATGATGTTTGCGAGAGAGAAGTTGAAGCTGAAATTGAAATTGAAAGTGAAAGTGAAATGGCAAATGTGAGATATGTGCATGATGATATTAAGAACTGAAGACGTTTGGTCTGAAGCTTCTTTCCCCCCACAGCACAAATCTTGTTTTGCCTTTCTTGTCCATACACCAATTACTTTCTCCTATTCTTCTTCTTATTATTATTACTACTATGGATAAACTGACTCTTTTGTCTTCTGACTCTGAAAATGCCTATGCCTATTTGGCGTCATCCATGCGACACATGACTTGGCGGATACAAGGATTTTTATTTTTATTTTTTAACTTTTTTAGAGTTTAATTTTTATTTTTTTTTTAATTTTTATAAAAAGGAAAAAATAAATTAATTATAATTTTAAAAAAATTAAAAAAAATTTCATGTGTCCTTCGGTGAGTCATGCGGGTGCTATGTAGGTAGTTTTGGTTGCCAAGAATTAGAAGTACGGAAATTTTTTACTTACAAGATTAATTTGCAATAGGCTTCCATTATTAAATAAAATGATAAAAGAGTTCAATTGTTACGAGAATAAAAAAATCAGTTTATCTTATTGTTATTATTATTATAAGGTTCTAAAACTTATTAAATTAAAATATACTTAATAAATACTATAAATTAATTTTATTGATTACGAAATATATAACATGGTGTAAGGATCTATACTAAAAAAATTCTTTTATTTTTATTTGTATCATGGTAAAAAATATTTTTATCCACAATTCAAATTACATCTCTTTTTATAAAATTAGTTTACGTTGATTATAAATAAATAAAAGTATTTTTTTATTATTTGTATTAAAAAAATTTATTTTCTCCACAATAATAGTCATATATTGCATATAATTTTTAAAATATTTAAATACATATTCAATTTTTTAATTATATATATTAAATTTATTTTTAAACTAAGCAATATTATTAATTACATAAAAAATAGTAAAATAATATCACAATTCACTGTTATTAACTAATTAAATATTTTTTAGATGAGTAGGCTTGTTTGAAAATCCATTAAGGGTGTGTTTGTTTGGCAAGTTTTTAAAAATTTTCATTATTGACTAAATTTTTCTCCTTCCAAAAATATCAAATTAAATACCTATTTTTTATTTTTTATATTATACTAAAAATCAATTTTGTATTCAAAATATCATATCAACACCAATTTATGTTGAGTCATAAAACTATTCCAATTAAAAAATTTTACCATTCAAATGTCAACTCAAAATCTAAAACCTTATAAACATATACAGCCTAAGATGAATATTTATGTATTGACTTTTTGTGTTACATCATGAATTTTTATAAAAATATATTCCGACTTTTTGTGTTACATCATGAATTTTTATAAAAATATATTCCTTCTATAAGCTCGTACAATATATATTTATCTTTTGCATGGAGTAACAAATATTGTATTTTTATGAGAGTGAGTTATAGTTTTTTTAATGTAAAGACCACTATGATGTATAAAGTTATGATGAATAGAGTATTGATGTAAATAAGTGTAAATTTGAGGATATTTGTAATATGTCGTGGAATCAATGCTTTTTAAAAAAATAAATAAATATTTTTTGTTTGAACAATAAAAAATGACAAAATATATACTTGTCGTGGATGAAAAGAATATTATTTTTTAATGTAAAATTTAAATTAAGTAATTGATTACCTCTGATCTAAAGGTTATTAGTATATATATATATATATATTGGTAAATTGTTTTTTTAGTCCCGTAACTGGACCTCTTATCATTTTAGTTCCGTAAGTGGAGCCTGTAGCAAATAGTCCTATAAGTGAAAAAATTTCGTTGTTTTAGTCCTCCGGCGCCGGAGACGCCCGAGTGGCTTGCCGGAGGTGACGTGTCCGCCAGGTGTCCCGCCAAAATTCGAGGTGACGACCATATGTTTTAATAATATATAAGTAACTTTTTTAATTATAAATATATTATATTTATAAAATTTGTGTTTGATATAAATTTATATAATTATAAATTTGCCCAGATGGGCTCTTCTTCTTCCTCGAACCTTGCCCAGATGGGCTCTTCTTTTTCCTCGAACTATCACATATCCGTCATCCTGACTTCGAACCCGGCTTTATCAATCTTCACTATCTTGCTGCGCAAGACTTTTGTTTCTTCTGGAACAAATGACCCAAAGATTATCTCAGGAGTATCTTCCTCGACATATCCTATTTCAGGATCAATGTTGATCCGTCTGCAGAACTGACACCGAAAGCACTTGGCCTTCTTGATAGGCTCTTCGATCTGCCAGTGCCCCTGTAGTCGGTCGCTCGAACTTTTCCTTTTGGGTGACAACTCATTCTTCTCCTTCCTTTTATCTACTCGCTTTCCAGGCCGAGCCGCATACCTGTGCTTAGCATTACGGATTTGTGTACAATTCATACCTGGAAATCGGGAATCTATGTCTATTGGCAGAGGCTTTCTGTTCCGGCTCCATTTGTCTTGGACTGGCTATGGTTTGCGCGTTGGTCGATCTCGTACTACAGCTTTATCCTTCAATTCCACTTCGAAGGATCCATCTTCTTTATCACATTTCTCTGTTACTCTGGTTTCGCAAACTTTGAACTTGTTTTCCTGATCGTGTTCCCGCTCTTTGGGCTTACGCTCCTTTCGCTTGGTATTCTCATCATCATCACTTGGCATATCTTGTGAAGAGCGCAGGGAGATCATAGCAGTAGTCACTTTTGGGAACGGCTGGTGCTCCACTCCCATTGTTACATACTTGAATCTCCCTGCTTTGATAGCCTTCTGTATTTCCTTGAAATGCGTACATTGATTAGTGTAATGTGTAAAAGAATTATGCCATTTACAGTATGGCCTCCATTTTATCTCTTCTTTCGTTGCTAACCGCTGCCCTTGGGAATACGAATTTGCCCATTTGCTAGCAGAATATCGAAAATTTCGTCTGCTTTAGTCGCATCAAAAGTCGGTTGTTCCTTCTCTTCCGTCCCCGGAAGAGGCTTTAGTTTGGAACACACGTAAGGTTTGCCGCTTACAATTTCAGCCGCCATTTCTTCAATGTTGTTTTCCTGTTCATCATCTGGCGCATACATTTCTGTATTGACACTGGCCATCTGTTGGACCCTGTTTCGTCGGAAATTATGATCTTTTTGTCTAAAAAGAGATTCTAGCCTTCCTGCTTTTGAAGCCAAACTGGCCAGATCCTGAACATCGTGGGCTGTCAACGCCTCCCGTAGTTTGGTATGCATATTCCTGACCAATAAATTGGTCATCTCGCTTTCTTCAATGATTGTCGGGCACCGTCCCTTCATTAGACGTATCCGCTCTATAAATTGATAAGCAGTTTCTTCTGGCATCTGCCGGATCTCCAAGAGATCTGTGAGCGAGACTGTTGGGAGCGGATTAAATAATCTTGCATGGAATACGGCCTCCAGACCTTCCCAAGTTTGCAACTGTCCTGGTGGTAAATTAGCGAACCATGGAAAAACGGTTCTTGTAAGCGATAATCCAAACAACTATAATTTGTAAACGAATTATTGCCCACTTCCCTCAATTGAGCCGTAAAGCGTCTCACATGCTCAATGGTTGATGCTTCATCTTCTCTTGAAAACGAGTGAAAGTCGGGTGGTCTGTAATTCCTCGGAAGGAGGTGCTCATTGATGATTCTTTCTGGGAATGACCTCTGATATGCCGGTCTGTTGACCGTTTGAGGATTCATTCCAAAATGCACTCTCAAAACTTGAGCAATGTCTTCCGGATCAACCCTGGGCGGAACATAGTCAAATAGAGGAATGGGATTATGAGCCTGTCCTCCCAATCTTTCTTCTCTGGGGTCGGTTGGTTCGGCCCTAACACCCACTGGAATATTATTTGGGTATGTGAGAGGAGTCTTTCCCCTGTCAACCCTAGTAGCGGTAGCACTTGGAAAAGTGCTATCCATGTACGAAGGCCCCGCAAAATTTGCCTGTAATCTGGATAGTGACGATTCTGGCGGTGACTGGGTGGGTTGCAGAGTAACCCTTGATAAAGCTTGATTTAACATACTTTGCATGAGGTTCTGTTGCTCACGCAACATTTTTTGCTCACGCAACATGTTTTGCATAGCCAGACTATGCTGATTGTTCAATTGTTGAACATAAGACACCCAATCGGCGGGTACTTGGGGAATTTCCCCTGCATTTGGCATGAAAGGTGGTGAAATGGTTTTTCCCACCGGTGCTGAAGATGCTTGAGGCTGTGAACCCGCCATATGGATCCTTCCGATTATTTGGCCAGACCTTAGTCGTATGAAATTCTCTGTTGACGTATGATCAGCTATCTTGCCTTTCTCCCACTGTGGTCGCCAATTTATTGATGCAGTTTTTCAACAATAAAAAGTAAAATCCGAAAATAGGAAATTATCTTCGAATTTGATATAATTAGTGCATGAGATTAGGAATCTCTAAACACTGTAGGATACATAAATAAAATAGGAAAATAAAACTACAGACTGAAAAATGAAGTGGTGATCCCCAAAAGCAATTCTCTTGAATTTGATGTCGATTGAAGATGATCTGTCAGAACAGACCTGAATCCTTAAATAACCCCTTAAAGAAACGGTTTGAACCGTCGTCTGGTCGATTACAGCAACCGCTGTCAACCGCCCACCAGGTTCTCCTCTGTTGACACGTGTGTTAACCGATTCACCAACCGCTCTCGCCAGTTACAGCACTCAACTGACTTGTTTGACCTCCCGACTTGCCTGACTTCGCTTCGCCCGACCTTATCACATCCGACCTCCGTACCTGACCTGATCACATC
Organism: Andrographis paniculata; assembly: GCF_009805555.1. NCBI lineage: Eukaryota > Viridiplantae > Streptophyta > Magnoliopsida > Lamiales > Acanthaceae > Andrographis > Andrographis paniculata. The sequence goes on from NW_026137591.1 coordinate 2,491,490, forward strand.
CGACCTCAGTTCCCGTCCTTATCATGCCCGATCTCCTTGCCCGACCTTATCATGCCCGACCTCCGAGCCCGACCTGATCACGTCCGACCTCAGTGCCCGACCTTATCACGCCTGACCTCCGAGCCCGACCTACTCACGTCCGACCTCAGTGCCCGACCTTATCACGTCCGATCTTTGTGCCCGACCTTACCACGTCCGATCTTAACGCCGGACCTTATCACGCTCAACCTCCGAGCCCGACCTGATCACGTCCGACCTCAGTGCCCGACCTTATCACGCCCGATCTCCGAGCCCGACCTGCTCACGTCTGACCTCAGTGCCCGATCTTATCACGTTCAACCTTTGTGCCCGACCTTATCACGTTCGACCTTTGTGCCCGACCTTACCATGTCCGATCTTAACGCCCGACCTTATCACGTTTGATCTCTGCACCCGACCTTATCATACCTGGGCTCCGTACCCGACCTTATCATACCTAAGCTCCGCACCCGACCTTATCATACCTGAGCTCCGCACCCGACCTTATTACACCCGATCTCTGCCTTCTCCCGAGGAAGCCTTTTCCTTTAACAGCGTCCGGACTTATATTCGGGCTCTCTTTTTTAAATTCTACTACCATTAACAAGCTCATTAAACTCTGCACCACTCTTTAACTTAATTTGATAGGCTCATTCTCGAAAACCCTACCCATCATTTTTTTGTGCTCAACAATTATTTTGTACTCAACAATATTATATTCGATAATTAAAAAATGAGAATGACATCGGAATAACAATATATTATATTTGATAATTGAAAAATAAGATAACACCGTAATGATAATATATTTTATTCGATAATTGAAAAGAAAAGACGACGGTAATACATATTTATTATGATAATAATATTTTTTAAAATTATATTTATAATATAAAACTATATATTTAAAAAAATTTGATAATAATTCGTTAATATATTTTAGTTTTAAATTATCATTTTTATTAAAAATTATAATAATATTAATAAATATTATCATACTATTATTAATCGCTTATACAACAACAACAACAACAACAATAATAATAATAATAATAATAATAATAATACTTTTAAAAATCAATCAAAATCTCACTTATGAGGAGAAATTTTATACAGTACAAAATTTTCATAATTTTTCATTAAAATCAATAGACTTTCAAAGTTTATGAATTATTAAATACCTCAAAATTTTAAAAGATTTTTAAAAAAATCTTTAAAAGTTTGGATTGAATACCTCCAAATTTTAAAAAAATTTTAAAAATCTTGATTGAATACACTTATATTTTAAAAATTTAACAAAATTCTACGTAATCCGGATTGAATACGCCCGCCAAAATATATGTAAAATTACTAAATTATGTCTATAAAATCTACACCATTCAATTCGCCACGTAGAGAATCAAAAGGTTAATATTAAATAAATACACCAACACCCCAACCGCAACCCAAAATATCACATTGAAAGAATCAACATGTATAAAAAAGATAAAATATTTTAATTTTTTTTTTTCTCTAAATCTTCGTTATACGACCATCACATTTTATATAAAAATATCTTATTTCTATTTTAATAAAATATTACATCAAGCTATCATTTAATTACTCCCTCCGTCTCAGATATCATGTTAACGTTGCCGTTTCGGCCCATCCCACATACCATGCTATTTTTCTTTTTTTTTTTGGAAAATAATTACACACTTTAATCTCATTTTAAATTTTTAAATTTTATTTTTAAATTTTAATTAAACTAATTAGTTATCTTAATCTTAATTTATAATTATTTATATTATACGATAATTATTTTCACTAATATATTCTTAATTATCTATTAATTATACCCCTCCTAAAATACCGTGTCTATAGTGTAGCAGACTCGGTATCTGAGACGGAGGGAGTAATATATAACACAAGTCCTGTTTTTATTTAAACTGTTCAATGTCGCAGCTCCTTATAAAAACATTTCAGATTTATTTCTTATAAAATATTTAAAAGATAATAATACCAAATATTGTAATAAAAATTTGAAGTAATTAACAAGAAGAATCCAAGAAATTCTTAAACGTTAAAAAGAAAAATTTAACAAATAGTTCACTGAAAAATAGAAATACATAATGTCAGTTTCCTCCCATTGGTTAGTCATTTATTTTTAGATTCTCTTTGACTCATGTAAAAAAAAAAAAAAAAAACAAAAACAAAAATAATAATTTAAAATTTAGTGAAGACAAATTCTACACAACGATGTGTTTATTTCATTATTTTTATATTTTATACATAATTTTTCATATTTTACATAATTTGTTTTTTCAACTATTTTATAAAACAAACACACTTGTATTATTTTTTGTATTTTTACGCTAGAAAAGACCAAAGGGTGTTTAACAAACAACTTTTTGAAGAGCTTTCAACTTATTTAACACATTTTAGCTGTTTGACCGATCAAAAAGCTAATTTAGGTATTTGGTAAATTAGCTTTTTGAAATAGTTTATTGGCCCCAAAAAACTAATTTTTAAAAAGCTTATATAACTCATCGTTTTGAAAGAACTTTTCAATTTAATTTTCTTTATTCCTTATTTGTCCTTAAAATGTTATTATTTATTTTACATACATATAAATATATTTTTCTACTGCGGTAATTATAAATTATTTTAATATATTATTTATTAAATTATAATTTTATTTTTATAAAATTAAAATAATTACTTTTATATATAATTAATTTTATTTGTAAACTCTATATATTTATTATAATAAAATAAAAACAAAAACATATATATTATTAATTTATTTTTATATTAAAAGTAAATAAAATAGAATAAATTTATTAAAAATTATAAATATAATAAATATATTTACAAAACTTTTATTATTTTATATTTTACATCATTTTTAATAAAAAATATTCATATTTCTTAATAAAAATATATACTTCTCACATCTAAAATTAATAAAAAAATATTTTATAACACATTCGTAATTTCAAATAACTAATAACAAAAATTTAAAAATTTTTAAAACTAAAAAAACAAAATTAAAAAATTTTAAAAATTAAAATATAAATGTTCTCAATTGTCATTCAACAGATAAACATCTGATATCAAATAATTATTTTTACCAAACACGCCTAATTGAATCATCTAGTTAAACTAGCTAATTGAATATATTAAATGCTAACAGCTAATTGAATTAACTAATAGTTAAAAAGTTATCAGCAGCTGATTGCCAAACACGCCCAAGTTCCATCGAGATTGTCATCATTTTTTTTTTTTTTTACTTCTACAATTAAGCAATTGCATGTTTCTTTGGATTGAAAAAAAATAAAATAATAATAGTAATAATAATAATTGAATTATTGGGAGCCATCCATAAGTAATTTATTGTATATGCTCTTATACAAACCATCCAACCACCAAACCACAACAAATATATATAGTTATATTAAGTAAAATTTTGAATTGTTTGTATTTTAAATAATGAAATTGAAAGTTTATTTAGGGTGTGTTTGTTTGGGGTTTGGATTTTGAGTTGGAATTTAAATAGTAAAAATTTTGAATTTAAATAGTTGTACGATGCGATATAAATAAGTGTTGATGTGATATTTTGAATGTAAAATTGATTTTTAGTATAATATAAAAAATAAAAAATAGGTATTTGATTGGATATTTTTTAGAAAGAAAAAATGAGATAAATAGTATATTTAAAATCCAATCCCCAAACAAACACACCGTTACATGCTTATATAAATCGAATATGTAAAAATAATAACAACTTAATTTGAAATTATAGTAATTTAAAGTAAATAACTAATCAAATATCTAATATATCTTAACGCATTTCTAACACAAATACCCATTCATTAAAAATTAACTAAAAAATAAAAACCTTTTTTTTTTCGAGGTAGATCACATGTTGAAAATATTAATTCAGCACGATGAATTTTAATCATGACCTTTAATTTTAATATTAATCTTTGATTTTAAAATCTGCAATGCAAGTAAGCATATGATCCGGTGGAGAGTAATCTAGTTTTCGGTTCGGTGAAGTCATATTGTTTTCGGCTTCGAAAACAAGACAAATCTCCACCCGAAAACGAGATGACTTCATCGGAGCCGAAAACGAGATTACTCTCCACCGGAGCTGAAAATAGTTGACTCTCTACTGGAGCCGAAAACACATGATTCTCCACCGGAGCCGAAAACGACATGATTCCACCGAAGCCGAAAACGACATGAATCTCCACCGGAGTTGAAAATGAGATGACTCTCCACCGGAGACGAAAAAAGTTGACTCTCCACCAAAGCTGAACACAACATGACTCCACTGGAGACGAAAACAAATAGATCGCAAACATCATACAGATCGCACACAGACAACGGATAAACAAAGGACATATGTGAGATCGCATGCAGACAACAGACAAACAGCGTACAAATGGAAGATCGCAAAAATGTTTCAAATCGCATGCAAACAACAGACAAGCAGCAGACAGATGACAGATCGTAGACAAGTTTCAAATAGCATGCAGACAACAGACAAATAGAAGATCGCAGACAACTTTTAGAGGTTTTAGATCGCACGCAGACAACAGACAGATAACCTATAGATTTCAGATCGCACGCAAACAACATACAGATAACGGACAAATGACAGATAGTAGATAGATTTTAGATTGCACGCAGACAACAGACAGATGACAGGTAACATGATCTCAAAATCACTAGACATCCGGGTACAATCTAGATTGAATTTACCCGAGAAACACAGGTTAATAGACTATATCTACGACATGAGAAACATAAGCTATGATATCATGTTAAAAGTTTTGGGGGAAAATAATTATCAAAATAACGGGTTATATGCAATACAAAACAGACTCGATAAACTCAAATATAAGTAATCTAATTAATGGATAAGAATAAATCTAAATATAAATCTACTAAATTTAAAATTGAATATCTAAAATATCTCAACAAAAACTATGTAATATACCCTAAAAAATATTCCTAGACTTTATATATAAAGATAATTAGCTGATATCTTTTCAACACATTTTTTCCTTAGTTTAGGTTTTGCTTCACCATATGTGATTTATTTATTTATTTATTTTTATATATATTACTTCAAGTTACTTTGTCATATATAAAGAGCTGTTAACGAGCCTAGTCTAGTCAGATTTTAAGTGTTCGTGTTCATTCGTTAATATTCACGAATAAGGTTTGTATTTGTTCGTTAAGCTTTCGAGCTCGGCTCGTTAAGAATTTTTATTGTTTGAGCTCGTGTTCGTGTTCGTTTTCGGCTCATTTCAAGTTAATGTTCGGCTCGTGTTCGTGTTCGTGTTTGACTCGATTAAGCTCGTTCAAGTTCGTTTGTCTCATTTTTTTAAATTTATATATAAATTCAAAAGAAAATTTAAAATTATTTTATTTATTTATTTTAAATCGATACTTTATTTATTTATAAATAATAATTTTATATGTATATATAATATTTATAATAAATATATTATTTTAACGAACATTCGCGAACAAAGCTCGAGCTCATTCGTTAACCAAACGAGCTTATTTATGTTGTTCGGCTCGACTCGTTAATATTCGCAAACAAATTTTAACCGAGCCGAACCGAGTTGAGTTCACGAATGGCTTGATTCATTTAACAACTCTAGATATATACCCGATTGAAGGTTTCGCTTTATATATATATGACCCTTAAATAAATAAAAATAGTGGCCAAATTGTAGTAGACATAAATCTCTTCCACTCCCTTTGTACATGCATACAATCCACACTACTCTTTCATCCCCTTTTCCCCTCACCCTCCCCGAAACCTTTACTCATCTTCCCCACCCCCCTACCCCCACCCCCACCCCCCTCCCACGAGACTTACATGCCTTTCCTTCACTATAAACACCCCTAAACACACCTTCTTCTTCTTCCCCTTACTTCTCACTTTTTATTTTTATTCCATAATAATTTTTCCCAATTTTTCAATTTGCATGGACGTGCCGCGCGGCGGCGGTGGAGACGACGGCACGTCGGAGAACCGCCGGAGGGGGCCGGGGAAACGGGGCGGCGTTGCCCCGGCTCCGCCCCTGGACGGAGCGGCGCACGCCCCCTGCGGCGCGTGCAAGTTCTTGAGAAGGAAGTGTATCAGTGGATGCATATTCGCCCCCCATTTCGGATCCGATCAGGGGGCTGCGCGGTTCGCCGCGGTCCACAAGGTGTTCGGCGCCAGCAACGTGTCGAAGCTGTTGTTGCACATTCCGGCTAACCGACGGCACGACGCCGTCGTCACGATTTCGTATGAGGCCCAGGCTAGGCTCTCCGATCCTGTCTATGGCTGTGTCTCTACAATTATTGCTTTGCAACAACAGGTTTATATCTATATCTATATAGTATATTCTTATATATATATATGTAGGGATTTTTTAATTTTTTTATTTTTTATGGAAATAAATACTATTTTCGTAACTTTCTTTTACGTTTGCATGAACTGAAAAAATGGCAACTTTCTTGGACGCATGGTTGTGACACACAAAATAAATAAATAAATAAAATTTAAAAGACTAATATAAGTTTGAAAAAAAAAAAAAATTATTTGGCTGTGGCTTAAAATGAATTTGAAATATAACATTCATTTAAATTTTTATTTAAATAATATTTTTAAATAACAGTATGAAATCACAATTAAACAAATTAAATAAAAGTACGTGTGGAGTTTAGTTGCCAAATTTAAATGCAAAAAATTGAAGATTTGAAAACTTATTTTAAATTTTAATTTGGATTGATGTTTTAGAGGAAATATATATATACTATATATGATTTTGGATATTATAGTTTATATAGATGAAATATTTTACTATGGCAAAAACAAAATTATCATTCATCAAATATAAACAATTTTACAATGGGCTTATAACTAAATAAATGGTATAGAATTAAGAGTATTAGCATAGTTTTTTTTTTTTTTTTTTTTTGTTAACTATTTCGAGTTTTAATATTTTTAAGGGTTGTTAGATATTATGTTTTGTATAAAAAATGTGTTGAATGTAATTTGTTTAGAACCAAAAAAAAAGAAAAAATTAAATACTAGAAAAGTAGGAAATATATCAAAAATTTTGAAAGTAAAGAATGATTATAATTAAATGGAAAATTTTTATATCTAAATGATATATACATTTTTCAATTTTCATGATTATATACGCAGATCCTATGATGAGTGGGTCAAATCAATATGACTCAATCGGCATATATAATAAATATAGAGATGACAATAGGTCCGGGTAGATTTGAGACCCGACCAGATCTAACCTATTTATTTGAAGGTGGTCCAACTATTTGGGGGGTATGAGACCAGGTGTTGTGTATCCTTATTAGATCTTGGTCGAATCTCGTAAGGGAACCAGTACAAAAAAAATATCAATTTTGTAACAATATTTTTTTGTTCTTAAATCTATTTTTTCCGTTACTAATGATATTAGAGACAAAATTAGGGATGAAATTACGTTAGTTACGTGAACTTTAGAAACAGAATTCCATTACAAATATACTAAAGTTCACGTAGCTAACGTAATTTCTTCCCTAATTTCGTCTCCATTATCATTAGTAACGAAAAAAATGGATTTAAGAACGAAAAAATCTTGTTACAAAATTGATATTTTTTTATAGTGTGAATTTGATCAGGACGTTATTAATTAATTAATAATATATAAATTATATATATAAATAATTTTTAACCATATAAATTTTAATAAAAATATTAATTAATTTATTATAATATCTTTGAATAAAATTTATAAATTATAATATATGTTGAGTCTGGATTTAGTCCAATTTTAAGAATTGTAAAATTTTATCTAGTCCATATATGGGTATTATCGGGTCCGAGTATAACCGAGTCCAATTCGAGACTCAGATCCAACAATATGTATTCGGATCCACACCCGACTTATTATCATCCCTAAATAAAAATATACAACATATATTATACATAGTATAATATATTTATAAAACAATATAGTATATTTTATTATAATTCAGTATATGATATGTAAAAATATATTTATTATCTTTTATTATATATGTTGATTAAATTCAATCAGCACCGTACCCTTAAATATAATATTAAACTCCGCCGAGAAAAAACAAAGTAAATGTAAATGTATTCCTTCATTTTCTATTACATATACATATATATATGTATTCAGGTGGCATCACTTCAAGCAGAGCTATCAGTTGTTCAAACACAGCTAATAAACAGCAGATTTCTAATGGCGAATGCTCTTCAAAGCTCCCCTCATCAGCAACATCAACATCAACAACAGCAGCAAACGGCGCCGATCGGCGCAACGTCCATGGTGCAGCCAGCTTATTCTAACACTTCTTCCGCGTCGAATAACCTCGTCAGTATGCACAGTTTTGGCCCCAGCTATGGTGACACTGCCCCCTCCAACAGTTTTGATCCCATTCCTCATTTGTCGACAGCCGCTGCCGGAGGCGGCGGCGGCCGCCACCTCGAAGACGAAGAAGAAGAAGAAGAAGAAAGCCATGATCCTCTTGCTTTTGCTAATCACATTTTTCACTGAGGATGGAAAAATTAAAATACTTACTTACCAATTTATGGATCCAATAAGAAGCTAGTGTTCTAACAAATTAAAAAAAGATTAGAACTGGGGTTTTTACTGTTGTTTGAATAGTAGTTAAATCAAATGTGCGGGGAAATAGTAAGAAAGAATTACTGAGATTCGATTTATTTACCCAATTTTTCATCAAAGACTTTCATTATAGATTGTTTTTCACTATCCAAAAATAACACAGATCTGAAAAAGGGAAGACTGAAACAATATTCTTATGCTAATTTATAGGATCAGCATAGTGCCGATGCAATATATATGCTATTGATCTATTATTAATTTGGATGGTTGAGATTTCTTATAGAGGTTAAAATGTAATTATAAATTTTTTTAATAATAATTAATAATGCCAATTATAAATTTAGATAATTTTTTAGTTATGTGGATTTAATAATAATCTCGTATCGACTTCTATATGGAAATTTTTACTAATTTTGATAACAAAAATCACACCATTTTCATTGTTGAAGCTCTAAAGTAAACGATCCATTTATGAGTTCTCTCTAAAAATAAAGTTCAGTAATATAATAGAAACTATCCAAGCCATCATTTCTAGTACAACCGAACAACATGCATGTTCCAACATCGTCTCCAAATGCTGGTAAGTTTATCTATTTTGAAAATACACATATTTCGGATTTTTGTATGCATATTTTATTGTGAAAATATTTTCTATAATTATAAACAATATTTCTATTGCTATTGACAACATTAATGTGTTGTAAGTAAAGTATAATACATAGTTAATTGTTTATTGGATAGCATGGGTTATTTTGTTCCAGGGTAGACTTATGTAGACGACTATTTGCCTACTTTTTATTACATTATCCGTTCACAAACTAATATTACATTTTTCAATTTGAAACGTCCAATAATTATTGTTCTATTTTATTTTTTTACCATTTATTCAATTATCATTTTTATTTGAACATGTTTTCTCTACCTTACTATAAATAATAAAATTGTCAATTCATAACCAAAAAGTATTTACCTAAAAAATTGTGCAAATATGATTTAGGACAATACAATTTGGACGGATGGAGTATATTTTTGTGATCGAATTTCAAATCTTTGAAATTGTGCTAGGATAGTGAATATCCAATAAAGCATATTGTGTAGTAATTTAAACCATCTTCATTTTATGTATATATATATATTTTTTTATTAGGGAGGTATTGAATTTAGTACATCTACCGATACATACAATTTTTATGTTGAATATGCTTATAAAAGGGCGTTTGCCGTAAGAATAGAAATGCAAAAAAGATAATTCACAATGCATGCAATACATTGAGTATTTATTGTAACAAGAAAGAATATAATTTAAAGAGCATGTTTGATCCAAATAAATCAATAAGTAACTCAGAAGATATTAGCGCATCCTATATTCGAGTTGCTACATTAAGAAAAATACATGAAAAAAATAATTGTCATATTCGAGTTGCTACATTAAGAAAAATACATGAAAAAAAAATAATTGTCATATTCGAGTTGCTACATTAAGAAAAATATATAAAAGAAAATAATTTAGTATAATTTCAAGATAAGGTTCCAATATAATTTAAAGTTCTGCATATATATAAGGTCACATACTTTGATGATATTCACAACCATGCACGTGTTAGATCTTTCCAATTACAACATGCTCCTATCTAATAGATGTATACAGGATTGTCTCGGACTTTTTCAGGACCCTTAGCAAAAAAAAATGATAGGCCCTATGAATAATATTTTTTTCAAAATACTATCAACGAACAATATAATAATAGATTTCAATAAAATAAAAATTATATTGATCATATATACAATAAATGAAATATATGTGTTCCGTAAGGGACGACGGACTGGTGTGAAAGTGAACTGCCAGACCTAGTTTGTGATACGACTATTATAAAACTTTACAATATTTTGACTATTATAAAGTCAATAACTCAATAATAACTACAAAATTTAAATGCGATGAATGTAAAATTAGAAGAAAAAAAATTGTTAGAGTTTATTAGAATTAGAATTGGATTGGATAATTGTACAAACACAAATATGAGATAAAATTTAAATTAAATTTTAATATATCTAATAATAATTATGAGCTTTATAAATATTTACGAATTTTAAAGGCGAAAAAGATGGAATTTTAGAAAAATTATAGTTAGAATTTAATTTTAGAATTAAAATTAAACTAGGTAATTGTTGAAAAAATTTTGGGATTAAATTTTAAAATATTTAATAATAGCTAAAATTAAAAAATATAACCCCTCTTAAAGTAGGCCCTGAGCAATTGCTCCGATTGCTTCTACTAAGAGCCGGCCCTAGATGTATAGATTAATCATGTACCACAATCGCTGATTTATAGTGAAACGGGACTTTAAACTAAATCTTCGTATGATGTAATGAAGAAAGCAAATAGGGGCAAGAAAAGCACATGGGACTAAAATATGGAGAAGCAAGTGAATTGCTGTAATATTTTAGTAGAAATCGTTAAAAAAAATTTATTTTTTTTTTCTTTTTCATGAGCTTGAAGTCGATTCGGGTGATAGAATTATATATATTTTTTCGGTCAGATCCACATATGAGAACAAATTATGTTGTCTATGTTGATTTAATCACCTTTAACACTACATAGGAAACCAAGAGCAACTATAGGCCCCAAGCTAGGTGCATCTCACATCATATAATTGAAATAAATTTTGATATAGTATTAATATGTTGAAAATTGAATTAATTGAGTTGTATAAGTTTCTATGATCCAACAACAATATTTTTGAAGTCATTAGCCATTTTGAAAGAATGTTGCTAGCTAAAATAGATATCGATGAACAATTCTTTGCTAGCTACTCTTACTATCCAATTATGAAATTTGTTGCCCAATTCTATGCACAAAATGTTTTTCATATGTTCGAAAAATGTACTAGCAATAATTTCAATATATGGCAAAATGTTTATATCTAAATCGAACATGCATGGTCTATCATTGTGAACAAGCCACTAGTGGATTCTAATTTGTACATCTGTTTACGTATAGGGGAGACAAATCACGAGGCCAAAAGTCCATGTAAAATAAAAAATACTCCACAAATATTAACATTAGATGTATTCCAAAGATCGTCTGGATATGCCAAATATGTTTCATAATGGTGCAAGAGTGTTATATATATATTTTAAAAGGGGACATGAATTAGCTGCTGATCCGATCAAGTCAGCATGATGCTGATTTAACCGAATCAACATATGCTATAGGGGTGACTACATATATTTATACATATGTTATATTATAATAACTCAATATATGTTATCTTATAACACAACATATGCTGAGATATGTATACATATATATTGCAACATATGCTATAAGAGTGACCGCATATATTTATACATATCTCAGCATATTTATAATACAAACATATATTATATTATAATTCATCATATGTTATCTTGTAACACAACATATGTTAATATATATAAACTTATGTTGATCACCCCTATAATATATGTTAATCCGGTCAAATCAGCATCATACTGACTTTGCCGGATCAACACAGAAACTGCAACCTTTAGTAGAAGGAGTCCGGACGTATCAAATATAGTTGAGGTGTATAGATATAAAGGACACCCTTACTGCTTCTTGAATAAAAAATCACAGCTTAATTGTAAAAATAAAAATAAAAATAAATAAATAAATAAAAAGAGAGTAAGAGTGAGGAACGAGGGAAAGAATTACAATTCCAAATCTAAAGAGAGAAAGATGGGTACTTAATTTGGATGCATAACAAATGGCTCAATCTAAAGTTTAGATAAATATATTAGGTTTATTGACAATATTTAGATCGAAAATCAACAAAATATTAAAGTTTGTTATCAAGATCGCAAGAATATGTAATTTGAGAAGTTGAATAGTTTTAAAATTTAGATATAATTAGAAAAAATTAGAAAATAAATTAATTTTGTTAGAAAATATTGTTTTTATATCAAACCTAATAATCTAAATTAGTAGTGTTTGGACATATGTTGGGGTATATAGTTGAATTTTGGGTTGAAAATACCAAATAATAATAATAATAGAATTAAAAATGTTGAGATGTTTTTGGAACGTATTTTGAGATTGTGAGTGATATGGTGCCACTGAAATTGTGTGACCATAGTGGTATATATTCATTCAACGATATTTTACTAATACGACCCATGAATATTAATAAAAAATATAATATATACACACATTCATATATATATATATATAATATATTTATTTTTTAATAAAAAAATAATAAGTTAATGCAAAATATTATTTTTATAAATTATCAGCTGTTTGCTTATTCAATTAGCTGATAGTTGTTAGCTGATTCAATTAGCTGGTTTGACTAGCTGATTCGATTAGCTGTTTGTATTAAAATGTTTGGTAAAACAACCGTTTGATATTAGCTGTTTATATGTAAAATGACAATTGAGGACATTTCTATTTTATTCTTGTTTCTAATATATTCAATTATGTTCTTTTGAGTTTAAAATGTTTAAAAATTTTTGTTATTAGTTATTGAAAATTGTAAAAGTGTTATAAAAGTATTTATTTTTATTACAATTATATTTAAAAAATAATACATTTTTATTAAAATATATAAATAGTTTTTTTTATTGAAAATGATGTAAAATATAAAATAATAAATTTTTCGTGTATATATATTTATTATGTTAGTTATCGATTAATTCATTATATTTATAATTTTCAATAAATTTAATTTATTTTTAGTATAAAATTTATATAATGTAATTTTAATAAAAAATAAATTATTAATATTTATATTTTTTATTTTATGTTGATTTTAATAAATTTATATATTTTACAATTAAAATAATTTTTATATAAAAATTAATTATTTTAAATTTATAAAAGTAAAACTATAATATAATAAAATATTCTAATATAATTAATAAATCATCAAAATATATTTATTTGTGTAAAATTTATAATAAATTTTTAAGGGCATATAAGGAATAAAATTTTTTTTAAAAAAAAAAAACTATTTCAAAACGCTGGGTAAGTTAGCTTTTCAGAAATTAGCTTTTTGGGTCCAAAAAACTATTTCAAAAAACCAATTTACCAAACACCTAAATTATCTTTTTGACTGTTCAAACAGCTAAAACTATTCAATAAATTAAAAGCTCTTCAAAAAGCTATTTATCAAACACCCTCTTAATACAAAGCATCGTTTGAGCTCATTAATTAAAGACAGTGTAAGAGTGGGCTTTTGATCATAAAATTATGAATTGACGGCTTCAAATTCTTATGTTATATATATATATATATATATATATAAATAAATAAATGTCTAACCCATTGTTAAATTATATTTTTCTTATTTAAATTTTTTAATATAGTCGGGTCAATCCATCACATTCAATCTATGGACAAGTGAGACTGTAAATATATTGGATTAGTTTAAGAAAGAGAAAATTGTAGTGATAATGTGGTTAAATTGTGGAATATGAAATAGAAAATTAAAGAGTGTGTTTAATTAGTTATTGTTTTTAAATTTTTCCACGGTCCAGCTCCTGAATTATTTTCTTTCAAACAAATTTCTTCTAAGATTTTCTAAGACAGCTCTCATTTATCACATTTCATATAAAAAAATTATATATATACATATATTATTTTTTTTATATAAAATTTTACTTAAAAAATCTAAATTAATAAAAAAAAAATCACCAATTAAACGTTTTTTTTTTCATTTTTTAAATTTAATTAAAAATTTATCAAATACATTACACAATATCTTGTTTTTATACAACCATATTATTTCAATTAATATATATTTATCAAATTTTAAAATATTATCACACTGTACAGTCGTTTCTAAAGTATTTGTACTTTAAATTAATTTAAATTAGAAAATTTTAAGATTTGATTGTGTTTTGGTGTTCTTTTTATGTTTATGAATTAATGAAAAATCTGGATTGTGATCATATGATATTTAAATAGAATTTTTTTATATGTAATATATTAAATAAAAAATGTGATATTATGTTTTGAAAGGAAAAACAAAAATTAAATAAATAATGTGTTAAAAAAATAAATTTGAATACATGCAAATTTAATCTAATTGAGTTATAAACACATACAAGCACCAAAGATCACGAAGGGTTAAAAAATCAACAAGAAGCAACCATAGATTTCACAGAACGCACACAAATACTACAAACAAATAATTATCACCACTGAAAGGAACGGTGTAACCATACTTCATTACAATCGACCAAGAAGAAAGCATCAATGTGTTGCTCGATTATGGTGTAAGAGTTAATTTCTGAATTTCCATTTTGGGGTATTTGAAATTAGGTGTTATTGGTGATTGTAATTTCTATTTGTTTTGTGTCCTCTAATTTGTAGACAATATCAAAAACTTTAGCAAAATGACTATGGTTTGTATCCATGCTATTTATACAATGACTTATTAGTAGTAATTTTCTTACATGTATGATATGATATGATCAATTTGAATGAATTTGTAGGACAACTCAAAGATCCTTATAGAAAAATACTTGTGCGTGAAGTTGCACACCATTTTTGGGAGAGTTTTGGCTGATGACTCGAGCAAAAGTTGGGGTACAAGATTCGCTTGCTTGCCATCCACACAAGAATAAATAAAGTTTTTCGAAAAAAATCTGCTAGTGTAGGAAGACCCTCTAGGGATAAGAGGCATAGGGCTAAAGAAAATGCCAAAAAAGAATCTTTTGTATATAATCCTGCATAATCTCGAATGTTATAGACCAAATAATACAATGCAAGAAAAAGTTCCTAGATTCATGAAGATATTGAACAACGTATAAGTTATTATGCTTGCATATCCATCATTTGAGAGGCCATCGATCCTACTTGCTTTGATTACCCACCCCCATTGAACTTTCCTCAATCCATCACTATATAAACAAATTCATCCATCCTCCTATTACCAACATTTATCTCTTTCTACTCTACTTCTCTCAGATGTAGCTTAATTGTAATACTCTAATTTCGAAGTGTATAAAATAATATTATTATACAAATGAATATTTTGATGATATTAATGGGGACAACAAATTAATATTATAAAATAAATTTGATTCATATTTTGTATATCGATTATAATTAAAAAGATTTTGTATGAATAAATACTGGTAAGAGGAAGTAATTAAATATTTTATTAATATTACTAAAAATAGTAATATTATTATTATATTATAAGTTTAGGATAAATATGAATTATCATATATAAAACTAATAATATATATATATACATTCGAAATCAACAAACCAAACAAAGAAAATGGCACAGAAGAAAAACGTTGGAGAACAAAAGAAAAGAAAAGAAGGAAGAAGAAAATATTCCTTCATCCGAGTTCAATTTTGATTTTGGTATTGTGTTCTTTGTGTAAGTAGAATTTAATTATAGTTTTAAATAGAATTTAGATTATTTATTTTATAAATAAGACATTTGACAAAAAAAAAAAGAAAAATTAAAATTTATAATTGATTATGTAAGCATCAAATTATGGTAATTCTTAAGTTATTACGTTAGATATAACTCCAAGTTTATATTTATAGAATTTCACTTTCACTACAAAAAAATAGTATATTTGTAACGGAATTTCATCCCTAAAGATCACGTAGCTAACGTAATTCCATCATTAATTTCGTCTCTAATATCATTAGTAACGGAAAAAATGAATTTAAAGACGAAAAAATCTCGTTACAAAAATGATATTTTCTTGTAGTGTTTAATCCGAATTCAAGTTATTTCGACAGTATTTTAGACTTGTCTGCTTATTCGTAACTTAAAATATTTTATTTTAAAATCTGTCAGTCAAAGTGATATTAGGTACAAAGCTTTTATAATTACGATAGAGTATTCTATCATAAGAAAAAGTTTAAAAACCAATAGATTAATTTAAAACTTCATCATTCGAGCAAGCTATTAGATCCTTTGAATAACCACGTATCTCATCTTGTATGTTAACAAACTATATATGCAAGCTTATAGCTTATATGTTTTTATTTAAATTGCATAAAGGTGAATGTATTAAGAAATTTATAGTTGATATTGCATGATAATGGAATTATTAATCTAACTAGGAATAGAATAAAACATGTATTTTGCTTCCAAATGTAGCTAGTTGTCAATCACAATAATATACTGGTAGTATCATATTGATCAAGCTCGTTAGCTTGATATAATTACCAAAACTGCTAAGTAATTATATGGGAATTACATACACTCAATCACGACTTAATTTTTGTGTTTGAAACATAATTTTGATAGTCTAATAATTGTATTGTCGTGATTCAATATCAAATACGAAACGTACCGTACCTCTTTGTTTTGGGCTCGGAAGTAATGTGATTCACTTGGTTCTTTATTGTATTCGTGAATCATATATCTTATACATGTAACATAATTGCTGTTTGTGGAATTATTGGATTCTACTGTTATTTTTTGTGTACGGTAGTGCTAAGCGAGGGCACCAACATGCATACATATATTAATGTATTGTTACACTATGTAGTAACAATAGTTAGTCAGACAACGAATTGACTTGTGTTGCAGTATGCTTTGCTGATTGGATTTGATTATGATTATTTATAACCCTATTTAATCATTTTTGTGCAGGTTTTGATCCACTAATTAGACTGATCACTAGTAGGATATACCAGTATTTCAGGATCATTGGCCACCTCTAAACGCAATCCCGGATGAGAGCGCAAAGAGGAATAGAGTTTTCGGGTTTCTTTTGGGTGATTTCTGGGGTGAACAAATTCACTATTATACACGGAATAGATCTTCTGAATAGGTCTATTTTCGCTACCATGAGAGCTGGATAGCTTTGTGGTGAACGGCGATACATGTCGACTATCCATATGATTAATTGACATCTATTATTTGTACCTTGTTGGTTATATCTTTGATGTTAGGGTTGGATGCATCTATGGTGGTATCAAACTTTTTATATTATTTATCGAGAGACATTTTTGCTGATTGATTTGCCTTATCCCGTGCTATTGATGATATTCATAGGCATTTTGGATAATGTCAATTATTTATGGATAACTTTACTTGCTGCCAGTATTAAATAATAAAATATATATATCGAAAGAACAAAAAATGTTTTATGCAATGCACCCCAGAGGAAGCCTAGAAAGCAAAATGGTATATATTAAATCAAATACTCCTCATATCTTTAAACATAATAAATATAACGGAAAAATAATAAGGTAACCATAACCCATGTAACATCAAATTTATAAATATGTATGATTTAAATTATATTTACTTGTGTAATTTTGTTCTATTTACTCAACAGTTTGCTAATATTAAATCTACATTTTGAAGGTAATCTAGGTAAGGACTCTCCCTATGAAACATGATGGAATTTATACAAGGTTGAGAGCACATAATTAATCAATTAATTATTATTTTATTTATAATAGTCCAATCATTTTAATTGCGAGTCGAGACACTAACATATGTTTGATTTTAATGTACTTATAAAAAAATTTTAAAAAAAATATTTATTTATACAGGTTGGATATTTATAATATATAATCCTTAGCATCGCATAAGGCGGGCCGGCTCAGTAAAATCGACATTTTAAATTGATGTGGCAGTAATATTTTTATTTGAGCCAACCGGGATGTTACATCATCAATTGCATTTCAAGCAGTAGCAGCAACCCTTTTGTAGCAAATTTTTCTTCAACAACAAGAAGTTCTAATTTTTCTAAAGACATTCAAATTATGTGGACAACGGGAAGGCCAAGATTGCCGAGAAGGGGCAGCTCCTAACGTTGTACCTAGACAAGGCTACTGGCTCGGGTTTCCAGTCCCGGAAAGAATACATCTTCGGTCGATTGGTAAACACTCGGAGTCTTCCTCTACAAGCTGCTTTACAGAAAGATGTTGTTTAGATGCGCCAGTTGCCAAAAACTGAGGAGACGCTCGCAAATGCTATAATGCAGAATTTGAAGTTCTTGCTGATGATTGGTTTCCAGGTGAGGGATCTAACAAAAAGTCTATTGGTGAAGGAACCCGACCATTGGCTGAGCATGGAAATGGGCACTATAAAGGTCAAGCGAAATCTTTTCTTCGGTGGCCTGATCGAGCGCTGATATGTTGCATTGTTCCTCCACAAATTCTGGAGTTTGCTACGTTTTCACAAATGACTGTTCGAGGTATCAGAAGAAAGCTTGGATTTGGGGATCCTGCAAGAAAGAATTTATTTTAGTTGCTTTGGAAAAGATCGAGTCCTTCAATTTGTTTTTAGTCATTTTATATGAGAGGTTACCATCCGTATTTGTTTTCTTAAAATGATAATCACCAACAACAATGTAAATATGTTCGCCAATATTAATGAAGAAAATTCATCAATGAGTTTTATAATGATGGTGGGGCTATTTTAGTAAATTCATATTCTCATACACCGTGCAAGTGATACAATTTGTTATTAGTTGGTTATTTTCTGTGCAATTCTACAAAATATAGATAACAATGGTGCTACTTTTAAAATATAGAGGGTTATTCGCTTTTAAAATAAAACACAAATAGAGTTAATTGACTTTATGTTAAATTTTAAAATAACTCTATTTATAAGACCATCCGTAATCGGACGGGAACGTCTGTCTCAGACAAAATTCTGTCCCGCTGTCCCATACACACATTGTGTATATACATACACACTATGTATGTGAGGATAGGAAAATAGAGTTTATTTTTGGGACAGATGATCCCATGGATCCGTAATAAATATATTTATCAAAAGCGCATCGAATCATCGGTAGAATTTTTTCACGGTCTACACAGTCAAATCCACAAAAAAGCAACACGTGTATTATTATTATTATTATTACTCTTTTAATAAAAAAAAAAATAACAATAATTTAAATTCTAAGTTCATCTCTTCCTCTTAATAATATCATTCTCTTCTCTCCGTACCCAGCCACCTTTTTACAAAACTGAAACTTGCCCGCGTTGCTGCTGCTCTCTTCAGCGACGCTGCCACCACCTTTGCCGCCGACTCCGATGACGTTCATATCCAAAGATAAAACGGCATTCGTCTCTAAGCCAAACAAGCACACTTTTTCCATGTAACTTTTTCTCGTTCTAATGTCTCTAGTTCCATTAAAGATCGATCTGTTCAAAACAAAACTAAAGAAAATGCAGATCGAACACATCACATGTTATTACAAAATGCCCTCAACTGTCGCTGATCATCCAAAAACCTTACAATGTACACTCTTATACCTTTCCACAGCTCATCCACAGCTCATCCATGGCGTATTTTTTCTGCAGAAACCTGCATCAATACCCCTCGAAAAAACGTCGTCGTCGTCGAATCTCACGTAAAGTTCCTTGGCAGAGGGGCCGACCAAAGCCACGTCTCTCCCGACGACTCAGCTGTCTCTGAAAATCGACTGGCCCGGTTCACTTTCCTTGTAACCGCAGGGACCCTCCGCGCGATCGCTTGCCATATCATCTGCACAGCGTCATTCGGCCGCGACGGGTACCGGAACTCGAAGAACTGCTCGACTTCTTTCAGCCTTCGCCACATTTTCGTCCACTCCTCTCTGCCGATGTTCCGGATCATGGTTATGAGGAAGTTTTCTTTTAGGGCATCTTCTCGGGAGACAAATACGGAGAACTCGGAGTAGTCAAGGATGTCTTCATAGGGAAGCTCAATTTCGTCGCTGATTATTACGGGAACACAGTGGCTGGCGATGGCGTCGAACAGACGATTGGACGAGGGAGTGTCGCCGGCGATGTTGAGGCAAAACTTCGACTGCTGCATCCCGAGGGATGCGTTGCTGATGCCGTCCCCTTTTATGCTTCCGAACGCGAAATGCACGTCCTTTTCATCTTGCAGCATGTAATAAAGCTCTTGTCGAATAGTTCCGCCCTGAATGCAAGAAACAGAGGAACTAATAAGGTTCGGTTAAGGTTATTACAATGGCCGCAGTTACTGTGCTAAATTTTGTAATTTGCCTCGGTGCAACAGCACATCACATGTCGATAGTGCTAATGTATTTTAATAGTCTCTCCACGGACTAAAAGTACTATTTCTACCATTTTTGTCCGTTCCTCCCCAAAGTATCATTTTTTATTTTAGAAAAAGTAATCACACACTAATGTTAAAATACTTTTTTAACTTTTAACTAAATTACAAACATACAATTACTTTCTACGTAAAAGTTTTTACACACTTCAACTGACTAATAAAATACTAATAACTATTAATCCCTAAGGTCACTCCAAAGGGACGGAGGGAATATAAGACAAGATAGTATAAAACCCATATGTGGTTTATAAAAAGTATGCGAAACTTCTCGTTGTTTTAAAATTGTGTCAACTTCCTCGTAGTTTAAAAAACATTGCATTTAACCCCTCTTCCGTTATTAAGTAATTTAGAAATTACATAACTACTAAATCACCATTAACTAATGACAGAAGAGGAGTTAGACGCAAGATTTCTAAAACTATAATGGAGTCTAACACAATTTTAAAATAATAGAGGATTTTGCGCAATTTCGTAAATTTCGTACAGCAGATAAACCAACAACATACGTTACTATTGATCACAGCACAAAATATATATTCATACGGCACACCCTATAAATACGAACAAATTACAATGGACAAGCATGACTTACAGCTTTTCGGTATATAGCACCCTGAAAGTAGAGCAGAGTCGGCCGGCTATCGAAGTCTGATCGATCATCCAAATAGTTCTGCGCAAGATGCACGTACGGCGCGATCACATCCTTCTCAACATTAGCGACGGACAGAGGGTACCTCCCGAAGTCAGCAAGAACATACGTTGCCGGCCACAGCTTCATCCTCGAAGACAAAAGGCTATTCGGATGATGAGCGACGATTATATGATCCTTGCCACCCGACCTCTTCCATTCCTCCCGGCTCGTCAAGAATCGAACCAATTTCTCCTGTAATAAATCGTCCACGCTCCTCTGTCCTACCTTAACCTTCGAGAACTTATTGTAGCTAATCGATGCGAAAAATGGGACAAACACAACATCAGCTAGACGCGGATCATGCACTCTTACAGCGCTACGACCGCTCAAGTTTCTTTCAAACTCCGAACTCAAGAGATCCAATGTCAGCCAGTATTCGACGCTGTGCTGTAAATTCAATCCGCCGGGGTATTCGGGGACCTCAGAGGCTCGGACATCGGGCCATACCGACGCGCCGTTGCCGCCGCCTTTCCATCCCAAGAGAGCAAAATGGAATTGGGGTGGCAAATCATACATGAACACCTTGAGAATTTCACAATCTCTCAAACCTAATTGATCTTCTTCTTCTTCATTGCTAATTTCTACAGAAGATGATCTTACAACAAGATTCTCATTAGCTCTTGGGAATAACCTAAGATCAAGCGAAGAAATCCGACCATTTGGCCTTAGCACTACTAACAGCATCGACATCATCAGCAGCGTTGAAGTCATCAAGAACAAATAGAACAGTGATTTCTGAGAAAGAGGTCCGATTTTCGACATTGTAATAATCGAATTTCATTCAAGAAACTTGTAATACGAAACGAACACTGCTCATTTCTATGCCCTAAATCAAAATCCGAAATCAAAATCAGATGTATATTTTCCCCCAATTTTCCGCCATTTCTGTGCCCTAATAATAACCGAGCGCATGCACGAGGCTAACCAAAATATCACAATATGAACGCAAAATCGACAAATTGGAGATTCAAATTGGGGAAATTAAAAAAAAAAACCCTAGGGATTCAACACAATCCAGATTGAAATCCGCAATGGCGAGTGCGAATTGTGATCGAAAAAATTCGAAGAGAGAATTGGCTGTATGGATTGATTCTTCTACCTGCTCTGCAAGTTTCACCTTTCTCTTTTTCCTTTTTCCTTTGGTTTCCTGAGTTGTGCGATTTTCTTCAAGTGTAGGTCATTGATTTCTTCAATTTCCGCCATGAATGGATTTCCAGAAGCGCGGGTGTAGGAAGGCACTGAAGAAGCGGGCATTCCCTCGTTTCGTTTTCTTGAATATCTTGATTGGGTGATTACTAGCATTACGTTTACGTATCGAACTCATCTTTCAATTGATAAATAAATGAAAATAAAGGTTCAAGGTTGGAAGGTCCATGGAGCACAGCGCCCGCCAGTCAATACCGCGGGCATCAAGGGTGTGGATTTATTGATCTCGGGACCTGGTGATAATTTTCCTCAAAGGAAGAGCTTATTTTATTATTATAATAAAATATTAAAGGTACAATTGTTGTGTATGATTAATTTGTTTCTTTGTTTTTTGAGTGCGTGTTGGAAATTAGCTGATAGGTGTGAGGTCATTCAATTAGCTGATTGAATAGCTCATTTAACTAGCTGATTCGATTAACTATTTGTATTAAAATATTTGGTAAAGTAACTGTTTGATATTAGCTGTTTATACGTAAAATGACAATCGAAGATATTTCTATTTTATTTTTGTTTTTAATATATTTAATTATGTTGTTTTGAGTTTAGAATATTTGAAGTTTTTTTTATTAGTTATTGAAAATTGTAAAATGTTATAAAAAGTATTTATATTTATTATAGTTAAATTTAAAAAATAATATATTTTTATTGAAATATATAAATAGTTTTTTCTATTAAAAATGATGTAAAATATAAAATAATAAATGTTTCATGTATATATTTATTATATTAGTTATCAATTAGTTCACTATATTTATAATTTTTAATAAATTTAATTTATTTTTAGTATAAAATTTATATAATGTAATTTTAATATGAAAATAAATTATTAATATTTATATTTTCTATTTTATATTGATTTTAATAAATTTATATATTTTATAATTAAAATAATTTTTATATAAAAATTAATTATTTTAAATTTATAAAAGTAAAACAATAATATAATAAAATATTCTAATATAATTAATAAATAATCAAAATATATTTATTTGTGTAAAATGCATAATAAATTTTTAAGGGCATATAAGGAAATAAAAAAAATTACAGAAAAAACTATTTCAAAACGCCGGGTAAATTAGGTTTTCATAAATTAGTTTTTTGGATCCAAAAAACTACTCTAAAAAGCTAATTTACAAACATCTAAATTAGCTTTTTGACCGATCAAACAATTAAAAGCTGTTCAATAAGCTAAAAGGTCTTCAAAAAAGTTATTTGCCAAACACTTTCTTGATTTCGGTTTTTGCTATTAATGTACTTCCTCAACCCACGTTCAATTGACAATTATGCTATATTCTTTATCTCTTTTGGACATATTTTTAATAAAATATATATTAAAAATTAATTATTTCAAATATAATTGATACGAGAATAATATATTTTTATATATTTAATATTTTATGAATAAAATAAATATTAAATAATTTTAATGTAGATAATTTTTGTTAGGCCCGTTAGCTCCGGACACGCCCCGGACCCAATTTTAATGGGGTTGGATCGGGTTTAAAAAAATTGGTTTGGAGCGGATTGTGAATTTTGTATTTTAGACCCGGTCGGGTTCGGAGCAGATTACGAGTTTTACTAAAAACTCGTCTCTTCTCGGACCCGGACCCAAACTCAGATATTTTAACAATTATTATAATTTATTTATATTTTTATACAATATAAATTATATTATTTATTTATTTAAAAAATTGTAAACATAAAATAGAATTTTAATTTTAAATCAAATTTGCCTTTCACATTTGTTTCTCCTATAATTCTTTTTATAATCGGAAGTACTACAGACCGTCATCACTACATATTATTGTAAATATTTGATTTTTTAAAAATTAATACTTAATTTTAATACTTAAAATAATTTTTTAAAGTACTTTAAGGCATACTTTTTTTTAAGTATTAAATTATTTTAAAAAATTATATTTTATTCTTCTCTAAAAAACAAGCGGGTTCGTAGAGTTAGCCCGCAACCCTCCGAGTTCAGGGCGGAACTGGTCCTGGAATCGGGTCGAAGCGGAGTGGGGCGGATTTTGGATTTTAATATGTTCTAGTGAGGCGGATCTTGGAGCCTGTAAAATTCGTCCCCAAACTGCCCGTTGACATCCCTAATTTTTGTAATTAGACAAATTATAGGTATATTTTATAACAATACTACAAATAAAAAAATTAAATATAAATAAAAATTGTTCGTAAAATATTACTTCATTTGTCTTGTAACAAACAATATAGTGACATTTTTTTGGGGTTAAATTTACTAAATCAAAACATAATTAATAAATATAAATAAAACAACATTTATCTACATTTAAAACTTCATATTTTTTATAAAATTAGTTTATGTTAACTATAAATATATAAAAGTATTTCTTTATTTATTTGTATTATAAAGAAAATTTATTCTTTACGTAATGATATTCATTTTGCATATATTTTTTATTACGATATAATTTTTAAAATATTTAAATTCATATTTTAATTTTTTAATTATATATATTAAATTTATTTTAACACTATCCATATTATTAATTATATAAAAATAATAAAATAATATCATAATTCACTATTATTAACTAATTAAATATTATTTCATATTGTGTTAGTAATGAAAATAGTCAATTATCTTGGAACGAAATGAATATTAGTATTAATTATTTAAAATACAAAATAACGATTTATGTGTTTACTTTAGTTTTTTCTAAAAAAAATATTATTCACCAATTTTTTCTTAATCAAATTCTTAATTTTTATAATATAAATTTAATTATACATTAAAAACAATACATTAATTTTTATTTACATTAAATTAAATAATTTTACTATTCAAAATTCAAACTTTTAACCTTAACCAAACACTTCAGTAATATTTATCAATGATAAAAATATATTGTTTAATATATTAAACTTATTTTTATTTTTAAAACTTTTTTAGCTCAACCCGACCCTTTAGTCCCATTTTTTGTATTATGTCTAAATATATTTTCAGATTATATTTAATTTTGTTTGTTCTAATTAAATACTAATTAAGATTAAAAATGATTTGATGATATATCGAAAATACTGAATCATACAGTATGTCATTTTAAAACTTTCTTTAAGTTAAATAAATATTGATATCGTACCTAAAAACATGATGAAATTCATTTTCAATTATAATAAAAATAATCATATGTAAATACCAAAATATCACTAACTTATATAAAAATATTCATTTCTTTGTACTTTAAAAAGATAAAAACACTAAAATTATCTTACAGATTTTCATTAATTAATAGAATATATTTTTAAATTTACTACTTAAAAAATACATTGAATTGAAATAAAAGAAATATATCATATTGTACTCATAATTCATTATACTAATATAATGTCGATGTATATTGTTTTATACCAAATATCAATTTAAAAATAATTTTATAATTTAGAAAAAAATAAAAAAATTATTATTATTTTGGTACAAGTATATATCAACATAACAAAGATTAAAATATCGATACAATAATACCCAAATATCAATATACTATGAGGTATTTTAATTCAACATTTTTCTATCTTCAAAACATACCAAAATACCAAAACAGACCAGATCTAAACAAATAATAATACATCAATTTGAGATTTTTAATTTTTTGTTTAAATAATACTCTCTCCTATAAGAATAAATTTTTTTATTTTGTGTATGTTTAAATCAACATTTTCTTTTTTAATAAAAATAATTATTAATTATATACTTAAAATACTTTTACTTTATATTTTTTTCCTTATATTACATTATTCTATTATACTATATATCTATATAAAAAAGATGTAAGTATTCTTATATATGGAGACCTTATATATTTATGTTATATATGTATAATTTATATATATATAATTTATTTGATACCGGTAAATATAAAAAGTTGGTAATTTGGTGGTGTAAAACAAATTTTTAATATCGAGATCTTAAATTCAAATTTTCTGTCTAAAAAATTTAGAAATATTTTGTTTTTACTATTTTTCATCTAAAAATATTATATTTAATTATTTATATTTTATTATAAATAAAAAAAATATTATTTATATTATATATATATATATATTTAGAGGTCCATATTTTTTTTTCGCCACGAATGCTTCGAAAGTGAAGACCAACATGATATAGGGGGAGTATTTGATATTATATATATAAAGAAAAAATAAATAAAATTTGAATTTACATAATAAAAAATTGTGTGTGTACATGCAAACGAAACACAAACAAATTTAGTAATTTAAAATTTTAATTTTTCTTTATATAATAACATTATTAATCAATAATAATTACATTGTTGTATAGCTAAATTGTCATTACGGTAAATGCTTAGACAGCTCTGATTACGCGACTAACTACAATTATTGATAAATACAATAACAAACACAAAATATATATATATATATACCCTACGTACTTCAATCATCTTGTTGAACCGCTGACATTTCACTCTGGTATAGAGCTGTTAAACGAACCGAGCTTAACCGAGCCGTTCGTGAACTCGGCTCGATTCAGCTGGTTAAAGCTTGTTCGCAAACGTTAACGAGTTAAGCTGAACAACATAAACAGGCTCGTTTGGTTAACGAACGAGCTCGCGCTTTGTTCGCGAAGGTTCGTTTAAATAATATATTTATTATAAATATTATATATACATATAAAATTATAATTTATAAATAAATAAAATATTAATTTAAAATATATAAATAAAATAAATTTAAATTTTCTTTATAATTTATATATAAATTAAAAAAAAATGAGACAAACGAACTCGAACAAGCTTAATCGAGCCGAACACGATCACGAGCTCAAACAACAAAAATTCTTAACGAGCTGAGCTCAAACACTACGAACGAGCTCGAAAGCTTAACGAATGAGCCCGAGCCCGAGCCTTGTTCGCGAACGTTAACGAAGCTCGGCTCGGCTGGGCTCGAATTGTTAACAGCTCTACTCTGGTATCCAACAAGCAGCAGAGAAAATATTTATGCCAAAGTAATTAACAGAAATTAAAGATGTACAAGAATTTCTTGTGTCCTATGCGAATACTATCATATCTCACGTCTAATGCACGAAATCAAAACCTTAATTAAAGACACTCCTCCATTTCACGAATGTCTTACAAAATACACAATATTTTTGAAGTGAGGAAAGCTGATATTCAAATCAAATAAATTTTGTAGATCCAAGACTAAAAAATTATCCAACAATGCAGTATTCAGATTATATTAACATTTGTAAATTTTTTATTATAACAACAGCTAAACCCGATACACGGCCCAAAAACACAAATTAGCAACCCTGTTATCAAATACTTAATATTTTACTTTATTAACAATTTCTCCAAATTCCAAAAACATCTAAGGAGCAAGCACAGGGAAGTTAAACAATTAGCATGGATCATTGCATTAGTAAGCATAATATCCACTAATATTATAATTTCATTAAGCATTTAATTCTTATCAATATGTAATGCCCTAAATTTAACCAAAAACTTGTCCAAACACACTATAATACCTCTGGATCTCTCTCTCTTCTCTCTCTCTCTCATTCCCACCAAGCCAAGGGGCCTAAACCATCTGAATCAATAGATCCCTGCCAACAAATTCATCAAAAACATCAAACTTTCTTAGTGATCAAGGATAATTGATTACAAACAAGAATCACATCCTCCAAGCTGTTAATATTCAGTCTGGATAATATTGAATCGAAAATGTGAAGTGAACATGGGGACAACTGGCAATTGTTCCGTGTGCAGGTATGGATTGATGGCATTTTCAATATGAATGTGTAAAAAGAAAGAAGGCTTATAGCTATGCGAAAGGCACTTAGCAATGCCATATTCATATCGGAAAGAAAGGCGCATGCATAGCTGGCAACTATATTGCAATGAAAAGAAAGTTTTCAATATAAATTGTTCTTAAACATATGTAAAAGGAATATGCTCATTTTAACTAATCCAAATATGATAAAAGGATTGAGTTGTTTGAAGAAGAAAATAAATTAATATGCATACATAAAAATATAAAAAAGTTGATGAATGAATGTGTGTTCGTTTATGGAATTTTCCCAAAAATCTACTATTCATCAAATTTTCGCCCCTCTCCTCCCCCAACATCAAATCAAATACCCATTTTTACATTTTTTATATTACACTCAAAATCAATCTTATATTCAAAGCACCACATCAACACCTATTTATATCACATCATACAACTATTCAATTCAAAATTTTTACTATTCAAATCCCAAATTAAAATCCAAACCCCCAAACAAACACACCCTAAAGTAATACGAGAAGATTCTTTCAGTACTGTCACACTTGTACATATTAAATTGCGAAGCAGTAAAGAGCTAATATCTCATGAAACCAATTTCTGGAAATACTTAAATGATGACAAGTTACCATCTACACTTACAATGATCATCATAGGTGCAAATGGCTTTACTATCTTTTGCTCCGAATCATTTTCATCTGAGGCTTTTCCTTGTTCTAATGGTACAGGTGGATAAGCTACGCTGTGAACCTTAAATCTTATCTGCAACCGAGTATAAAAAGTCATTGAACTGTATTACATTACAAGTCCACGCTATTGCTAAAGCAAGTATTAGAAATAGAATGCAAGCAACCTCAGATGATCCATCAACTGGGAAACTTTGCCCACTATACTCCCACGTCCACAAAACTACATCACTGAAAGATGATAATTGAACATTTTAAGATGAACCTCACACAGGCGAAAAATTTCCAGCATGGGAAACCTAAGACTAGACGATGTAATGTCCAGATAAACTTAAAACCGCATTCAGATGCTCACCTATGTTCTGGATCAGGTTCTGAGTGATTTGGAACAGGCAACAAAGGGACAGGTACATAGATGTCGTCAAAAAATCCAAGTGTCACTGCCAGGTTTGTTCAAGAATCAGCAATAACATCTTAACAAAAGTATTACTCAATGAAGCACAGATATCTACCCAAAAATTTCTCCATATGAATTTAGCCCTACATTGATTTTCTCTAGGGAAGAAGATGCTCATAATAACTCACACAAAGCTATCAACACAAGAGAATAAAACACAATACCTTTGATGGATGTGATTTAAGTGATAATTTCACAACAAGGCATTGTAATTAATCTCAAACTATGATCCTAGGAGAATTTAATCTAACTATGATTCAAGAAATAGTAACTTCTACGGAGGAAAGTAGTTGCAGAAGGGTTCTGACAAGTAATCAAATTGGCACAAAACCTATGTAATGTTGTACAAAGCAATTGGGGAACATACAGTGTAAACCATCTTTTGTAGATTCTTTCAGGCGGGCTGATATAATTTCTCCCACAAACGGACGAAACATCACCAATCTGAACTTTACCTGAAGGGATAGAATTTTCATTGCCATGTTTCAACAGACAATGAAAGATAGTCAGTAAAATCAAGGCTAAATCTACAAAACATCCATTGCAGGCATTAGACAGTTCACTAGACGATCTAAGGTACAATGTACATTTGAAGACAACAATTTCGCACAAAAATCTGAAGTAAGTTCACAAACATTACCAACAAGCTTGTCATCCACATACTAGGAAACATCATATTGAAGGCAAAAATATACAGCCCTGGTTCTCGCAATTGCCTACCGTATAAGTTGAAGCGCCATGGCTAGGGAATATAAATCCTCCATCTATGGATCGAATGTCATACACACTTACGCATAACCCTAGCTTTTCAACAACCTGTCATCAATACCCCAAATGTAATCAAGCAAGCAAGTAATCAATAATAACCAAAGGTGGAGAAGCAACCAGAATTCACAAACCTTGTCTAGAAAAAGAGCGTCGAGCTCTCCTTTAATAGCTTCGTTGAGAGGCCGATTCAGGAGATAAGGAGGCAGTCGCAGTGTGTGTTCTATTTCACTCAAGAAGAACATCTCTTCCTCTAGCACCTATTATCACTCAAATTTACAAACGTCCGAAGACGGCGCAGATGGAGCAGTGAGCGGAGGCGGCGATGCACCGCCGGAAAGTTAGAGTGTGTTTGGTTGTACCTTTTTCACCTTTTTCTTTTTTACCCCAACAGCGAGAACCCGTCGACGGGCGGGGAAAGAGGCTCCGTAAAGACGTCTCGTCGGCCGAAGAAAAGGAAGGCGACCACCTCGCCGGCGACGAAAGAAAAGGGGAAAAAAATTAAAACAAAACCTAGAAATTGCTTTGCTACGGCAGAGAAGAAGGTAAAAAACCAAAAAGAGGTGGGGGCGGCGGTTATCACGTGCGGTGTTAGTGTTACGGTTTTCTTTTTCTTTTTTCTTTAACCTAATGTTATATAATACTCCCATTTCACTCCTTAAAAAAA
Organism: Andrographis paniculata; assembly: GCF_009805555.1. Classification (NCBI taxonomy): domain Eukaryota; kingdom Viridiplantae; phylum Streptophyta; class Magnoliopsida; order Lamiales; family Acanthaceae; genus Andrographis; species Andrographis paniculata. The sequence continues at coordinate 2,522,459 of NW_026137591.1, forward strand.
TTAGGATATCAACAGAGCGTGTTGGAGACTGCTTCGTAAGCCCCAAAATTCGCTCTGATAGAAAATATTAGATTTTGGGATTCCCGCTCGCGTCCCCCTTCATCTTTATACAAGGTTTTTTTTTTTTTTTTTTTTTTTTTTTTGTACCACATTAACTTGTCTCTCCTCTAGTCACTAAGAACTCCAATCATACTTTCAAAAGAATCTTTTTTAAAATCTCTATTTTTTTCACATTATTTAATATTTTATGTATTTATAAAATAAAATTATATTTTTCAATCATATTTTATTCTTATAATATTTAATAAAAATAAAAAAATTATTTAGCATAAATAAATAAAACAAATAAAAATAATAATTTCACACTTGCATAATAATTAAAGTTTAAATTCAAATTTAATAAAAAAAATACATAATATTACCATATATTTTTCAAATAAATTAAATACCCGATTGACCAAACTTATCCCAAATGTGTTCAACTAAATCCGCTTTGAGTTGATGATGTGTTTCCCTAGCTCGGAGTCGCATTCTATTCTGTAGGTATTGCTCCATAGTTGCATGTCTCGTATTGTTGTATGATCAATTCGAGTTAGCACTTGTCTCCACTTGATCATATTGAGATGTATCGTAATAATGCATGTAAATGCCTCTTTCATCTTCTACAATCAATATGATGCATGCCTTCATTATTTTACCTAGTAAATTGATATCCTAAATAAGTGATGGAGTTTTAATTAAGGCAAACTGAGCTTGTAATACACCAAAGGCATGCTCCACATCTTTTCGAACCGCTTCTTGATGTTGCGCAAATAGTTGTGCTTTATAACCTTGAGGCAGACGAATTGATTGAACAAAAGTTGCCCTCTAATTCACCTGCACCAAGTTGATCCCAAGCCCATCCCCTTTTTTCTTCCACATAAGAGTCATATATTAGTATTTTAAATTTTTTTTAATAAAAAACCTTTTTTTTTAGTTGAGGCCTTATAAAAAAAGACAGTTGCAGTTGCTCTAATAAGATATTATTTCTAACATAATAGCCAAGGACATATAGACATGAATCATTTGATATAATTCCTATTTAATTGTTTCAACCTCTTAATTAATAATAACATATACCTACTACTGCCTCTTCGATGCAAGCTCCTTCATGTAATCAAGAAGTCTAGACAAAGCATTTGGTGTATATGTGTAATTGACAACTCCAAATGCATGCTTATCATCAACCAACTCACATCTATCTGACACCGAATTAATTTCTTCAATTTCTCTAACAATGTCATCCACCTCCAAAGCCGCGAGCCAACTGTGATCCCAACAGCCACGGCTACAAGAATTTTGTATGTATTATGCCTCCCAAGTATCCTCGAAGAAATTTTCAATATTCCTTGAAGCGTATTAACCAACATTGGAATTTCAAACAGAGATAATCCAAATTTCAAAAGATAAACATCGGCATTGTTATTCTCCATTGCATACATTACAACAAGCTCACCGGGGATACCCTATGCTATAAAAAATGCAACATTCGAATAATCAATGTTCACAATCTTGCAGTGGCGTGCAGGGTCCACCATTCTCGAAAAAGTTTAGCCTTTGCATCCGGATACTCCTCCTCGGTACCGTGAAAATCCAAATCACCCCCCTCAGCAAGTTAGTGAACACGCCTATATCAAAGTCAATCTCATCACAGACAATCCCTTAAGTCGAAGATTCCATCACCATTACTTTAATCCCATTATGCATCATCTTAGTCATCATCATCTTTTGAATGAAAACCACATCCGAAGCCCTCTTACTCGATTTCAACTCGTTATCCCCATGAACATAAGATGCCACAACACTTGACATTCCCATCCTCAGTTCTACCACTTCGTATACCCCGTTAATTAGATACAATGTAGTCGTCTTCCTATTTATCCCCATGATGCAGATCACCAACATACTTCCTCGGACTCCAATTCATTGATGGTTTCCGCATCATATTCACGCTTTTTTGTTCGAGTTAGGCTTAATTAACCTATGTTTGAAGAACTCTTGTCTTTTTAAGGCGATTGCTTTGCCAATTTCCCCAAAAAGGTCGTCGCCGAAGTTGGCGTTGCTTAGCAAAGAAGGAGCATCCTTGGTTTTCTCAAGTGCTTAGGAAAGTGGATTGGTCCTTTTTGCATTTCTCTTCCTAGCGTAAGCACACGCACTGCGTGGCGCTGGAATTGCTCAAACTTGTCGACGGCTTGCATTAAGAAAGATGAAAGGTTTTAAGCTTATTATATCAACTATAGCATCATCGAGAGTTGCAAACCCATAAACGACATTGTTCCCTATTACTTGCCTAAACGACATTGTTTCACTACTACCTATCTAAATGATATTGTCTTTTATAGAAATGCCAACAAAGGTTAAGCTTTTGACGAATATATAAATATATTTATACTCATGAGAAAATAACAACATAATATACAATAATAAATGATTGATCCAAACCAAAATGATCCTCTAACAACTTCAATTTGGATTCAAAACATCCTTCCAAATCTCTATCATTTAATTTGAATAATTACATTTCAAGACAATCCATAATTACCACCGCACGTAATAATGAAAAGGTAGCTCGAAAGCGTGCTAGAATAATTCATGTTCATTGTCTCTAAGCTCAAAAAATGGGCAACGATGGTGGATTGAAATGAAAATTTATGATATTTTTTTTGAAATATCTTAGAACATAGGTAATGTATTGTAAGATTTGATCTTGCAAAGGTAAAATTTACTAGGAAAAAGAGTTCAACCTGATTCCGGGACATTCTGTTAAAAGTCGATGATGACGATCATCATCAGTCATGGAGATTTTATGACTGCTCAAGACAAAAAGAGGTCAAGCCATATCCTAATCACCGCAGTAATATCCGCCACCTAATCTCCACCTCTTTAGCTATGAAAAAGGGCCAACTCCGCCACTTCCTCAATGGCTTCCATTAGCCAGACGAGTGTGTGAAGTTACATAAATTCCATTCATTGCCTTGCTTTTTTGATTCATCATCCTCAAACTCCCTTGCTTTCCTAGCGAAACTTGTGTGACAACTACTTTGGTTTTGATCTCTGGACATACTTCTACAACTACAACATCATTAGCCTAAGGTAAAATCTCATTAGAATCCGGGGAAAGTTGAACTCTACTACCATCAATGGAGCAGCTTGGATGATCACTTTCTCGCAAATAAATAACATTATACAACACAAACTCTGTCATCAAAGAGTTATTGAGCTTGCCATCACCGTTGAATTATACAAACGTACAACAAGAAATGTGGATTTTTCCCACCATTGATGATTCGCCCATCCGTCTTTAAATCCCTATGCACCATCAGCATTAGTCTTTCTTATATTATAAAATGTGTGTTGAACATAGTTTTGGAAGAAAAACAAACTCAACAAGGTAAAAACGACATAAAAAATTTACATAGTTTACCTTTCTTTGCTTTGGGCTACATCCACGGGACAAACTTTAAATCTTGGTTGTGTTGTAAAGCAAGCCTATTTATAGGCACATACCTATGTGGTCATTAAATGGCTCTATAAATTCCTTACTGACCACAACTCAATTAGAGCCTCAATCCCGCAACTTGATTAAGCCCCTAACTCACAACTTGATTAAGGCCTTAATTATAACTTTAATTTTTATTATATCTTGACCAATCTTATGTTGTTGTTGTTGTTGTTATTGTTATTATTATTATTATTATTATTATTATTATTATTATTATTATTATTATTATTGCCATGTGGAGCGATTCATATCAAATCTCCTCCTCCAAAGAACATGGGGGCTCCATCATTCTAGTAGTTTTTCAACAGAAATCAAAGGAATTCTTTGAAAGAATCTTTGTCAACATGTCTGATCCATTTTATTTTGTATGAATTTTATCAAGTTTTAAAGATTAAGTCTCCCGTATTTCTGATCTAATGATATCGCATATCGATATGTTTGGATCTTGAGAGAACATTCTTCCCAAAATGAATAGTACTTTGGCTATCACAAAACAATTTATATCTGTCTTGTTAAAAAATTCTATACTTAATAGTTTTGGACTTTTCAGAATTTTTAAGATGCGTTTCTTTGGGAAATGTTTGAAAATATTTGGTTTTAGTTTTGTTTAGATTTGAATTTTTAAAGAGTTTTGAGAAGATATATTACTTTGGATTGGTAGGTTTTATTTGAATTTGAAAAGTTTTGATGTGTATTAGATTGATAGATAATAATAGTGTTAGATTAAATAATTTTGAATATTATAATATTATTATTTTACTTATTGATAATATATTAATTTTAATTAGAAATATATTATATTATATTTATTACAATAATTTTTTGTACAACCATTGCCATCTTCAATCCCCACCATTTTTTTTTTCTTTTTCTTCACGGTTTTCTTCATCTTCCTTCTTCCATCCCCTTCTTCTCTAATTTATTCTTCGTGAATTTTTTATTTCCTTTTCTTTCTCTTCAGAAGTTCCATCATGGTGGGACTCTTATCAAAGTTAGTTTCAGTCTCACCAGAACAGTCCAACTCATACCGGCGATATGGGTCTTTCTCTAAAATCACCAACCCATTCCACCGGTACATCGAGCTGCATTTTCGGTTGTAACGAGAAAGGGTAGGTAGATGTTTATTTTAGGTGAATGTTTATTTTGATCTAGGAAATTTGAGTAAAAAATAAATGAGGCAAGCAGTGTAGGCAAATGAGTAGGATCAAAGGCTGTCGACGTAGAGGGAATTTGACGCCTCATTTTTGCCAAACAATAACGGAACAGTGAGTTTCGAAAACTTTGTGCCAAAGAAAACAACCTTAAAATTTTTAAGATTGTATTCTTTTGTAAGTTTTACCATAGGTTTTTACTATTTAGATTTTTTTTTTCCTAAAAAATATCATATCAAACAATTATTTTTCTTAATATTATACTACAAATTTATTTTACATTTAAAACATCACATCAATCTTTATTTATATCACATTAAACAACTATTCAAATGTAACTTTTTACTATTCAAATATCCAAACCCAAAAATTAAAACTCACAAACAAACACACCTTCAACTTTTTGAAAACTCTTATATTTATAAATACAATAGTTTTGAACCTTCAAATACTCATTACAAATATACCATTACACATACGATTATTTTATATATAAAGTCACATGACAAAAATGTCAAAGCCTCTTATACATTTGCATTAACCAATAAAATAATATAATTTCTTAATCTACTACAAAACCCCAAAGGGTCTATTTCAAATGTGACGGAGAAAGTATTATACATTATGTAATAATTAAAAAGTAACAATAAAACCCAAACAGATTCGAACCAACCGAGTAAGCCTTCAGTTACTACATATTAATTAAGAATAAAATAAATAATATTATATATATAACTAAAATGAAAGACCAAAATACAAAATTTTAAACTCTTCCTCCAAAACTGAAGGAAGCTACAATGTTCCTCAAATGGTGGCTTCCTCCATTTATTTAGCAAGACATGGAGCCAGCTGGAGGAAAATTTCTTCTTTACATAGAGAATTCCTCAATTTATGAAGACGGCGTGAGAAGTTCTAACTATTAAACATAAAAATTTTTAAAACTCTTTTTTATTTCCTTCTAATTATCTAGTCACACTGGAATTGAATGTCATTAATATATAAAATTATAAGTTTTCTCAAATTTATATATCTAGCCAAAAATTTTGCATTGGTTACCATATTGGTGATTTATAAACCTACTATACCTATCTCGAATTAAACAACATTGTCTATTTATATTGCAGTGACCATCGCTACTTATTCAAAAGTTTGGTTATGGCATCAAAAGATGAGAAATACCCTATTTTAAAGTTTTGAAATATCTTTCTTTACCTATAATTGATGCATGTTATCCGTATAATGCTTGTCACAAAGGCTAAGCATCGCATGCTGTTATTTTATAGAAGTTTCTCCAAGTCCAATGCTTGTTTTGAACTTTCACTAAATGTTGATTATTAAGGACCATGTAAACTTGCTTCTCTAACATATTGTCTTATCACCAAAGTTTATGATTATTCCCGTGTTACATGGACCATTCTTCTCCATATCAAACAACAAGTGTACCTTATCATAGAACATTTTGTTCTCAACATTCAAACTCAATATAATATCACTATAAAAGTCATTCGTTTTGATAATGGAAATGAGTTTATTAACAAACAATGTACCAATACTTTCAGTATTTTGGCATAAATCATCAACGCTCATATCATTATAGCCCTAACAAAATGATCAAGTTGAAATCAAATATAGACACCTGCTTCAAATTACAAGTCCTTCAATTCCAAGCTAATTTGTCGAACCTATTTTGGGGGAACCCTCACTTATGGCCACACATAATTTTAATATATTTTCCTCTGCTATTTTGAAACGGTTCGCACTATTTGAGAAACTTCATAGTTGTATTTCTACTCTCTCCCACATTCACATATTTGGATGCTTATGTTATTGTATTAATATCAGTGTGTGTAGATCCAAACTTGATCTTATGTCTACAAAATGTATCTTCTTGGGGTATTAATTTGGTCAAAAAGAATTTAGGTTGTGTTAGGCTAACGTATTTTTGAATTTTTCTACTGTGTTGTTATTGTACAATTTTTCCTTTCAAAAGTCCCTACCCGATCCCTACTCTCCTATTTTCATCAGTCTAATCATCATGCCGTAGAATTTGTCGAGCTAAGAATTGTTCATATTGTCATGCTAATGACATCTTCACATCATTAGAACAAGTGGATTTTGGAGGCCTTCATCTACAAACCTTCTTCCTTCCATGTGTAAATATTTCATTTATCAATAAGTTTTCAATTATTTTTTAATAAAATAAATTTTTTCAAATAAAAATTATCTATCATATCAACATTTACAGATACATCATAAACAAATACTCCCTCCGTCCACTAAATAAGTATACATTTACTTTTGGCGCGGAGATTAAGGAATAATAGTATTTTAATTATAGTGGGTAGATAAAAATAGTGAAATGACATTTTTGCCCTTACTTTTTTGGTCTAAAAGTAATGATGTGATGTAAAGTAGGGGTATTTGTGGAAAAAATGAGGTATTTAATGAAATGGTTACTTTGTAATTGGGCGTCCCAAAATAGAAACATGTATACTTTCTAGCTGGACGGAGGGAGTACAATTTAATAATCAAATCAAATATTTATTTCTACCAATTTAAAACTATTTTTCAAATATATTTAAATACCATTTAATTAAACTATCACATCAATATATCATTTCTTTTAATAAAATAATAATTTCTTCAAACATAATTATTACAAAATTTAAATCTCCAACCAAACATAACTTAAAATTTCATACTTCAAAATTCTCAAAAATTCAACTTCAAAATCCAAACTCTCAAACAAATATACCATCAAGTTGCTTAATCTTGGTAAATATGAGTGCTTCATTCTAGGTATATTTATTTTTATAAAGACATATTTCCATATTCAAGTTACTCTCCCTTTAAATTTTTCCAACTAGTTTTTTGTCATATTTATATTTCTATTGCTTCAATTTTAACACTATTTCTATAGCCACATTATCCAATCATATGTTCTACTCATCTTCCGCATGTGAGTCAAGTTTACCTTCACTTGTTACTTCTCTCCTTCAACTGCTATGCCCCTTTATTGATACTATATCTCTAATGATGCTCCTAATGCTTGCCTTCCAATGAGGATCTTTCTAGACCTCCACAATTTTATCACAAACTTTCTTAACATAAAAATTATATCTTTTATCCTTCGTCGATACATATATAGCATCATGCATGCAATACTTTTAAACAATAATAAGTTTTTTTTTGTCAGCTATGAAAGATTCTACCTAGCAGGCTGCTATTAACGATGAACTAAGTGGTCTTCAAATGGTTCATGAGAATTGACCTTATTACCTTCCAAAATCAAAAAAATTGCTAGCAAGTCTTTTTATTATTATTATTATTTAGTAAGCACAATCTAGATAGTTCAATCTACAGTATAAAGTACGTTTTGTCGCTAAGGGATCTATTCAAAATCAAAGCCATGGTTTTACCAAATCATATGCCCTCGTTGCTATATTTTTTTTGTTATGCGTTTATTACTTGCCATACTTGACGTCAACACCTTTCTTCATAGACGTACGTCTAGAGGAGGATCTCTACATGGTTTTTCCGGAAGGTACCCCTGCTCTCCTTGACACGTTTGTAAGCTTAAAAAATTTATTAATGGTCTTAGATTGGTATCACACCAATGATATAAGGAATTTTCGGACAAGATTGTTCACCTTGGCTTTAAAAAATGCACGAATGACAATTGTTTTTTTTTTTTTTTTTTCTGGGTAAACTATTTTTTTAGTCTCGTAACTAGACCCCTTTATCATTTTAGTCCCGTAAGTGAAAAATTTTCACAATGTAGTCCTCATCAATGCCTATGTGGCATCTGCGTGGCAGCCTGGCGAACACGTGTCGGCCAGCTCAGCGCCACGTGGCTGTCACGTGTCTGCCACATAGATTATTTTTATTTTTTAAATATAAAAAAATTACAATTATAAAAAAAAATAAAAATAAAATATAAAATATAAAAATAAAAATAAAATAAATAATAAATAAATAAAAAATAAATTATCCATATGTACGTCAAGTGAGCACTATGTGACTTTTATTTTTTAATTATATTTTTATTTTTAATATTAAAAATATAAATTATCCACATAGCGGCCACGTGGCGCTGATCTAACGAACATGTGGATAATTTTTATTTTTTCATTTTATTTTCTTATATTTTTAATTTTTTTAATATTTTATATATTTAATTAATTTTTATTAAAAAATAAATTTAAAAAAATATCCACGTGGCATACTCGTGTCAGCCACGTGGCGCTGATCTGGTCGACATGTGTCCATCAGTCTGCCACGCAGATGCCACCTAAGCATTGAGGACTAAATTGAGAAAAAATTTCACTTACAGGACTAGTTTAAGACAACCTCCAGTCATGAGACTAAAATAATAAATGGGTTAAGTTACGAAACTAAAAAACAGTTTTATGTGGATAATGTCTTGATAATAGAGAATAATCACTACACTATTCTTCACGTCAAGGCCTATCTTGACAAGGAATTCACAATTAAGATATTGGTTGTGCAAATTTCTTTCTTGACATTCAGATTGATTATACTCTTTTTGTTTTCTATGTCTCACAACATATCAATTATGACATATTGATTGATGCATGGTTGTATGAGACAATTCTTTACACTACACCTTTTGCTAATGAATAAAATGAGTAACAAGAAAATATTGTCTTTGATAAGCATACTTTATATTATTATATTGTTGGAAGGCTATTATAAGCCAGGGATGTGTGAGGCAATCATTTTTACTATACTTTTTGCCTTTAGATGTAATGAGCAACAAAAATATATTGTCTTTGATAGACCTACTTTATATTTTTGTGTTGTTGGAAGGCTATTATACTTTACTTTGACTCAACCCTATCTCTCATTTGTTGTCCAACAATTCTTTCAGTTTATATCATATTCAAGTGTCCACTATTGAAAGGTTGTTCAATATATGTTGTGCTATCATCATAGCATCAACCATCTTAAACTTCTTTTCTCTTCAAAGTTCGATATTTTGTACACAACTTTTGCAAATGCGGACTAGGGTTGTTGTTAAAATTCTTGTAAATATTTCGTTAATTTTGAGATTATCCTTGGTTCCTCCTTAATATCTGGAAAACAAACAAAAAACCTATTATATCTCGTTCTTCCGCGAAACTGAGTATTGTACCTTAGCTTCAACTGTCTCAAAGATTTTGTGGATCAGTTATCGATTGAGAAACTTTCAAATTTCTATTCTCCAATCTATATCTCTCCATGGTGACAATCAACTAACTATGAGATGGTGAAGAATTCGGACAATCACAAGCACATAAAACACATCAATATCAACTATCATTTTATCCATCATCACCATGCCACATGGGCCATTGATCGTCTTTATGTGACTTACTCTCAACAGCTTGCAAATATCTTTATATTACTAGTATTTATCACCGTCATTAGTTCTTTCTTTGAATATTTAATTTTATTTTTTAACCGGTTGAACTTTGGTATGACAATTGGGGCGGGTCCCACCCATGCCCGTTCTGGTTTTGATGTTAATAAGGTGGGTTCGAGTTCAAAATTTTATAGCAGGATGAATTTTGAGAGTGTAAACTCGGAGGATTAAAAACTCGTTCTGAACTCAGCCTCGTCCCGAACTCATTCAAATTAATAATTTTTGCAACGTTTAATTATGTTGTTTGTATGTGTCAATTTACTAATTTTTCAATTCAATATTACTTATCGCTATATCAATGTTGCTGTGATTAAAAATATATTACTGTTTTTTACTATTAATATTTAATATCTTAATTTTTAATCATATTTTATTTTATAACTTATAAATAAATAAATAAATTAATATATAAATATATTTTAAAAAATCAGAAGAATTTTTCGAATTGACCCCAAACCCTGAAGGGCTGAGTTCGTGATTCATTCTTTTTTCTTTATATAACGTGAGAATTCGTAGCCGCTGCTCGTGGAGTACGCTCTGGGTAAATTTCTTGTCGAACCTAATACCTTGCAAATTAAATCTGATAAGGCAAGTAACACTAGGCGAACCATATATAGCAGATGGACCTGAAGGGTCGACCCATGCTTTGCGAGACCCATCTTATTTCATCCTTACGCATGAGGATAGAAGTCACAGAGTATGGACCACAAAATAACGGACTATAAGGTTGTTGCTCAATAATTAATAACGAGTTTGTTGTGAACATAAATTCCATCTTCCATACTACTCTCAATTAGCTTCTTTGTATAAATTCTTCTCTATGTGCTGCTCTTTTTACTTCATTCTTTCACTTCACATATACATATAAATTTAAATAGTACAAAGAAAGATGCAATTAATCCATATTTTTTTGTTATCTTTTGATATTATTTAATGTAATATATTTATAAATAAAACATAAATATTGAATAATAATAAAAAAAAAAAAATTACCAAATGAAGAACATAAAAGGATCATATGCAAATTTACAAAAAGTAAATAATGCAGCATTTATATATAAATATATATACAGATTTTTATTATATACGATTATAACAAAAGAGTCCTCTAGAATGTAATATAATGCAATGCCCAAGACAAATTCCACTTGTCTCGAATAATCGACACACACACTATTTACATTAGAGATTAACAAAAAGTAATTAATATTAACAATAAGATAGCCAGCCATGGATAATGCATCACCTCAGCTTAATTGGCTACCTCCATAACTACCCTTCAATTTGGCTCTATAAAAAGAAAATGTCAGAAACAAGAATCTGCTTCTTCTCTGTGTCCGAAAGCCCAAACAAAAGCCTCCACATTTTCCATACAACCAACCAACCAACCAGACATGTTTGTGTCTGTCTCAAGACAACAGAGCCTTGGAGTAGCTTTCGTCATAGATTTCATCGATGTCGGCTGCCGGTACGTAAACTGCATTCCTCAAGGAACTGTGACTGCGGCCATAGAACATGTACACAAGTACTCCTATGCCAAGCCACACAGATACACGGGTCCAAGTTGCAGCGCTGTATGTTAAAACAAATGGTTAAGGGAGTGGATGAGATATTGGAATTGAACGAAATCCTCGATCATAATAATACTCACCCGAGATTAATTAGCAAGTAGGCATTGATCAGAATGCAGGCAATGGGCAGCAATGGGACAAAAGGGCAGGTGAAACCTGCAAATCGAGACAACATCTCCTTAAATGAAACGTGCCATTTTTGTAATAAGTAAGAGAAGCTACGTTAACAATCGAAGAACATACCTCCCGTGTGTCCAAATTTGTGCCTTGCATCATCTTGGTCGATCCAGGTCAGGATTGCGAGACCGGACAAAAGGAGAACTCCTCCAATTCCGCAAAGTGAAAGCCGAATATAGCTGTTAAGAAATTCGGTTTAGAAAGGGGTTGGGAAAATGAAGGTTAATTATTCCCTCAAAACATCCTCGTACAATAATTTCTACTAAATTGATTTACCATTTCAACAAAAATAGATCATGTACCTATAGAGGGTTAAGCTTGCTGCAGCTGAAGTTAGAACAAGCACGCCGATGCACGTAAATGCAATTGCCCAGCCAGCAATTTTCCGTCTATTCCCTTCGTCGGTGAAAACTGCAATAGGATTGACCAAATAAACAGCAACTATTGGGGATTACACATAAATAGAATCATTGTTCGCGAGCTTTAATCCGGAAATGAAGACTTCTGCTAGCATGAAACAACACGTACATATTTAAAAATAAAAATACTACTTATACGGGAAGATTGGTGTCGAGTGACAAATGAGGCGGCGAAAGGATAGGGCAAGCACAACATTCATGAAAGATATACTAATAATAAAAATTTTTGATACCAACAAAAATGAGAATAAGAAGCAGGGGATTATTGCCATCACACGAACTTACAATTCCATTGCAGCGATGCTTTCTCTAGGAGAGGGTACCCGAAAGTAGTTCTACTGCTCGCTAAAACAGGAACGATTCCATCAGAGGTAATGGCGTAGGCTTTTATGCTCTCCACATCAGAATCAGCAGGGTTGTTGCTGATGCTGCGGCGCATCGACACTGAATCTATGGCTTCCTGGAAAGATAATGGAAGTGGAACCTCATCGGGCGGAACATATCTCAGTATCAACACAGAAACTGCCACCATCAGAAACGCAAGGAGTGTGCCAACACTAACCTGCAAGTAAAATTCATCAGTGAAGAAGTACCAAGAGAATAGTCCAGAAAAAGCAAAAGCAGACAAGAACTCGACACCTTTGTATAGAATCTGAAATGCCCACAAAATATCATGCTACACGTGCAATTTCTCTATCTTAACAACGACTCTACTTCTTTATTAAAAGGGAAATCATATAGGATGCAACTAAAGTCGTCATTAAAAGTAGACATCCTCCAAAATCAACTAGCATTACAAGAAGCAGATGCTTTTCATTAGGCCAAAACTTTAGTACATGAGAATGCAAAATGATTCGGAACAAATTTTTAAAAAAACTTCAAAAGGCATAATACCACCATACCATCCCTGACAGCTGATCCACGTCCATGAGAAAAGACATGCTGGATGCAAGTAAACCAGTCACCATGGTACTCTTTATCGGAACTTGACTTTTTCTATTCACATCCGAGAAAAATGAAGGCAGCAATCCATCTCTAGCCATAGCCATTAGTATCCGTGGCTGAAGAGGATATAATGCCATATTTATTTATATGTTAGTCATGCACACTGCATCAAATCTTGTGATTTTGCGAGAAAAAAGGGTTACCTGTGGAAGAAGTGAACCCAGCAATGTTGAACACAGAGCAGTACATGCTCCAGTAGTTATAACATACCTGCATTGAAATCACCACAATGTTTAATACTGAAACTTACAAGGCCTAAGCAAGATAAAATAGTTTGGGTCCCTATCACCATAGAAAGCCCCAATAAATCGACAAAAAGGCAATGGACCGAATAGCAGCACTAACAATTTAGCACAATAATGCTGTGAATAAGCCAAGTAAGGCTTTTGACTGGTCTGATGCTATGCTGATCAAAACTATTCATCCATTGGAAAGATTACAGTATTCCAATGAGTTTTCTTAATTAAATAAAGTTTTACATCAACTGTTAGAAACATTTCGTAAAGAAAGTAATCGAAACCCTCAAGCAGATTCGAAGACTGACAAGATAACCTCTGCATTCAATCATTGCACAAGTGGAAGAATAATGGAGAAGAGTAGCAGGGGTTTTAAGGCGATTTCATAGTTAGTTAGATGAAAAAGTGTCAACACAACCATCCTGAAAACTCATCTTACAAAACAGTACATTTTTTTTTTCATTAAGGACTGCATAAACTTTATGATCAAGAGGCACCTTTTATCTATAGATATTCCTCTTCATCGTTAGAAGAAAAAAGATGGGGCTTCCCGGGTCACAATTATCATGTTTTAGTATTTTACATTCCTACAAATTTAATACAATTAATTTAATTAGTTCTTTGCTTTATTTCCTTTTTATCATATTTTCCGTTCCTCAATTGTCCTTCTGTGTCATTCCCATCTTCTTTTCGTCTTAATGAGATGGCAAAATCCCTTGACTTAATAATTTTTATATATTCCATCCGAATCCAATAGAATGTTACTAAATATAAAATCTCAATCTTTCATAGGTATCGAACTAGCACAGCCAGTGGGAAGTTAATATGTTATTCAAAATATAACTAGAATATTTACCGTACTGACCATCACTAAAAAGTGTGTTGATAACGAGTTTTGAAACTTGAAAGTAATTGATACTTCCAATCAACACCTTTGTGATTAGTTGTGGGATGTCCCACAGGTCATCCATACCAAATGATATTAACTTAGCCAAGGCTTATTTCCCAGATTATTGTGCAAAAAAACGTCAAGACCACATGATGACCACCTAGAGCTAACTATGGTCATGTTCAACCTTGTCCTAACTCAACACATATTACAAAAGTCGATCACTATTTCACGCTATAGATAGTCTCCAAGTATTATCGGCAACAGGGTAGTTTGGTGAGGGACAACCTTAACATTTCAAATGGGCTCACTTAGCATCAGTGGCAAATCCTATCCTTAGTTGTACAGTGTACAATCACATCATTCCAAATGGCTACAACAAAACCATTTGGACGTTTAGCCAACTAAGGGCCAAGAATCCATGGCCAAAAGGGGGTTCAGTGTCTCTCAACAGTTTCTTGAGTAACAACAATGCAAACATGCATTACAGTAAAACTGAATAGATGAGATAAAGGGTAAAACCGAAACACACTTACGCTGCCCATTCAATTCCATGAGAAGCGAAAGCAGAAGATATGGGAGTGTCTGGATCCATAGCATAATACGGCACCAACCCAACAATGACGGCCGAAACCAGCATATACAAAGAGCAGCATATGGTCAATGCCAAACCAATGCCCAAGGGCAGATCGCGTTGAGGATTTTTCACCTGCAGGTGTACAGTTGTTGTAGCTAAGTTGACGTATTATTATGTATTCAGAAAGCAGGATTAATTTAGAGAGTAAATACAACAACACCTCTTCAGCTGTACTCGCAACTGAATCAAAACCAATATATGCAAAGAAAACAGTCGAAGCTCCAGCAAGCATCCCATCAGCCCCAAAAGGAAAATATCTGAAAAGTTACGTATTTGTTAGCCTTATAAACAAATTCATGATGTATCGCGAAAAAAATAATAATGTAAATAACGAAAAATATGTTGAAACCATCAAATTAGAAAGAAAATTGAGCATTGAATCACCCTGAAGGTACATCATATCCCGGCCACCCAGTCTTGAAGCCCAAATATCCACCAGCAACAATGACGAAGATCATTGCGAATATATTTACTACAGTGACCACACCTTGAACGAAAGTACTCTGCATTAGTGCCAAAAGAATGCAAATTTTAGAGAAATAAATTTGCAAAACACGGATTGTCTTCCAGTAAACAGAAAGGATTTGAAAGATATCATCATACCTCCTTGATCCCCACACATAGAAGTGCAGTGACCACCATAACTAAGATGGCAGCACAAGGATCAATTACAATACCAACCCCCGGGATGGTCTGCCGAGCAAGAAATGAAGGGAGACTATTTGCCCCACCAAAAAGCATTGCCTGGTTGTAATAAAGCAAACAATACAGTCATTTCTCAAACAAACACCATAAGATCTAATTAAAAGGGAGTATAGAAAGAGAGAAAAAAAGTAAATAAAAAAGAAGGGTACCAGATTGGGAGATATGCCGCGGGCAACTGCTGCCCCTCCTATAGTGTATTCTAATATCAGTGCCCAACCAATCAACCAAGCAACACTGCATCAAACAAGATTTAAATAATCAATCAATCATCGACACCATTTCATGAGAATCTGATTAATGCTTGTACTTTGCACCGAAGTGATAAAGCAGAAGCTTGGAAGCGATAACTTTTTATACAGAAGGTGATCTCTCCAAGAAGATAGAAGAAAATGAAAATAAAGATTATCTTCGTAGTTCTCCATATGCACATTCCATTAATAAAGATGCAGGAAAACAAAACAAAAAGAAAAATTAAAAAAGAAAAACAGAGTCTTAGGCTCAGAGACCAACATTCACAAAATTTAAATTTCATCAAAGGGACTTTGTAACCATTGGTTTATAAAATAGCTGAAAATGAACTTACTTCTTCCGTAATCCCATTTAATTTTAAAAACAAGTGTCTTAGAAGGTAGCAAGATCAATATATAATCAGAAGTCCAATAAGATCGAAAAGGGAAGGTACCCTTCTCCAATGCATATGTAAGAATAATGATAGGCACTTCCGGCAGAAGGGCATCGACTGGCAAGCTCAGCATAACAGAAAGCAGAGAGTGCTGCTGCTATTCCAGCGATCAGAAATGAAAAGGTAAGGGCAGGCCCTGAATGCTCCCGTGCAACATTTCCAACAAGAATGTATACTCCAGCACCGATCGTCGAACCAACTCCTGTAAATTCAAAATAAAGTCAATATCTTATTCAAAAATAAATAAATAAATAAAGTCAATACACAAATCTTTAAGAAAACACAAACTAACACCAAATTCTGATCCAGAAATGTAAACATCATGAAATAAACAAACTTAAAATATCCTTCAACAAATCACAAAAATTTAATACCAGGTTAGGATATCGGTAAATGAATCAAAATCCCACAAACAAAAACGCCTTCAGATCCAAGAGCAGTCGATCACATAAAAATTATTCAATAATCCCAAATTATAATAATCATAATTTAAAGCTGGAGCTCAAAGACCAGAGAAGCTCTCTCACCTATGGCTATGAGATGAGGAACACTCAAAGCTTTGGCCAACTGAATATGACCACCGCCATTTCCGGACGAGGAAGCTGGCTTCGCATGAGCAGAATCAACCTGTTTCCGCCTCACAAAAGTCCTCAAACCCCCAACTGCACCGCTATTCTGCGCATCACAACGAACCCCCATGAAAGCTCTCGATTGGGCTTTCCAAACACTCAAATCCACCCAAATAACAACTACTTCCCTTCCTTTCCCCTCAAAATGATTCAGAATTCCGAATAATCCAAAAGAAAAAAAAAAAAAAACTAGAACAAGGGATGATATCCCGAAGATGATAAAAAAAAATAGAAATATCAAATAGAGGACCACACGGCAGTCCCTTTTGCACAATCCCAAAGGCCTTCGAACCAAAGTGCTGAAAAGGATTAAATGAAGGCTTTGGGGTTGCAGGTAGGGATTGCGATGGCCAAGATTGAACGAATTCTGCTATCCACTTGTGGCGCCCAATAGGATAACGTACGCTTGTTCGGTTGGGTTGGGTAAAAGATGCGTCGTTGAGAAGCAAAGCACCCTAAATTTCATCAATGGCTGCCAGTCCACCTGATTTGTTATCCACGGCACTTTTTACTGTACGGAACGGCGCTAATGCATAGACGTCAAATATGGTAACAGTGGAACAATTATACTAATACACTTGTATATTTATTTAATTATAATCACGATTATAATAATAATAATAATGATATTATTATTATTATTATTATTATTATTATTATTATTTTATGGGATGGATTTGTTGATTTAAATTTGAAATTTAAAATATTGAGTATTTTTATATCACATTTTTTAATTAAAATATTATTTAAATTAAAATTTGAAATTTGAATCTTACCTAAACAAACTCGTAATGGGATAGCAATTAAATACAGGTTTAGATAAGGATTGTGAATTTTCTTAAAATAGTCAATAATTGAGAAATAGAAATTAAAAATGTTTGATCTAATATTTTAAATAAATAATACTACTATGTTTTTAAGTAAAAAGGGATTCTAAATATAATATTTTTTTTAAAAAAAATGATAATAATGCACAAATAAAATAAGATAAAATAAAAAATGTATAGTAAATAGAACTATAATCTTTAAAATCTTAGTCCAAGAATATATTATAAATGTAAGGGTTTGTTTAGTTTTTGGGTTAAATATGAGATTTTTATTTAAATTTTAAATTAAATAATATATTTATTTGGTATTTTATATAAAAGTAATAATACTACATTTTTACTAAAATTATATAGATTAAATAATAAATACTTTTAATTTGAAAAAATAAAATAAAATAAAATAAACACACTTATATTCTATTGAATTAGGACATCAAAATGCATACAAAAATAAGTGTATTGTTGTTATTATTGTTATTATCGTTAAATGACGTATAAAATCTATTCAATTATAAAAAATGAATATATTTAAGTACATATGATATATACAGATTATCTCATCCACGTGAAAATTGACAAATATTGATGTGTCAATAATTTTATTTATAATCAAAATATTAAAATAATTTTCCGATCAAAATAAAATAATATGTATATTTTTTAAAAATAATAAATTTTGTGAGCGGTTATTATTTTGTCTTTAAAAATAAAACAACTCTCAGTGCCATTTATATTAAATTATTAAGTGATTTGATTCTCAAGTTGAATACTAACTTGTTAATTAAATTTGACAGATAGACATTTGTCCTTGTGATTTCTTTTTTTCTATATTTTTATTTTGATTTCTAATTATAGTAAATGCTGTGAGTATATTATTATAGGTATAAAATTAAAAAGGAATGTCAAGTGGACTGATACGATGGTTCCAGATCCATTCATTAATGTGGTTGAGATTTCAAAGCTTCATTCTTTTTGATTAATAGTTTTTTTTAAATAAAATACCGACTTACTCAATCATGCAAATGTGTGTTTATTTGACAGGATATATATTTTAATAAAAGTGAATAATAATTATTAATTTTTTTTTACAATAAAAAATAATACAAAAGTGGAATGATTTTTTGCTTAAAAAAATGAGAATATTGTTTACAATCTAAAAAAAAAAGTGAGCATAAATTTAAACTATGAGGGAGTACTAGTTTTGTCTTAATTCTTTTAGAAATTTTATGTGAACCTAACTCATTTTTTAATAAAAAAATGAAAATATATCAAATTAATATATAAATTAAAATGAAAATGAAAATGAAAAAAAATAATAAAACACCAAAGAAACATATGAAATAACTTTTTGTGTGTGGCATGATAAATTGTGTAAAAAATATAAAATATATATTATTTTAAATTGATTTTTTGATTTTTTTTTTAATAATTTTTTATAAGGAGTATTTGAAGTTTTTTCTTTTTTTTTTTTTACTTTTTTCTTTTTTTTTTTTTACTTTTTTTACTTGGTATAAAATATTTTTAATTTTAATCAGTATTATTTTTTAGAATCGCAATTGAAAAATGATATTGAAAAAATAGAACAATAATATAGTGTATTTTTTTTGGAAGATTTTTTTATGTGTACTGTGCTAGCTTCGTCAAAGCTGCAAAATAAAGTATCAATTCCTGCGCCACAGAGAATACAAAATGAAGTAATGCTGGTGAGTAGGGTCGTCTCCATAGGAAACAGTAATAATTTAAACACTCGGTTGAATAGAATTATACTAATATATATGTATATATCTAATGGAGGGGTTTTTGATTTATCACACTAATTTAAGGAGAAAATAAATTTGCTCAACTAAATAAAATAAAATGCAAGATTAGCAGTTTACCAAATATAATTAAACACTAGCATGTGCATGAATTTTTCATTCGGGATATGAAATTTGATCATCGACTAAAAGTCAAATTCATCGACTAATTGGATAAATTGGTTATAGTTGATCTACACGCGTTCACAACCAACCTTTCCTTACTTTTTCAATAGCTAAGGTACGACCGTTAGTTATTTCTCTAATCGGGAAAGAATCCTAAGTACGACCATAGTTTTCTAACTCGACAGCAGTAAAAACTAGAAAGGCCCAATTCAATTTAACAAGCTCCTACGAGGATTTGTTTAAAATTGATTTTAATTCTTCCCTAGAGTGTTCTTCTCTAGGTTGCTACGCCAATCGGAAAATTACACAATTACGTATGTCAATCCCCAATATAGCTATGAAATCCTAAATTGATACATGCTCAATAATCAATTCAAGATTTCAAAACTCATCAATTAGAAGAATTAAAAATACCCAACATCGACGAACACCAATTTAATCGAAACCAAATCTCACAATTTCAATCCCGAAAATCAATTCATACTTACACTAGAAATGAAACTACTCGCAATCCATAGCAATTAAAAACACAAAATAAATCAAAGAGTTCATCATGCCTTCAAGTTTAAAAGAAATAGACAACAAACCAATTCTAGAAATTGAAGAAAAAGGTGCCCGGAAGTTATTCTCCGTTGCTCTCGAAAGTTCCCGTTCCGTAGTATTCTTCCTTCCTTCTCTTCTCCTTCAGAAAATGGGTTGTAGGTGAGATCGTGGTAGAGAACGTGGTAGTCCCCTCTCTTCTCCTCTTCAATTCAAAATCGTGTCTCTTCAAGTCCACTTAATATCCCTTTGCACTTAAAACCATCAATTGTAAAATTGTTAATTAACCCCGGAGGACCTTTTTGCAATTTTCATTTTTTTCTGCTTCGTGATCACGTTTAAGGACTTCCTGCGTTCTGCTTTTCTTTCCAATATGCCCAAAATTTGTCAACTCCTCAATGTCTAGTAGAAAGTTCAAAAACACATCATTAGGAGCATATATACAAAATTCGCATCCAAAAACCGTCTAAAATATAGCAAAATATTTGTCTAATATCGCATATATTATACTGTTTATTAATTTTTTTAAAAATATATTAAATCAAATAATTATTTGTTATTTTTTATATTCTATTAAAAAATTTATATTTAAAATATTATATCAACATCTATTTATTTTATATTATAAAACTATTTCAATTTTAAAAATTTATAATTCAAATCTCAAACTGAAAATACAAATCCAAAACAAAGACAATTACCCAATTTATGTCGAGATTAACTTAAAAACCACCTTGTGTTTTAGATTATGGGTTTGAATTTTTTAAAAATAAAAAAGTTATGTACATATTTATATGATATGATATAAATATATATGAATGTGAGTTTTTAAATATAAAATTAATTTTTAATATATAATATAAAAATATATAATAAATATTTAATTTAATATTTTTTTACATATAAAAATCCATATTGTGTATTTTATTTTAGATCAAACTAATAAAATGATTTTTTTGATGGAAAAAAATTTAATAAATAAATACATCTATATAATTTTGATAATGACACGTGGAACCCATGGAGTGGTCATTCCTGAGGCAAGCAGGATTATTTTAAATTTTTTAGGTATCCATATTAAGAACTGGAAGCTGTCAGAAAGAGCAATTAATACTCAATAATTGAGCACACCGTTCCTCTACTGACATAAATTATTCAATAGTTTCCAATAATTTGATTAAATAAAATTTGTTATATAAATATAATAATATATTTGGTACGTTTCTTTAACCGAGTTTCCCCAAATTTTATTATTTAGACTATGTATTTTTTGAAAAAAATATATTTTTTATTTTCATAAAATATCCCATCAACCATTATTTTTATACCAAATTCAAACCAATTTTTTTCCAAACTCATCAAAAAAATCACACCTATAATATTTGGTAAGTGTAATAGATATATGAATATATGTGTATGGCTGCATGTATAATACTCCCTCTATCCCATGTAATATGGGTGTATTACTGTAGACACGAGAATTTAGGTAGAGTATAATTAGTAAATAATTAAGAAGTGTATTATTAAAAATAATTATTATTTATTAAAAATAATTATAAATTAAGATTAAGATAAATAAATAGTTTAATTAAAATTAAGAAAATTATAAATTTAAAATGCGATTAAAGTGTATAATTATATTTCCAAAAATAGAAATGACAAATTATGTGGGACGGACGAAAATAGAAAATAAAGAAAAATTATGTGGGACGAAGGAAGTATTAGATAAGTATAATATTATATTTATATGATATATCAATATAAATGCATAAATATTTATGAGTGAGTGGAAAATGAGACTTTAGACTAATGAGAAGTGAATTGATCTCACTCACTACAGCAACGAATATATATATATATATATACAAAGGAGGGGGTGTGAGTGAGTGGATATAAAAGCATCCACCAAATCGTCGAATAGTGCCTATATCGATACAATGTATTACAATATTCCCCCTTGGATGCCTTTATACAAAGAATGTGTCTCGTTAAAATCTTATTATGAAAAAACTTTGTGGAAAAAATCATAGTAAAGGAAAAAAAGTACATCATTCTTGTATTAACGCGTTTTCCCTATTTTGGACTTTATGTGATATGTTTTAGCCGACGCATTCCAATTTCTTGCACCAATTTGTTGAATGTTGCAATCGGTAGCGCCTTTGTGAATAAGGTTGCAAAATTTTCAGATGATCGAATTTGTTGCACATTAATTTCACCACTTTTCTGAAGATCGTGAGTGAAGAAGAACTTCGGAGATGTGTGTTTTGTTCGATCGCCTTTAATATATCTCCCTTTTAATTGAGCTATACAAGCTGCATTATCTTCAAACAATATTGTAGGAGGTAATATATCATCATAAATCAAGCCAAATTTTTTTTTAATATGGTGAGTCATAAACCTCAACCAAACGCATTCATGACTGGCTTCGTAAATTGCTAAAACCTTAGCATGGTTTGAAGAAGTAGTTGTTATTGTCTGTTTAGCAGAACTCCAAGAGATTGCGGTTCCACCACAAGTAAATAAATAGCCAGTTTGAAATTTTGTTTTGTGTGGATCAAAGAGATAACCAACATCAACATAACCAATTAATTCATTTTGAGATTCACGCGAATAAAATAGACCGAGGTCATGAGTCACCTGAAGATAACGAAAAATGTGCTTGATACCATTCCAATTGCGCTTTGTGGGGGATGCGCTAAACATGACTAGTAGATTTACTGAAAAAGATATATTTGGTCTGGTACATTTTGCAAGATATATTAATACGCCAATGGTGCTGAGATATGGTACCTCGGGGCCAAGTATTTCTTTATTTTCTTCTCTTGGTCTAAATAGATCTTTATTGGGATCAAAGAATCTGACCACCATTGGTGTACTCAGAGAGTAAAATTTATCCATATAAAATTGTTTTAATACATTTTCGGTATATGTGGATTGATGGATAAACATTTCGTTATTCACATGATCCACTTGTAATCCCAGACAATATTTTGTCTTTCCAAAAATTTTGATGTCAAATTCTTTCTTTAGATATTCACTTGCAATTTGAATCTCTTCAGGAGTTCCAATTAAATTGAGATCATCAACATATATTACAATATCCAAGGAGCCATAAAAGATATGCAGTAACTACGTCTAAAAGACGCATATCGAGCTTTTCTCACACTGCTAGGCTCACAAGGTATCTAAATGTTATTCCATCGAAAACTGGAGAGTATGTTTCATCAAAATCTACTCTAGGTTTTTGTCAGAATCCCTGAGCTACAAAACGGGTTTATATCTCACAATTTCATTATGCTGATTTTTTTTTTCGTACAAACACCCATTTGTATCCAACTAGTTTTATACCATCTGGTGTTTGAACAATTGGTCTGAAGACTTCCCTTTTGTTTAATGAGTCAAGCTCTTATTGAATCGCATGTTCCCATTTTGGCCAGTCATTTCTTTGTCGACATTCATGAACCAATTTTGGCTTTGGGTCCTCGTTTTCATCCATTATATCAAGTGCTAAATTGTATGCAAAGGCATTATCAATAATTGTCTCTTTACGATTTCAACATTTTCTTGAAATAACATAGTTAATTGAGTTTTCAATAATCTCATCATGTTCTTCAAGATCGTGCTATTCTGGAGCAATTATTTCAGAGTTGACTTCCTCATTAGATTAAAGTTTATCTATTTCAATTATGATATTTTCATGATTATCATCATTAATTTCTCTTTTCTTTTGAGGATGTTTTTCTTTGAAACCGAGTGGTCTACCACGCTTTAAGCATGTCGTTGATTCATTAGCGCTTGCAATTTGTCCATCGGGGACAATTATTTTAGATGAAGTATTAGCAGCTTGAATATATGATCGAGTGACTTTACTCGAGTCACTGAATGCATCTGGTAACTGATTTGCAATGTTTTGCAAATATATAATGCGTTGAACTTCTAGTTCACACTGTTTTGTACGAGGATCACAAAAATTCAATGGAACTTTTCAATTAATATCCCTTTTCTGTTCATTTCTGTCTCCCCCTAATGTCGGAAAATATGATTCATCAAAATGACAATCTGAAAATCTTGCAATGAATAAATCATCCGTCATAGATTCAAGATATTTTATAATTGACGGTGATTCATATCCGACATAAACATTCAATCTACGTTGAGGACCCATTTTTGTACGTTTGGGGGGTGTAATAGGAACATAAACAACACACTAAAAAATACGTAGATAAGATATATTTGGTTCGTGACTAAATATACTGATCCACATATATCCCCGTGTATTCTTTCCAAAAATGTAGGTGATTCAATACCTACTTTAGCTGGCGATGGCCTGATTATCAATTTTCCCTGAGTGCAGGCAACACAGGTTAACTCTTTTGAGTTTAACATTTTTTGACCTTTTAATAAATGGCCATGCGAATTCTCAATTATTTGCCTCATCATTATACTGCCAAGATACCCAAGGTGATCATGCCATATTTGAAAATCGGTAATTTTTTGATCTACCGTGAGGTGTGTTTCAACAACACCTAATCTAGCATAATATAAGCCATTTGAGAGTGAGGGTAATCTCTCAATGATGCATTTCTTTTTATCAATGATGTTGGTGATCAATAAAAATTCACCATCGGTATCACTCATTGTCTCAATGTGATAACCATTTTTCCGAATGTCATGAAAGCTCAATAAATTTCTTCGAGCTTTAGTGGCCAACAGTGCATACTGTATCACAATTTTCGTCCCCGCGGGGAGAAATATAATGGCTTCTCCAGAGCCTTCAATTAATTTTGCACTGCTATTTATTGTATTGACATTCATTCTTTCCCTTTTCGAATAGGAAAAATATTTTTTGTGTTTCAATATAGTATGTGTCTTTGCACTATCAATGAAACACATATTTGCATAATTTTGATTGACATCCATTTAACCTTCAAATATAAATAAACGCAGTATTAATTAAGGCAGATTTAAGTATTACAAAATGCATTACAAAAATGTAATATGCGATAATTTAACTACTACAAAATGTAAAATGACACAATATGTCTATCACTGGGGGTTTGCTTGATCTACGACAAAATCCGCTATATTAAGATGCGTTATGTCGTAATCCAAAAGATCATCATCGGAGTCGTCATCATTATCAACATGATTAATCTCGACCTCTTTCCCTTTTTTCTGCAATGAGGCTTGATAAAATCGGCTAGGTGTTTGGCTGTTCTGCAGGTATTGGCCCAATGGCCTTCAATGCCACACTGATTACAAATTTCGATTTGCCTGTATCCCTATTTAGCCTTTTCGGCTATATCCCCATATTGGGGTTTAATCTGTTTTCTATTAATGTCAAAACCGCGGTGATTGTAAGGGGTATATCGACCGCGTTGACTCTCACGACCGCGACCGCGACCACGTCCACGGCCTCTACCACGTCCTCGGTCTCGTTCAGAAAATGTCACATCCACTTCAGGGAACGGACTGGAACTAGTGGGTCGGGACTTATGATTTTTCATTAGTAACTTGTTATTTTGCTCAGCTAATAAAAGACATGCAATGAGCTGTGAGTACTTTTGAAAGATTTTCTCACGATAATGCTGTTGCAGCACAATATTAGAAGCATGAAAAGTATAGAGAGTCTTTTCCAATTTATCATTCTTAGTAACATTTTTCCGCAAAGTTTTAACTGAGATGTAATCTGGTGGATAGCAAAGTTGTACTCTATAACAGTTTTAAAATCCTGTAACCACATGTTAAGCCAATCGTGTCGGACTTTCGGGAGAGTGATATATTTCAAGTGCTCAAATCTTTCCCTCAATTCATTCCACAAATCAAGTGGATTTTTAACTGTCAAATATTCGAACTGTAAAGGAATGTCCAGATGGTGACGAATGAAAATAATAGCCTTAGCCCGATCTTGGCTTGTAGCCGCATTTTCACTGGTAATTGTATAAACAATGCCCATAGAAACCATATGCATTTCTACATCAATGGACAAAGAAAATTATTGCCGGTGAGAGACAGAGATTTAAAAGAAAAGTTTGCAAGATTTTCTATATTTTAAAAAATAGATAATATAAATAGTATAAAAAAAAACTTACCAAAAATAAAATAAGCAAGAACATTTGTGATGATAACGTATTATATAAATAATAATATAATATTTGGTAAGTGTAATAGATATATAAATATATGTATATGGTTGTATGTAGAATATTAGATAAGTATATTATTATGTTTATATGATATATCAATATAAATGCATGAATATATATGAGTGAGTGGAAAATGAGACTTTAGACAAATGAGAATTGAATTGATCTCATTCAGTACACCAACGAATACATATATATATATATATATATACAAAGGATGCGGTGTGAGTGAGTGGATATAAAGGCATCCACCAAATCGTCGAATGGTGCCTACGTCGATACAATGTATTACAATAAAATTTGAGATTTTCCTATCTTTTATTATTAATTTCTATTTTTTTAAAAAGATAAAATTATATAAAATCATTTTATATTTTAATAAAAATATACAAAATACGTTGTGTTTTATTTATTGTATAAAACTCCTTTGTGTTATATTAAGGATTGCACAAAACACCCCTTTGTAAAAATCGAATGTAATTATGTAAATTTTATACAATTAAAATAAGTAAATATATTACAGACAATTTGATTTAAATCCCCATTGGTATTTTGATATTTAAGTTCAGTCCTTACACCCCTTTTACATACACTACACTCCACACTTTTACAAAAATATTGACATTAGCACCCAACCCGAAGGTGAATTCTATAATTTCCTTTATCCACCCCCAAAATCTATTTTATCAATTATGATATTTCTCTTTGTTAGGTTTTTTTTCACGTGATGTATTGTTTATGTCTAACTTGCAGGTTCATTCGCGCATGATCGATGGAGAATCTGTGATGCCGAAGACACTGGTAAGGGGAAGTTTCCATTCCGAATCCAATTTCTAATCTTACGTTTATTTCCCGCGAAAAGACACTGGTAAGGGAAAGTTTCAATTCTAAATGTTCTCTTGCTATGAATTTTTGGGTTGAATACGGCGGTTTGTTTGGGCTCGCAACCGATTTTGGTAAATATTTTACTATTATTTTGGTAATTGTTTTCCTATTCGAGATTATGATTGCAGTAGTTGCTAAATGAGTTTAATTATAACTTTCCGTTGGGACATTATGTATAGGAGAAAAGCTTTGTGAGGGGAGAGGGGGTTGTTTCGATTTTCTACTAGTATGCGTAGGCATTTTCCAAGATACTTTTTTCTGGTGTAGTATACTTATATTTACTTATCATGTACCCTTATTATTTGATATTTGTTGTATTTGTTTGAAAATTCCCTGGTTTAATTGATATATACTATAACTAATCATCTATGAACCTTGGAAAATAGATATTATATGCACATTGAGTTTCACACTTTACCGCAAGTACATATATACATTTCCAATAATAGTACAAAAATATTTTTTACATCTACAAAACAAATTAAAAGTGGTCATTATATCTACTTTGGTGTATGCCACTTCAAAAAGTACATAATACAGGCTTTACATCAAATATATTTTCCAAAACATTACAAAATACCTGTCCGTCAATGCTGCAAATTTGAAGATTTTCCAATGTATTGTTTAGAGCATCTTGATCACAAAGCCAACAAATTGGCAGTTGATTTTCACGCTTCAACTTTTCTTTATTGATATGCTTTAACTGAAAATTGTTTCCACCAAGACTTTTGATTATTTCATTCATTACTAACTGCAAGGAAAGCCAAACTCGATTCAAAGTATATGTTTTTTTATCATTGAATGAGGTATGAACAACCGCAACCAATTCGTCAATGGACTTGGGAGCTTTTTGGTGCTGTAAAGACTGAATTGAATTAAAGAAACCAAGATCTAAAACATTCAAATATGGACTATTTAAAGGTTGTGAACAAAGATGAATCTCAAATCCATCTTTGTTTGCAGCCAAAACAAACTCCGGATCATTGATAGAGATATGAGGTTTCGCATTGTCCTGTTGCACAAAAATACCCTAAGAGCGAGATTTCGGTCACTTGTCTCGAATTTCCCGTAGCACTTTCTCTATCAAACATGTTCTAATAACATCCCTAGTAATACTAGTTACAACTTTAATCTCTATTCTTACTTTTACGTTTCGCCGGTTCTTGATAAATAAAAGAAAAATATTCCTATTTTTCCATCAAAGAACTCAAAATCATTGTCACCCAATGTTGGATGTGCTATGGCAGCCATAAACATAGTATTAGGAATAAAGTTTTTATGTTGACATGCTCGGTGTGGATCAGCTTCTTCTAGAGTAAGATAGTAAGTTTTTTATAAGTAAAACCATTTTTTTATCAATATGTACATAATTAAACATACCTTCAAAAGTAGGACTTTCGTTTAGTGTACTTTGATCAACTTTCAAAATGCAAAACTCAAGCCGTGCCTTTTTGTTTGCATCAGATAATGAAGGCTTAATGACATTTGAATGACGCCTCATAAAACCTTCTTTGAATCGGTTATGAATTGTTGATTTAGATACCTCAAGTGCAACGCTACGTGAGCGAAGATTGGAACACTGTCGTAGAGGAACTTGTGCTACAACACCAGGATCAATTTGAATCCTCTTACGACCGCTTTTATTTGCCCCCGATAATACGTTCACCACATCGCCAGCAAGTATACTTTTTCTTCCTTAGCCCATATTCGTCGTGCAGTGTAATCAGCAACTCCAAATTGATGAGCAACTTGTTTGAAGGAACCAAATTTTACTTTTTTATCTCTACTTTGCTGTAAAAGAATTTGGAACATCAATTTTCTATCATCGTTAGTAAGCCTCTTGACTCTAGGCACTCTAGCATCTTTTTCATTTAACACTGTTGAATCTATATCTTAATGTTTTTCAGAAAATGAGAGAAAGAGATATGAAATAAATATCTGAAAAAATAGAATGATTATATATATATATATGGCTGAAAAAGTGATGAAAATTTCAATTCATTTCGCGGAAAAATGAGATTAATAAAATTGCCGCAAAAAATTCATACCGTACGAGTAAAATAAAGGAAAAAAAATTATTTGACACTTCGAATTTTTTGAACAAACAGGTTTTCTTTACAAGATCTAATGCCTCACAAAATTAAATTGAAATTAAATCACGCATACCTTTGCTATGCTGTTGTATTTCTTCGGATTTTGAATATCTTCGCAGTGAACAATGAACGCAAGATCTGCGTCATAGTAATTCAAACAAAACATATGTTTCCTCTCTTATTTGTGCCCTAATTTTCAGATTTGTTCATCATTTTGAATCAAATAAGGTTGCACATGGAAAATCAAACTCGCAAGATTGAAATTTAAATTTGATAGAAGAAATGGAAGGAGAAAATAGTATAGAAGGAAGAATAAACAAATGACGTACAACAATAGAGAAAAGAAAAAAAAATATCTAAATTAATTTGGTGGAGGAAGGGTATATTTGAAAACTCATAACAAAACATTATTTACCTAAAAAACCGTGTAAATGTAGATTAGGACAAACAAATTTGGACAGAGGGAGTATGTCTCAAACATTTAGAAATATTTTGTTTTCGCCCCGGACTCTTCGAAAGTCAAGACTGGCTCTGATTAGTTCAATACATGTATTTATACTACTTAAGTACAATTTAAATTGCAAAATTAAAAAGAAGCCCATTTACATGGTTCACACTTTTATTAATACTTGCATTTATTTGCTTATTCTTGACAATATCTTCCTTTTGGATGTGGTTTATCCTCAAGTCGCAAAACCAGGGAAGCGAGAGATAAAAATTCTCAGAAAACTCCCAAGTCGCCTCCTTTCAGGACTGTGAACCCACTGAAGTAGAAGTTGGGTCGCCGGAGAGGATCCCCACTTGACTAGAGGATGGACAAACTCTTATTGGTTGCAACAAACTATTTCCATCATTATTATAAAAAGGGAAAGAGGTAGTGACAACAGACAACGGGCCGACATGTTTCGTAAAAAAAAAACATGGAAAATGGGGTGGATGCGAGCAGAGGTAGGCAACTCCAAGCGATAGGCAACAAGACCAACTCGAGCTAAAATCTTGAATGGCCCAACATACTTAAGACTCAACTTCCAACATCCATGGAATGAAGTGAAAGTTGGCAGTTATGGTTGAGCTTGAGGTATACCCACTTCTCTTCTTCAAATTCGCGTTCATGAAGATGAGAATCTGAATAATACTTTATACGAGATGAAGATGTCAATATGGCTTGTTTAAGTAGGAGTTGATCTTGTTGTTGATTGGAGACCAACTTGTGGACCCTTTCCACGTTGGTGTAATGTATCAGACCCAAAAACTATGGTGTAAGATGAAACTCATATAATGTATCAAGTGGAGTCGTACCTAGTGAAGTATGATAAAGTATTGTACCATAATTCTACCATAGGGAGCCAATTGAACCACTACTTAGGATTAGTATTACGCATGCACCTGATATAGGATTCTAAGCATTGATTTACTCTCTTGTTATTTTCATTGGTCTGTTGAAGGTAAGAAGTGCTTAATCCTTGCTCAATCCCTAACACCTTAAACAATTGTTGCCAAAAATTACTAGTAAATACTTTTCTTTTCAAAAATGACACTGTGAGTTAAGCTATGCAGTTTGTAAATCGATTTCAAAAACAATTGGGCAAGACTAGAGGTTGTAAATTGGTGGACAATGGCAATAAAATGAGCATATTTGGTGAATTGGTCAAAAGTCACCCAAGTAGAGTCTTTGTTGGCTGATTTAGATAATTTCTCAATAAAATTCATAGAGATATGAGTCCAAGCCTAGTTTGGAACTGGTTAGAGTTGCAGCAACCCAGGACTATGCACATTCTTATGTTTGCTCACTTAGCACACCTGACAAGAGACAACAAAAGTTTGTACATGTTGCCTTATCCTTGGACACTAAAATACGTTAGATACCTTTTGAAATGTGGCATTATTTCCTGAATGACCACCAACACTAGAGCTGTGGAATTGATGTAGAATCTAATCCCTTAGATTGTTGAAACTACCCACCACCAACTTGCCTTTATGCCTCAATAGTCCTTCGTGATAGTTGTACAGGGACATGTTATAGGGCAAGGTAACCAACTCAAGTATTATATCCCAAAAGAATAGATCAGTGCTATAGCTGTCAATAATTTCACCCATCCATATAGGCTTAAAGACAATAATAGTTTTACACTTCTCTTCCACCAATTCCTTATTTGAAAGGTGAACTGTAGACAATGCATCAAACACTCTATTTTCAGTTTCTTTTGTGTGTTTAATAGTATAGTCAAACCATAGAAGTTTAGTCAAATATTTATGCTGCAATGGTGTTGAAATTTTTTGTTGTAACAAGTACCTCAAGCTCCTTTGATTTGTTCGAATAATGAATGCAGCGTAAAGCAAATAAGACCTTCACTTCTCCACAGTCAATCTAATGGCTAAAAATTTCTTCTTATATATTGATAACTCCAAAAATTTAGGGCCTAATTCCTTGCTTAGGAAAGCCAAATGGTGCTGGTCCTGTATAAGAACAACTCTTAAGCCCTTGTAAGATGCATCAGTCTCGACAATAAAATGTTTAGTAAAATCAAGTAAGGCCTAAACCGGAGTTGTAGTCATTGCATTCTTAAGAAGTTGGAAGGCAATTTCAAACTTTGGAGACCACACAAACTTACCCTTTTTTGCAAGATCGAGTAGGGCCATAGAAATTGTCCCAAAATATTGAATAAACTTCATGTAATATCCCGTGAGGCTTAAGAATCCTCTTAATGCCTTAAAATTAGATGAGGTTTGCCAATTTAGCATTGCTTGGACCTTAGAATGATCCATCCGTACTCTTCCACTCTCTTTTACATGTTCTAAATACTCAACCTCTAATTTTCCAAAACGACACTTTGATTTTTTTTGCAAATAAAGTATGCTGAGACAGAATATTAAACATTATCCTCAAGTGTTTCAAGTGTTCTGCCATGTTAAACATGTAGATTAATATTACATCAAAGAAAACCATGACAAAATCTCTCAAATAAGACTTGAAAAATCATATTCATGATTGCTTGAAAGGTGATTGGCGCATTTGTGAGATAAAAAGACATTACGATGAACTCATACAACCTAGAGGCAATTATAAATATTGTTTAAAGGATATCATCTTTATGCATTCTAATATGATGATATCTAGCCTTAAAGTCTATTTTTTAAAAATAGTTTCTCCCCCTAGCTCATACAACCCGGAGGTAGTTACAAATATTGTTTTAGGAATATCCTCTTCATGCATTCTGATCTGATAATATCTAGCTCTTAAGTCTATCCTTGAAAAGATAGATGCTTATTGTAGCTCATCCAATAAATCATCTACAAAGAGAATATGATAGCTATCTATAATTGTAACTGCATTGAGTTTCCTATAATCAATGCAAAATCTTCATAAGTTATCATTCTTTTTAACTTATAGAACATATGAGGAATATGAGCTCCTGTGTTTGTTTGGGGGTTTGGATTTTGAGTTGGGATTTGAATAGTAAAAATTTTGAATTTGAATAGTTGTATGATGTGATAATAATAGGTGTTGATGTGATGTTTTGAATGTAAAATTAATTTTTAGTATAATATAAAAAATAAAAAATAGGTGTTTGATTCGATGTTTTTGGAGGGAAAAAATGGGATGAATAGTGGAAATCTAATCCAATCCCCCAAACAAACACACCCTAAATCTAATAATCCATGTTTGCAATATTTCATCCACCAATTCCTTAATTTTCTTCATTTGAAGCATAGGATACCTATTAACATGTTGCTTAATAGGTCCTATATTAGGCTTTGCGGGGATTCTATGGTCCATGCTTATTTTAAGGGGTAAACCAGTAGGGACTCAAATAGATATTGTAACTCTTGAAGCAATGGCTCAATTTCAGAATGAAAAAAAAAAAAAAAAATGTCTCATCTTTTGTTTGTCTTGATATAATGCATAAGAAACCTCCAGTGCCTTATATTTCAAACTCCTTACTAAATTTGTTCATAGTTAACATGCTTAATGCGATCCCAAACTGAATTCCTTGAAGTTTATTTATCTTTCTTTTAAAACAAAATTGAACAGTATACTCTTAAAAGTCCATGGTCACCTTTCCAAACTGACTTAACAAGTCCACCTCAATAACCATGTCGCAACCTCCCAACTTCAACAATCTCATAGTTACACTAACCCTATCACCCCTATTTCCCAAGCAAACATAGGGCACTTTGATCTATATTCAACCTTGTTCCCATTAGCAATAGTTATTAACCAAGCATAAAAAAAACTCCATTTTGCACCTAACCTTGAAGCTAATTTTAACTCTCAAAAAGTGCGAGTGCTGCCCGAGTCTAGCAAAATAACCAGCTCATAGTTGTCAGACTTTCCTAACAACTTAATAGCGTCAGAACGGACTTGACTATCCACGATATTTAAAGAGATTCGGGGTTCCTTCAACTCTTACTGGAATTCTCCTAACTTTAAATTTCCACTGTCAATCTCACTCTACCCATTCTCTTATCTAATGATCAAATATATTCTCTTGCACTTGTGTCATATATAGAACACATTCGCTACAATTGAAATACAAAATTTTCTCTCTTCTAGCCTTTATTTTCTCAGGAGACAACATCCTAATATGAGGTAATTTTGGTTTAACGAAATCTTAACCAATTTTAGTTGTTGGAACTGCTAGTTGAGGGTTGCTCCCTCTGTTCAATCATCTATGTCCCTTAGTGAGAATATTAGCTATATTCTTACTTTGGATGGCCAGTTGAATAGCATTTCTCAAATTGATAGGCTTCTGCATTGTCACAAACTTCTCAATCTCCTTCTTTAATCTACCAATAAAGCTCTTCACAATTTTATTTTTTTTTCTTAAAGCTTTATTATTCTCTCTTAGTAAGGCTCTTATTTCTTCAAACTCATGACATGATTATGCACAGTGGTGCTTTGCCTCAATTTATTAAATTAAGCAACTAAACTTTCTCTAGTATGATTCAGAAACCTTTCCAATACTAATGCAGAGAATTCAGCTCATGACAAATCGATATTCTCCTCAATATAGTTCACTAACCAACTGTCTGCTATTCCACCTAAATTCATACCAACAAGAATCAAACACTCAGTTATAAGCAAAATACCGAGTGCATTTCCTAAGCCACAACCTAGGTTATCTCAATTGATTTTGAAAACTCCAATCACAATTTATTATTGTATAAAGTGGAGTGAAGCTCGTTCAACCTAGTCATAGGAGTAGAAGATAGTATTCCCCCATTTCCCTAGGTTTAGCAGCAGAGTCAAGAGTGGTATGTGAAACATGATAACCTTAAGGTTCCTTACCTTTGAATGAAGGTCCAACTTGTTATTCCTTCGTAGAATGCAAAAATTGAGTTTTCAAAAGGTCTCCTAGACTCTCCAGCTTTGCATCCAGTTTAGATTCTAACAGCTTTCATTTGAATATGACCTTAGAATATAGCAGTTTGGTTGTCCACAACCTATGCCATCTTTTGTTCTCGAATATCCAACCATTGTGTTTGAAATCGCGTGTAATCAAAAGAGTAGCAAAAGTCGGCTCTTATACCATTACACCCTCTGCAATGGCGTGAATGAGATTAGAGAGCTCGGAGAAGAAAAAGACATGTCATTTGGTTAAATTTCTTATTTACTCATAATATTAGTTCAATACATGTATTATGCTATTTAAGTACATCATAAATTGCAAAATTAGAAAGAAAGAATTTACATGGTTTATGCTTTTATTAATACTTGCACTTCTCATCTTCTTCTTGACACCGAGCCAGAGAAGGTTTCTTATGTAAGGTGGTTTACGAGCTACCTCGAAGTGGCGATGACGGAACAAGCATTGATGCGACGGTAAAACAGCAACGGAAACGATGTCGGAGGAGATCGCATTCAATTTGAGGAGAAGGAAAAGTTGTACGCCCGCGGAATGGTTGTGAATCTTTCTCTTCTAATTGAAGTACCTTGTACGCCCGCAAAATGGTTGTGAATCTTTCACTTATAAGTGAAGTACCCTGTACGCCCGCGGAATGGTTGTGAATCTTTCACTTCTAAGTAAAGTACCTTGTACGCCCGCATAATGGTTGTGAATCTTTCACTTCTAAGTGAAGTACTCTTGTATTTATAATGTATCTATATCTGATAAAAAATTAACGCTTTTGTGTGTTTTAGTTTTTATTTTTAATAATTTCATTATGATTTTATTTATAATATTGAATTTTTGTGTTTACATAAAATTCTGGTTATTTACTATTTTCACAAATTTGATTTATTTAATATATATAATTATATTGATAAGTTTTTTATATGAGTGTTTTATTTTAATATACATATATTTATTGATATATATTTTTTATATATTTTATTTCTAATTTTGGGATTTTTTTAATTGGAATAATATTATTTATATTAATTTATTTATAGTTTCATTAAAAATAGATTTTTTAACTTTTTGTCGTGAGTTGGCAAGCTGAACAAAAGTATTTAGTACACCACATTATAATATTTGTATTTGTTACGAATAAATTATTAAAATAAAAAATAAAATAAAATATTGACCAATTACAATTTTATTATGACAAACTTCGTTATAAAAATTACATGTTCCACATCTATTGTTATGGTGAAAAACCCACTATAAATAGCATATTTTTTATTTTTTTAGTAGTGTCATCTTAGCATCATCATCTTCTCCATCCACCTCAATAAAAATCATATATATTTATATTTATATCAAAATTATTTATTTTTAAAATTAAACTTAAGTAAAAATATATGAACAATTATGTTATTATATAGAGAATCAAATTTTATTCTACTATTTAATGTTTACATATTTTTATTTTTGTCCGTTCAATTCAAATATTTATATATATTTTTTTTCTTTTTAGAAATTGTGGACTCTACCATTAAAGAATAATCTTTTTTACACTTATTTAACATTTCACTCTCAATTTATCATAAACGAAAAATAAAGATAATTTAATATTTACACTATTATATTTATTCATTATTATTAAAACATTAATATTTCTTAATTCGCATATAAAAAATAAATATAAATGTTACAGTCGAACAGAGAGTTAATAATATAAATTTATTATAAATATATAAAAAATTACAAATTAAATTTTCCGGTAGAAATCGAAAGAAATATATATATATTTTTAATATTTTTACACAATAATGCCATGTAGGAAGCCAGCTAAGAGCAGTTCCAATGGAAAAACTTTAAATTGCTTTCATCGCCTACATGGATTGTACTTGACCAAGCAATTTTTTGCAACTCCATCAAAATTAATTTGAGAAGTCATGCAGTGGCTCCATCTTCATTCCAAACAAATTCTTTACCAAAATCGACCAATAACTCTTCTCCGGCGCACCTTCAATTTCCGGTGACGGAAAAACTGTCCTCAGTAGATTCCGGTAACAGAAACTCTTGAAAAAGAAAAAATCGAAGAGTGTAAAAAAAAGGTTCCGAACAAGGAAAATTAGAAAACAGATTCAAGAGAACGAAATCTGGATAAGAAAAAGAAAACCTACAGCGAGGTTGTTGCTATCAGGGACGGAAGTACGTTAGGGCTTGAGGGTCAATTGACCCCCTCAAGCCAAATTTTTTATATTTTTTTTTAGTATTAAAAATATTAATTTTTATGTATTAATATAAATTTGTTCTCCCAAAATTATTTAAATTCATATCTAATTCTATCATTATTATTTATTTAAATTTATTAGTTAAATATTAAATAAATTATAATATTTTACCCCCCGAAATTTAGATGCTAGTTTCGTCACTGATTGCTGTTGGAAAAATACTTTCAAGCAAGGAAAATTTGAAAATAATTCATCAGAAGAAAAAATAACAGCCATAAGCTTTGAAGCCAGCTCCCATGCAGCTTCTTCTGCACAAGCCAAGGGGAAGTTCAATCGAAAAATTAGCATCTATTTTTGTTCCATTCCGTTGTGATTTGTCTCGAGTCTCAACAAAAGAATATAGAAAGAAAGAAAGAAAACAGGGAAAAAAATGTCATTGTAACTGCTTTTAAGAATGAGATGCTTCATGTATTCCTAGGGTATTAGGTTTGGGTCGAGGGTTTACCTAATATGAATTTTTGGATAGTAATTATACATTTTAAATTTTAAAATCTATAATTTTTTTAATATTAATTAAATTATTTAATTATTTTAATTTCAATATATAATTATATATATATATATATTATATTATAGTTATTTTTATTAATATATTTTTTAATTAATTACTGATAATAACTGACTTTCAATATCTACTGTGAACTTAATATCTTGGCGAAGTATCATTTTTTATTCTTACCTATTGGGATATATGAGAGTGTTATTATAATATCTATTTTATTATTTTTAAAATATTTGTAATATTGAATTTTTTGTTAAAATATTTTTTTATCTTATAAATATTTCATAAAAATACTATAATTTTATTGAAAATAATATACATCAGTTACAAAGAATATATCCTTTTAAGTTTTTATACTCCATTAGTTCCGTTTTATAATAGATTAAAAAATAATATTTTTGTTCCACTTACCGTGTTAATCTTTTTATTTTCGTCTGTCCAGCCATTTTGTCACTTTTTTTTTTATGAAAAAAATTATACTACTTTAATCTTATTTTTTATTTTTTAATTTTAATTAAATTAATTAGTTATCGTAGTATTAATATATAATTATTTTTATTATATAATAATTACTTTTACTGATATATTTTTTAATTATTACTAATTATATAATATTTAAAATTCCCTCCCTAAATGAGACAAATAATCTAGATATAAGAAATATATAATATTATATATTTATCAAAAATAGTAATTTTAAATAAAGTATTAGTTTTTATGTCATACAGTTTTACATATGAATAGAAATTTTATACATATTTATCAAAAATTATCCCTTAAGGGTGTATTTGTTTGGGGGTTGGAATTTTGAGTTGGGATTTGAATGGTAAAAATTTTAAATTTGAATAGTTGTATGATGTGATATAAATAAGTATTGATGTAATATTTTGAATGTAAAATTGATTTTTAGTATAATATAAAAAATAAAAAATAGGGGTTTGATTTGATTGTTTGAGAGAAAAAAATTTGATCAGCAGTGAATTTAAAATCCAATTCTCCAAACAAACACGCCGTAATTGAAAACAATAAAAAAAATATATATATACTCTTAAATTAAGTCAAAAATCCTTAAATCGAGAAAAACAAACATATTCCTTCTGTCTCACTCTAATATACTTATTTAAAGTATTGTAGTAAATTTAAAAATATTAATATTTTATTTGTTAGTAGAAATGTGAAAAAATTTAGATATATATAAAGTAATTATATGTATAATAGTATATTTATAATTTAAATAAAAATTAATAATATTTTAGTATTATTATATAATTATTTTTATTAAAATAAAAATAATAGACAAAAACAATAAAAAAAAGATACTTTAAAAATACAAAAAGTCTCGTGCAATTTTAAAGAAATTATGGACATAATTTTTTAAAACACAAAATACTTTGTGTATTTTCAAATCACTGAAAAATATGACGTTGATTTTTCAAATTATTTGTAAATTATAAATAATTTTACCTATTATTTATGACAACTATACATATTGTATATTTAATATAAAAAAGAAAAAAAAATTAGAACTATAAGTAATGAACACGCCCTAAGATTGAATAAAAACAAAAATACATATATATATAACATTTAAATATTATAAAAATCCTCCAAAACCTAAAGATGTTTTCTACTGAATCAATGTTGTTGGGGACATGGGAATTGCAAATGCACCTGGATATGGCGGCTGCAAATTTCACACTTGTCCCGCCGCCATAGCTCGTAGCACAACGTTCCTCTCGTCTTCTTCCACAAATGGCAACTTCCATGGCGCATCCTGCCTTTCCCAAGAGAAGCAGCAAGAACCTCTGCACGCTCTCCCTCCTCTCCCTCCTCCTGCTTTTCCTTTTCTGCCTTTTCCTTTTCACCAGAAGCGCTTTCGACTCCAACCTCTCTTTCTACAGGTCTCTTCTCCTCTCTCCTTCGAGATCCACCTCCAATGGCGATGACAATGCCGACGGAAGCACGACGCTGGATGATGAATTTCGGGAAGGAAGGGATCGAGACACCGGAGTGCCTTTGTCCCCCAAATCGGATCACGATGGTAAACCTAATCTGAATTCTTCGGAATCTCTGGTAGATGTCGACGTAAAGATCGACGGGGTTAAGGAAAACCCTAGCAAATCCAATTCCGAAAGCAAATTAGGCATTGTTGATAGTGCGATAATGAAGAAGTTGAGGAATTGCGATATTTACAAGGGGAAATGGGTGAAGGATGAAGAATATCCCCTTTACAAGCCAGGTTCATGCCCGTACGTCGACGAAGCTTTTGATTGCCAGAGCAATGGAAGACCTGACTCTGATTATCTCAAGTGGAGATGGAAAGCAGATGGATGCGATCTTCCCAGGTTTGTAATGCATATTCTATTCTGGAAATTTTTATTGGGATAAGAACACAGCTAGTTGAATTTGCAAATGGATTCTGCTCCTTCCATGGAAGCTATATAGAGTAGTAATTAATTGCAATGTTCTTCGTGCTGCATATCTTTGTTTGTGATCAATCTGATGATCAAATGTGGTAAGTAGCATTCATCATTTATTGAGAAAAATATTGTTTAATCTCGATCCCAATGTGAACATTCTTTAATTACTGCCATTGTTAAAACCTGAGAATCTCGAACAAGTTAGTTGCTACTTATATTGTTTAATCTCAAGCTTCATGATGTATTGCTTAGTTGATGAGTAAAATTGAGCTGATCATTGAAGGGAGTACACGAAAAACGTAACGATCCCTTTTTAAGTTGAGCAAAAGTGAAGAAAATGACAATTATGCTAAGTTTGAGTGTAAATTGAAGGAAAATAAATGTATGTTAAGCTTTATACATCACTTATCTGTCTGAATGTTTCAATGAGTTAAATAGAGCTTATGATGTAATGAATTTCCGATGCTAGATTACAGTTTTTTTTTTCCCTCAAATTGTTGAAATGTGTGGTCGGGACGATACTTTTAATGTGATTTTGCTCGAAGCTTTCACACTTGTGCTGCCATTTCTTGGCTGTAAGATCTGTCTTAGTCGAATCGTCAAAATAATATGCGTGGTCTAGCTTTCCCGGTGTTCTTATGGTGTTTGTTTTCGATGGTTGCAAAAATCCGTAGCTTTTTGGTCTTGTTTTTTCTTATTTCTATTGAATTTATGCAAGTTTGTTCGCTCGCTCATGTAGGTTTAATGCGACAGATTTTCTAGAAAGATTGCGAGGCAAAAAACTTATGCTTGTGGGAGACTCGATGAACCGAAACCAGTTTGAGTCTCTCCTCTGTCTTCTACGAGAAGCTCTTCCCGACAAGAGCAAAATGTACGAAATTCATGGGTATAAAATCACAAAAGGAAGAGGCTATTATGTTTTCAAATTCGAGGTAGTTATATCGAAGTCGTAGATTTATTCTTGTGGCGAACGAAGATTCGATTTAAGACGTGTTTCTGATGCAGGATTACAACTGTACAGTGGACTTTGTCCGGTCACATTTTCTCGTCCGGGA
Source organism: Andrographis paniculata (assembly GCF_009805555.1). NCBI lineage: Eukaryota > Viridiplantae > Streptophyta > Magnoliopsida > Lamiales > Acanthaceae > Andrographis > Andrographis paniculata. The sequence goes on from NW_026137591.1 coordinate 2,563,540, forward strand.
AGGGATTCGTATCAATCCGCAAGGAAATTCCAACCCGACGCTTTCCATGGACAGAATTGATAAGACAGCTAGCCGTTGGCTAAGAGCTGATATTCTTGTTTTCAACACCGGACACTGGTGGACTCATGGGAAGACTTCGAGGGGGTATGTTAGATTCGATCTTGACTCCCGATTGTGTGATATTTATTCGATTGATGTTCTTTCGACATTTTCCGGAAAGAAAGTGATAATGCAGCATTGATGCAGCAAAAACTACTATAAAGAAGGCGAGTACGTCTATCCTCGCTTCGATTCTGTTGAAGCCTACCGGAGAGCGATCAGGACGTGGGCGACATGGATCAAGCAAAACATAAATCAAGAAAAGCTCGTGTTCTATCGTGGCTACTCATCAGCACATTTCCGGTAACTGCGCTCTCGCCCTACTCCACTTTGCTTTGCTCATTCGACCTTAAAGAAACTTAGGTTTGGATGGAGAGATTTGATTTAGATTTTGTAGTAAATTATAGGCAAAATTGTTCATAATTCTTTTGTGATTTCGAAACTTAGCGTAAATTCCCCTTTATTTTAAAAATTGCATGGCGCCCCTCTCTACTTTTAAAAACGTTGCATGAAACCCTTATGTGGTTTCGAAACTCAGCGTAAATTTCTATTTTACTTTAAAAAATGTTGCATAAAACTCCGTCATGCAAAAAATATACATAGAAAATCATTTTCTCATCACATAAGGGAGGTTTCATGACAGTGGAGTTTCATGCAATATTTTTTAAAGTATAAGAGGTGCCATTACGCCGAATTTCAAATCCAGAAGTTATGAACAATTTTACCGAAATAATATTTGATCGATGCATTATGGGATGAAGATATGTATTTTGTTTTTCGAAAAATAATATTTGTATTCGTTAGGGGCGGAGATTGGGATTCGGGGGGATCGTGCAACGGGGAGACGAAGCCGGTGACGAAGGGGGCTATTCTCGAGAGTTATCCGCAAAAGATGAGGATTCTGGAGGAAGCGATCGACGAAGTAAGCGTTCCTATCGTGCTATTGAACGTAACGGGGCTAACGAATTATAGAAAAGATGGACACCCGTCGGTGTACGGAAAGAATGGGACGGATCGGGGAAAAGTGTCGAGCCGGCGGCAAGACTGTAGCCATTGGTGTCTTCCGGGCGTGCCGGACGCCTGGAATGAGCTGATATACACTACATTGGTTTCCCGGCGGCAGTTTTAGCGTCAGAGAATGGATTGGATTTGAGTACGTTTTTGTGTTTGAGTTTTGGTACATAGAAATGAAATAGATATAATAATTATTATTACGGACAATTGGGCAAAAATCTCTCTGTCCATTTATCAATTGGGATTCAGTCCCTAATGATAAAAAATTTGTCTGCACTCCCCCCTTTTTCCTTCTTCCTTCTTCTTCCTCCCTACTCGTATTTTTCTTCATTCTGTTTCTCTTCGCGCAAAAAATTCTTCTCAAGCCGTTGTCCTCTTCCGTGAGCTCGAAAGCCACATCCCGCACAGGTAAGGTTTTTAATTGTTCGCCCGATTTTACATTGCCGCTTCTTGTCTGGTTCGATTGAAAAATTTTCTAGGGCACTCTCCGAATCCTGTTCCGGTTCCCTGTCGTCGGCGGTCGGTTGATTCGGTCGAAGAACTACCGAAGGCTGTCACCAGTTCCCTAGCCCGTATTTCTTGTTCTCCGGTGAAATTAGATGTACCAGGTGTGTTTTTGTGTCGGTTGATTCGGTCGAAGAACTACCGAAGGCTGTCACCGGTTCCCTGGCTCGTCTTTCTTGTTCTCCGGCGAAATTAGATGTACCAGGTGTATTTTTGTATCGATATCTTAGTTGGAAAATTATTATTTGGAAGAAAATGTTTGGATATTATTTTGGGTGATTTTGATAATAAATTTTGTTGTTATTTAGGGTTTAAGGGTAATATTTTATTTTGTGAAATGGGTAATTTGTTGCTATTGAGGATCAAGACATTACTAGAATTCCGTAAGAACATATGATTTTAGTGTATTTTGTGTAAGATTATCTAATCGCCCATACGACCTAATATAGTTCATACATTCATTGGTTGGATCGTTAGGTTCCGATGGACATGGAGCAAAGTAGTCTGAAATTATTAATTATATGTTCCTACGAAGGTGAGCATCATGTAATTCGTTTAGAAGAGGGCACGACGCTGGAGGATCTTTACCGGAATATATCGAAAAGATGGAATAAAGTGAGTATTGAGGCGGTAAAACTCCAATATATTGCACCTATTCAGAAAAGCTACGTGACGTTATTGTGTGACGATGATGTCGCCAATATGTGGAGAATGCATATCTTGTTAAAGGTAATGTTTGTGGATATGATTGCACGGTGTAGAAGCGAGCACCAGAGCGTGCCTCTCCGAAGCACGGTTGGACGCAGGTACGTTACTCATCGTTTGTAATTAAGTAGTCTTTATTAAACTTTGTTATAGAATGCAGTCTCAATTGTTCCTTATGAAAGAATGCAGTCTGTAAGCACTTATAATGCAGTATGTAAGAATGCAGTCTGTAAGCACTTATAATGTCATGTTCAACACATCTAAAAACATATCGTTTATAGGTTACGTTAATAATTCTTTCATGAAATTGGCATACAACAATACCGTGGTATATTGTTGCGATGTTGTTTGTAGGTAGTAAGTATCCACCTCCGCGATTTTGTAGTAGCGCGGTGCAGAACGAACCACTGAAGAGATTGTAAAGATATGTAGTGGGGATATAACGTCTTGAAGGTATTTAACGATTTTCACTCCTTCTGTACACGCCACTGTCAATATCCTCTAGCAATCCGGTTTAGGTAGGTGTACCATGATCGATGCGTTGAAATTTCTGTAGCCCATGGCATTTACTGCATCATGTAGCCTGCTGCGGTGAATAGATGCAGTTGTTGTTTTAAATACCCTGGATGACACGGTAGGTAACCATAGACACCGTGGACATACTCGGTTGAGTAAGATGGGTACCCATGTTTTTCTATTTACGAAGAAAATATCTATTACCATATAAAATTAGAACTACTTACATCTGATATAATTTTCATTCTTATTATTGTATTTGTAATGTAGGGGTGAGGCCGAATGTTCGGGATTGAACGAAGATTGCGCAGATGGTATCTTTATTCCCGACGAAAGTACTAGTCTAATTGCAATGCAGAGATGCATTGTCGGGGAAGGTCAGACATTCAAGGGACCGCAGGAGTTTAGAAAGTTACTAAAGAATTATTCTATTGCCACTCAGAAACACTTCAGGTACCAAAAGAATGATTCGAGCAAAATTATTGCGGTGTGCATCGACAAAGGCTGTGGTTGGCGTATTTATGCATCCTTCCATGCTCGTGATGCATCATTCAGCATTCGTACGTGCAATTTACATCACACATGTACTATGAGTCTATTGCAATCAAGAGATCATCCAGCAGCCGATGCGAACTGGATTTCTGAGGTCTACAAAGATAAGATACGTTCTATGCCAGCGTATAAGGCATCCGACATCCGGGAGCATATCCAAACAGATTATGGGATTGACGTGAAATATCATAAAGCATGGCGTGGCAAGGAGAATGCGATAAGGGCAATTAATGGTGGAGGTAGAGACAGTTTCTCACAACTTCCGTGGTACTGTCATGCACTTCGGGAGTCAAATCCGGGAAGTATTATAGATTGCGAAGTTGAGCAGGCAACCAAACGTTTCCAGCGCCTTTTTGTTTGTTTAGGTGCATGCCGGCTGGGTTTTTTGAGGGGTTGCAGGCCCCTACTCTTTCTTGATGGGACACATATAAAAAACAAACACAAAGGGTGTCTGCTAAGTGCAATTGCAGTGGATGGGGATGATGGGATGTTTACTTTAGCATTTTCTGGTACGTAATTTGATATTAGCTACAGTTGTCATTTTGTTAGAATGCTGGGTATAGCTGTTCGTGTATGCTGTTTTTCATGCTCTCTTTAGGCACGTATGTACCCTTATACGTTGGAAACCTTTGTAGTTATTTGTGTTCTTATTTGTTGACTTGCAGCTGTGTCTACGGAAAATGATGAAAATTGGGAGTGGTTTTGTTGGAAGCTGCGATCCGTTTTAGAATGTGAGGGACGTACGGATTGGAAACAATACACATTCTTCTCGGATCGGCACTCGGGTTTACTAAAGTCAATCTCGTTCGTCTTTCCCGGAGCACATCATGCGTACTGTCTCCGACACTTAGTGGACAACTTCCGTACCCAGGTATATGTACGTCAATATTAATTTGTAATGAACATCACTGGTTATGATCAGCCAAAAAATGTCTTTTTTTAGGTTATGCGGAGATACCCAATGCATAATAAGAAACGATGGACCGCTGTCTTCAATAAGGCCGCCTATGCTCCGTTGAGGAGAGATTTCGAAAACCACATTAGTTCTGTGGTCGAATCAATGCCATTGGCCAGGGACTTCATTACCCAATCACACCCAGAATGTTGGGCAAATTCACTATTCAGAGGCACTCGTTGGGGAATAATAAATAATAACATTGCTGAGTCATGGAATAGTTGGGTGAGATCCGCGAGATCAATGCCATTCGTTGGGATGTTGGATACCATTAGAAGGCAAGTGATGGTAATGATGAATGAACGCCGCGAAAAGTCAGAGATAATGCACGGAAGGCTTTGTCCAAAACAGGAGAGCAAGTTGGCACTATCGTACATGGCGTCTCGACGGCTACAGTGCAGTTCATCCTCTAGAACTGTATTCGAGGTAACAGATTGTAATGAAAGATACGCAGTCGATTTGGAGGTGCGCAAATGCTCTTGTCGAGAATGGCAAATGTTCATATTGCCCTGCAAGCATGCCTGCGCTTGCATTGAAAAATGCAGTATGTCAATTTATGATTTTTGCGATCTTTACTACAACATTGAATGCTATAGAAAAATGTACCAGGAGCCAATAAATCCCGTACCGACGCATGATATGGACGTGATTGTTGAAATTCAGGCGGACCAAATTCACCCTCCTCCGTCGTCTGTCCAACCAAGCCGGCCAAAGAAGCGAAGGTTCGAGTCCCAGCAGGTAAAGAATCCACGAAAATGTGGTCGTTGTGGGCGTCTTGGACATAATAGAAGAAGTTGCAAGCAACAAATAGATTAGCGAACTTTTTTTTCATTGTACATCTTTTTGGCTTCCAGGAGTATATATTAAGACAGTAGGTACGTATTCAATAGCTATATTGTAATTGTTTTTTGTGTCTTTAGGATGTAACCGGTTGGATCCACCGACTTATTTGCAGTAGTAAGTGGTATGTAGCCCTCTCACGCAGGTATATGATGAAGTTGTGAAGGTTCATAGTTATATTCTGCAGGTATATTTTTCATGTACTGAGGCATTTGATGATGTAGCTCTGTAGGGACAGATGGTTAATGTAATATCTAATTGTTTTGAAAGTACATGCTATCCTATTTTTGGGTTATTACTAGGAGGTATAGTTGTTGTATTAAACTCGTCATACTAACCAAGTGCATATGTCATACAACTTAAGTATTTGTTGATGCCTTCTTTAACCATCAGCAGTAAGTACATGCTATTCGAAGTAAAAAACAAAAAAAGACCGTTTCCCCAGCCACAGGTAACCAGGGCATACATAATTGCAACTGAAGTATAATGTCACGGTTGTTGTAAGTACGCAATAGCTTACAGACGGTATATGAATAATGATTCCAACATATAGGGTTGCGGTCCGAGTACAAACCATATTTTATTTTGTTTATACGGTATTTAAATTGTATTACCGTGTAATAACTTGGAGGCGTAGTATTGATTAAAATTCAGCACACAGCTACGTACCAGACTTCCATATGCTACACAACTATATTGTGGTTATATTATCGTGTCTATTCTATTGTATTCTAATTCAATTAACGGGTAAGCAATGTAAGTTTTATCTGTGGCCTAAAACACGCCATTCAAGATTATGGGGTTGATGAGAAACACTACCATGGTTAAGCCAATACACTCTTACCATCATTTCGTGAATATTTTAAGAGAAAAGGCCAAGTCCCCACCCGTAGGGTACCAGAGCATTTGAAATGGTAACAGAAGTATAAAGACTATTTCCGTAGGTACATAATAGATACTATAGGGTATTCGTAGTAACGACTCCGTTACTTATGCATCTGAGCTGAGTACCGGAGTCGATGAACGAGGTACACAGATTGCGTATGCGGGTATCTGTGTTGTAGTTGTAGGTATCCTAGTTGTAGGTATAGTAGCACTTATCTGTAACCACGTGTTGCTTAGCATTCCGCAGGAAATAGTTGATTGTAATCTAGACGTTGGCCCACACGCAATTACCAGACACCTATGTCCCGCACAAATATTTTGTTGTAATATTATCATGTTTTTTTAGTACTGTTTGTTTTAAATTAACGAGTAAGCCCTTGCAGTATCTCCGGTCGATTAAAACATAGCGTCCAGTAGGGTTTTATGAGAAACGCCGACACGGTTGAACTGATTCAAAGTGAACGCTATTTCAGTGATCAGTGCAAAGGAAATGACCAGTCCCACAAACGCAAGTGACTGGAGCATGTAATATATAAATGGAGTACATACTAGTTTTCCGTAGGCACATAAAAGCTATCAACGGGTATCACCACACAACGCAGGTATATAATGAAGATGACAAATCAATCCACATAAAAGACATTTACCAATTCCATCACCTCGATACACAATGCAATAACTTCCAGATCAATCCAAATTGAAGACATTAAACAAATCCATCACCTCCACACAACACAATAACTTCCCAGATCAATCCAAACTGAAGACATTCAACAAATCCATCACCTCGCCACATAACGCAAAAACTTCCCAAATCAATCCAAATTCATTACATGTGTTAACCTGCCCTATTTTTCCATCGGGGTCTACGTTTCAGAAGGGGGGACCTTTCAATATCCTCGCCGCAATTGTGCCTCGGTAGCTCTTGACATCGCCGAAGTCCTCGCCGAGGACACCCACGACATTGACATCTGGACCTGCCCGCGCATAACACTCTGCGAACATGCAGACTAAAGGTCCACAGTCCAACGTTTCACCCTGGTGTCGGCATCTAATGTACTCGGGCATGTCGCTGACCATAGGCCATAGTCGTGACGCGTTCATATACAACGATAAAAATCGCGTCTGCACAAATAACGTTACTCTTTCGTTAAGGAATTCTCCCTACCCAAGGCAATTAATTATGATCATTCGAAAGACGTACCAATTTCTTTGCATTCCCCTGGCCGAAGGGGTCGCGCATTGAGTTACACTCCAACACAACACGTTTGACGGTATCCAGTATGCAGAGATGCCAGTGGAACCGGGTGTGTACGGGTAGAAATATGTACCGGCACCCAGACCGGATTTTGTCCATGATTCCGGCAATCTCTTGGCCTACGGTCACTTGCAGCGAGTTGGCAAACGCGAGCACATTACCCTTATTGATGCTCGGCTTTTTCGCTCCCCTGCTTGGTCGTGATAGCGCGTCGTTCACGGCTTTCTGAAAATCGAACACATCAACCAACGCAATAATAACAATATGATTTGTAATACTAACCGTATAAATTCCAAATAGGATACTCACCGCTACGAACCATGGCACACAACCACACCGCACCTGCGGATTGTGTTGGAGCTGATATTCATTGCTGCATAGATAATGTAGGTACGCGTCGATGACTTCGCCTTTCACAGCTTCGTCAAACAGTAGTTCTAAAACGGCATCGGACGAGACAGACACGACGCCCTGCTGCCATACAGTGTCCCTACAAGATGATAGTCGCAAACGGATAAAAACATCGATTGAGAAAAATATATAAAGCCTTAATAGTGAATAGCAATACCGGACGGCGAATGACGCGAGAAAATGTTCAATGGTGTTCGTCTCATCCTCAGATAAGGTACCCTTTCCACAGTAGCTGTCGTTATTGCGATATCCCTCCTACTTTTGTGCTCCAGGGTCTGCTACAACCTTAGCATCCGAGTCCCCATCGTCGCCTACGACAAATGGTTCCTGAACCAACAATAAAGATAATCATGTTTCCGTAGGTATCTGTATTTATTGTACAGGTATTGACTCAGAAACACAAGGTATTTAAGAATCTATCCGAAGTATTTTGAGCCAGACGACTTATATTTGTATGGAACTACGTACCTGCTCATTATTGACGTCGACCGCTGACTTTCCTTTCGCCCTCCGTGTTTTTCTCGCTTTCTCAATTCGCGGTGTCGACACAGGTGTCACGAATTCAGGCTTCTTCTTTCTCTTCCGATCCTTACGTGCCATTACACCACGTACAATCGATGAATCTGCGGCCCTGCTACAAGTCTCACGGTCGGTCTCATCGGCCTGCTACAATTTCAACAAAGCAAATAATCATTCAACAGATAGACAACTACGACCTACAAATTGTACTTACTATATTAATTAGCTTACCTTGACATCTATCGGTGCAACATAAGGAACAATGGCCATCAATTGGTTAAACTCTAGCAGGCTACCAACCCCTTCGTCGTCTGACTCGTTTATCGGATCAACTTCGGCCAAAAGGATGTCCATTTTTTTTTTGCTTCGTCGCTCCGTATTCGCTCGCTCTTCCGCTGCCTCCTCGGAATCCTCCTCAGTCTGACTCTCCTCCTCCCCAGTTTTTTTCTCCTCCTCCTCCTCCTTCTCCTCTTGACCCTGACTCTCCTCCTCCTGACCCTGTTTCTCCTCCATGTCGGCCTGCTTCTCTTTCCTCTCTGACTCCACAGCCATCCAGTCTGCTGTCTCCTCATCCCCATAGTTTGCATCACCCTCCTCGCCATCGCTCTCGTCCTCACTCTCACCTTCACTGTCGTCATCGACAACACCGGCTCTAGATCTTTGCAATTTATGAGCAAGTCTGGCAATTGCAATGTCTTTCTTCCGCAGCTCCACCTTCAATGCCGCAATTTGCTGAGCTGCTTCCTGCAACATATGTTAATAATGTCATATAAGAAATTATTTTATCCATTTACAATGTTAGCAACATTGAATAATGCATTTACCTCTGAAGCATGGAAAATTGCATGAACAAACTTTTCTTCCGTGCCTATCCGATAGAATTCCTGAATATCTGACCGCTTTAGGGATGTCAATTCACCAACTGCATGAACCCTGGACATTGGACCGAGGCTACTCAGCCACCGAAAGAGACGCGGTACCTTCGGAAGGCACCGTGCCTTGTCCAGAGTTGGGACCCTCTCATTGAACCAAGCCTGCACATATTGTAATAGACATTACTGCCAACAATAATACATATTGTGCAATATACCAAAATACGTAGAAAAAATTAACAAATCCGATATTACATTGCTTACCAACAAACCCGCGGTGCAGCCTGTCAAATATTTTTTCCCGGACTTGAAGTCGATTATAGACTTCAACAGATAACGGTGACTCGCGGGTCCCCACGCGTAGTCACCAATCGCACTCAGGTCTTCCACATACGGTAACAAAAAAAGGAGTACAGAATAATTCGCAGAACAAAATAAAATATTTGCAAAAACAAGCAAAATAAAGAGACGAGCAACATCCGCAACAGAAAGAGGCTCCAGCCCCTGCAACAGAGCCTCACGTAGCTTCTGCAACACCTGGCCGCGGGTTACAGAACGTGGCTTGCTCCCAAAAATCCGAACAAACCATTCGCTTTCGACCGATGTGTTTTCGGTCACGTAGACTCCTTTCGCATGTAGTCCTAAGACTACAGAATATTCTTCAACTTCAAACGGAAGCTCAATGTCACTTCCAATCTTGAAGGACATAGATTCCGAACTAAAGCTATTGACGAGGGCAACAAGTCGGTGCCATGGAAACTTCATTTTCGGGCAATCCAGAAAATGCCCGAACGGTGTCATTTTTATAGCTGTGATGTGTTCGTCTGTCATGTGTTGCTTCAGTTTGCCCAGCTCATTATGAAAAAATGGTAATGCAAATCGGCTGATTACCGATTTGTGCTCTTTCCCTGGCCTGTAAGTAAAAACCATAAGTCCACGTTATCCAAATCTCTAATTTAGTTAAAAGTTTTTCACAATTTAGCAAGAGTAAAAACGCATTCCGAGTATACAATAGTGTCGTTCAGGTATATTAATTGGCAAATTAGACCAAACAAATGAAACTCCTGGTGCCTAATAATACCGCATTTGTCAACCCACAAATATGACTAATTACCGAACAATCCACCAAAAAACCTAAAATATGCAACTTCGAGTAACTAAACAAAATATACATCTCCAAAATTAACAAAATCAAAGATAAAACAGATAAAATCACCCAAAATCGGCCGAACCGGGTTTCTTGGCCAAAAATTCGAACAATTTCAAACCACCCGTTGAACAAACACAACACCGAACACCCAGGGCTCCTCATCACTGAACCGAGGCATACAAACACGGGACCAAGGCTTCTACCCCAAACAATCGAATAAACTACGATATAAAATTCGATTGTCAACAAAATCATAAAATGAAAAGGGTTTCGACCAGACACTTACTTTTTTGAACTCCTTGTGGGGGATCGCGGCGGATTCGTGGTTTTTCTCACCATTTCGCTGAACAAAATGTCTTACTGCTGATCGTCGAGTTCGCGAGGGATGATTTCCTTCTCGAAGAACTAGGGCTTGAACGGAGAGTGAGGGGAGTTAGGGAAGCTTTCAGTTTTTAAATCGTGCATATCTTCTGTGATTTTTAAAAAAAATCACAAAATAAGGTATGCAGTATTTAAATGGAAGTATCTAATTGTATACTGGGGGTAGAGCGGGAGGTAATGTATGTATATATTATAAAATTGGAAGTATTTATTAATCAATCGTAAGTACATGTTGCATATACAATTGTCATTGAGTAGAAAATACAAAAAGGGAGTTATAACATATCTAATCAATAAAGTAGGGACTGCAGATCAATTAATTTACAATGGGGACTGAATTGCAAGTAAATTACACTGACAGGGATTTTAGTCCAAATCTCCCTTATTATTATTATTATTTTAATTTCAATATGATATTAATATTTATTTTTATTTTATTTTATTTTATTTTTTTTTTCTTTTTTGTTGAATACTGCTCCCAAGTCTCAGATAAATTGTCTAAGGGTGTCTTTGTTTGGGGATTGGATTTTAAATACATTATTCATTTCATTTTTTTTTTCAAAAATATCAAATCAAATATCTAATTATTATTTTTTATATTACACTAAAAATCAATTTTACATTCAAAACATCACATCAACATCTATTTATATCACATTATATAACTATTCGACTTCAAAATTTTTACTATTCAAATTCTAAATTAAAATTCAAACCACCAAATAAACACAGCCTAAGTAAACAATAATAAAAATAATTATAAATTAAAAATAAAATAACTAAATAATTAATATAACTAAATAATTTAATTAACAGTAAAAATATCATAAATTTTAAATTATAATCAAATTGTATAGTTCTATATATATTTTGTTTTTTAATAAAAGGATATACTGTGGTACAAAAAATAAACATGTAGAAAAAAACTAGTGTGTTTGTTTGGGGCTTCGATTTTGGATTGAGATTTGAATAGTAAAAAATTTGAATTTGAATAGTTGTATGATGTGATATAAATATGTATTGATGGGATGTTTTGAATGTAAAATTGATTTTTAGTATAATATAAAAAATGAAAAATAGGTGTTTGACTTATATTTTGGAGGAAAAAATTTGTGTGAATAGTAAAAATTCACACAAATCCTTCAAACAAACACAATAATAATTTATTTTTAAAGTAGTAATAAGCGAAAACATTTGTTAAAAGAATTACAAATTTCTGAGACCACCCAAATTCCATATAGTAATAAAAGATTTGACAGGTTTTGTTTTCTCTCTTTTTTTTTCTTTTTATATATCTTTTTAAAAAAAATTAATACACTATTTATTTATTACTTTTATATTTTCTAAACAATTTTCTAAATTTTATATAAAAAATAATTTCTTTTCAATAATCTCAGAAAAAAAACAAGTAAAAATAAAATATAAGAGGGAATGATATCTATTTTATATATATATATAATGTGCATTTTTACTTTGTAAAAATAATATGAATTTTGTTATATAATAAATAATATATAAGTATATGTTGTGTTGTGTAGTGTGTATATATCTATATATATAATATTATATATATAGATAATAATGTAATAAATAAAAGAATTAGGGCACAGAATGAATGAATGATATAGCAGAACAGTGATAGATTTATGAGAAATTGATATAAGAGTATATATATATATATAGAGTGTCTTTACTTGTCAGACTTTATTATTTTTATTTTTTTTAAAAAAATATTAAATCAAATACTCAATTTTAATTTATTTTATTATACTAAAATCTAATTTTATATTTAAAATACATATTTATATCACATAAAACAACTATTTCAATTCAAGATTTTACTATTCAAAATGAAAACCCAAAACTAAAATTTCACAAGTAAACACACCTTCCGCGCAAAAACATTCATATGACACTTACACAATACATACGTAAGCTTATGTGTAGATTAGAAAATACTCCCTCCATCCCAAACAAGGTGCAATATTTGTTTTGGGCAGAAGTTTTTAGGTGGGTAGTATTAAGTAGGATAATTTAGAAATTAAGTGATGTGATGGAGAGAGAACTATATATTTTATTTGTTTTATTTGTGTGATGGAATGAAATAAAATATGTGGTAGATATTAAGTATAATTAATTATTTTTTATTTTAAAAATATTGCAGATATTTAGGACATACCAAAAAAAAAATATTACACGATGTTTGAGACGGAGAGCTATATACATCGATGTGTATATAACAATTTTTTTTTTAAAAAAAGAAACATATTTTTTATAATAAATAATAAAATATATATATATATATATATATATAGACTTTATGACAACAGAAGTACTATATGATATGCAACGTGTAATTATGTTGTTGCATGGATCCGTCGGTGGCATGTGTCCTGCTCGCTACTCTAGCCTTGGTTTGGCACCCACCAATTTCCTTGTATGTCCTTTCCTTTTACATAAATTCTTATTCTTATTATTATTATTTTTTTTTTAATTTGGTTTATCCTATGTAATTTTTTTGTTTTTAATATAATTACACATGTTCATCGCATTTTAAATATTATGATTTTGAAGGTATATTCAATTGATTTTCTTTTTTGGATTTTAAATCCAATAAAATTCTAAAGTCTATGATTCTTGAATATATCGTGATTATAAAAGACTTTAAAAAGTTTGGATTGAATACAAGACTAAAAGTTTTAATCGAATGCATTCATATTTTAAAAGATTTTTAAAAATCTTAATTGAATACATTCAGATTTTAAATGTCCAACAAAATCATAAAGATTGAATACACCCTCTATATATATTTTTTTATTTTAATTAAATTATTTAATTAAATTAATTTTAATTTATTATTATTATTATTATTATATAATAATAATTACTTTTACTAATACTGAAAATTTGATCTGCACTGATCTTTTAATTAATTACTAATTATTTTTTACCTAAGTATTTACATAATACACAATGTATTATTAAGGAAAAAAGGAATAATTATCAATCCATTTATATAAATGTATATAATACTTATAGAGTTCTTCCACCAATTTCAAAAAACATATTTTTTCTAAAAAATTATATGTATTATACACATTTATTATTTTTATATTATATATACAATTTTTTATATTCTACATTTTTAAAAAAAAATATCTCATAATATAATTTCACTAAATAAACACATATTTTATTATTTATTCTGACAACAATTTCTTGCAAATGATTAGATGTCATCAAGGTTTGTTAGAGAGATTAGTTTTATTTATTTATTTTTTTCTATTTCACATCAGTTTTTTTTTTTTTTTTTTTTTTTTTTTTTTTTTTTTTGTCACATTGGGATTATTTAGCTACTATGTTCAGAGAAACAATAACCGTAAATAAACCCGAGCAGGTAGGAAGCATTCTTCAAGTACCTAAAAGAGCTAACTACATCACAACTATTATGTTAGAACTGAGTCACATGGCTTCCCATTTGTTATGGCTTGCCCCAAGAACACTAAGGGTGTGTTCGTTTGATGGATTTGCACAAAATTCCACTATTCATCTAAAATTTTTCTCCCAAAAACATCAAATCAAACACTTATTTTTTATTTTTTATATTATACTAAAAATTAATTTTACATTCAAAACATCACATCATCACCTATTTATATCACATCATACAACTATTCAAATTCAAAATTTTTACATCAAAGAATCATTTAGGGCGTGTTTGTTTGTGTTTTAGTTTGAAAAAAAAAAAAATTTGATGTAAAATATAAAAATATTATAGATAATATAAAAGTAATGAGTATGTAATATATTAATTTTTTTAAAAAGATATATTAAAATGATTATTTTCAATCCATTAAATATTTAAATATTTAAAGTCTACTTTTTTTTTCAATCCATTAAATATTTAATATATGTTAAAAATAAAATTATACTTTTTATCATATTTTATAAAAATAAAATTATTACTCCCTTCATCCAGTGAGAAATTATACCGTTGTTATTGTATTATTGTATTTAATATTAAATATATTCTTATATTTTTGTATAATTTATTCCACAAATATTATTGTATTTGTATTTTAAGAGACTAATAGAGTTATTTTTGTTATTTTCTCGATTTATACTATATTTTAATATAATAATTAATATTTAACTATCAATACGAAAAAATAATTGTATATTTTCTGGCTTGACCAAGGTTGTATTTCTTATAAATAAAAAGATAAATAAAAAATGTTTTTTATGTATTAAAGTCACGTATGTGTGTGTTCTTTTAATAAAAAAAAACATACGCGTTTTATTATTTTTATTTTTCCTATATAATTTTTTATATCTTAAGTAGGAGTGGAAATAGGCCAGGCGGCCTGGCCTGCATAAGGCCTGACTCAGCCTATTTATTCAAATAATTTGATATAGTCTTATTTTAAAGCCTATTTAATTAATTAGAATAGGCTTAGGCTTTACGAAAAGCCTTTTAGGCCTATCAGGTCAGCCTATTTATATATATAATTCTAATTTAATATATAAAATTATTATATATTTATATTTTTTAAAAAAATTAATTTAGTGATAATAACCAAATATAAAATTGATTAATTGTAACTATAATTATATATATACATAAAATAATAATTGCATTTATATTTTTTTTACTAATATTAAATTTTAAAAAATAAAAAATTAATTATTATACAGGCTTTTAAATAGACTCGTAGGCTACATAGGTTTAAAAATAGGTCAGGCTCAGGCTGTATAATTTTTTTATTATAGGCTAATAAGCGAGACTCAATCCTTAATTTTTCAAAATAGGCCAGCCTGTTTAGCCAAAGTCTAGCCTGGTCGGGCTATTTCCACCCCTAATCTTAAGTAAAAAGAATTCTCCTTCAAATTATTTTACAGAACAAACACACCTACAATATATTTTTCAAATAAAATAAATAGGATTGTTTGAATTAGCTGAAAAATAAGCATAAATAGAAGTCGAAGTATAAGTAAAAGTCAAAATCAAAACAGTTTGATCTTATATTTGGATAAATTTTTATAAAAACATTGTTTTGAAAAAAAGTAAATTCTTTAAATATAATAACATTGAAAGTAATTTTAAACTATAAATTTTTATTTTTTCAAATGAACATGTGTTAATATAATTATATATTTTTTTTCTGAACCTTTATAATATATTTTAATTTTTATTAATTATATTTAAAAAAAACTTCAAATTATATAGTATAAAATATATATTTTAAAATTTGATAACTTATAGTATTATAAAATTTTAATTTAATGAAAATATATAAATTAGAAATCAATTACAATTCAATGTTAAATTATTTATATTTATAATTTATTATAAAATTTCTAAATTATATTTACTTCTTGATAGTATTTATTGACTTTCCATTTTTGGCTATACAACATATTATAAATATGACTCCCCTAAATAATTTTTCCTACAAATACAAAAGTTTAAGCTTTTTCTAACACTTTCTTAAAAAAAAAAAATTGTATTGAAAACAATTCCAACTAGTATCCTAACTATGGAACACCCACCACCACCACCACCCCTAAACGTTAATCAAAACCAAAACCCTCTGGATCAAGAGAGGGTCAATGGTGTTGCAGGGGGTGCTGAACTCGAATATAGTTGCCGTTATTGTGGCAATAAATACAGAAGCAAGCAGGCATTGGCAGGGCACCAAAATACCCACAAGATGGAGAGAGCTATTGATAATAATGCCCACAACCTTCGGTCCCCTTTTGGCTATTTTTCTGGGGTTCGCCTACCATACATTCATGCAATGGGTCCAACCTTGCCAATGGTTGGGGCTTACCACAGACCCTTCCGGGCACCACAGATGCCTTTGTAATACCCTGGAATCCAAATCGGGTTCAATCCTCGGCAGACAATGCAACCGATCCCCCCAATGAAATAACATTAGCTCTAACAGTAGGCACATACTTCACATTAAAAATTGTTTTGACATTACCATTGTGGCGCTTCAAGCAAACTCTTCCAATGCTTCAATTCGCTGCTTCATCTTATTTCCCACATTTATATAGCTAAAATCTTCCTTTTTATGCAAAGTATCAAATAAAGCTTGATCTTTACATATGGACATCGACAGCAAAATCCATCACCCAATTAGAATTCTCAACATGATTTGTATTTAAAAGAAGTAAATAACCTTCATAATTGAACACGTTCGCAGAGTTTTCAAATTTCGACTTACCCTTCAAATTTCTCACACTTCTCAAGTCTTCTTTAAAAAATCGACAGTGATTTTGAATGTGACCAAGCTCTTCACAATAATGACACTCAACAGAGCTGTAATCTCTCGGCCGAGATTTCAATCTTCCACCACGGTCACTCTTCATTTTCCTTCTTCTTTCAGAACTCCCCACAACTAGTAGTTGACTCTCCTTTGAAGCACCTTCATTTCTCATTATCTTGTCATTCTCCTTCAAAACCGTTATCATCTCATTCAATTTCATTGTAGTTTTTCCAACTAACATTGATTGCACCAACGACTTGTAGGATTTGGGCAATGATGCTAACAAGAACAACGCTTGCTT
Organism: Andrographis paniculata; assembly: GCF_009805555.1. Taxonomy (NCBI): domain Eukaryota; kingdom Viridiplantae; phylum Streptophyta; class Magnoliopsida; order Lamiales; family Acanthaceae; genus Andrographis; species Andrographis paniculata. Next base: position 2,580,774 of record NW_026137591.1, read on the forward strand.
TTCCTCTTTAATTTCCTCTCTTGCATTCAACAGTCGACATACTAGTTCATTAAACTTGTTAGTATGGTCAATTATATTACCTCATTCCTCTATCTTCAAAGAGTATAGATCCATCTTCGTAATCAGGAGGTTAGTCAACGTCTTCATGGCAAATTTACTCTCCAAAGTATCCCACAATCTCTTCGGCGATGTTTTTGTCAACATGGTAACCTTTATCTGTAGGGTGAGTGCCAATCGAATCGTGCTAACAGCCTTTTTCCAGATCATACTACAATCAAATTTTTTCATACCTTTTGGCTTTACATCTTCCAAAGAAACATCAAGACCTTGTTGCACCAAATAGTCTTGAATTGTACTTTGCCACATAGTAAAATCACTCTTTCCATCAAAGAGCGGAACCTCATATTTCAAAGTAGTGGACATAGTGCTTAATAACTCTCCAATAAACAAGCACTTCCAACAACCAAATAAACTGAGGCTAAAAAATAAAACCCGGAACTCAGATCTGGCATAACCTTTTTGGAAAAAATCTAGTGTGTTGCCGGAACCCACTGTGGAATTGCAACCTGGACCGCTGGCATGCCGTCAACTTCTCTCGAAATACCTCTTGCTCATTCTCTCTTCCCTTCACCAAGACCTCGCTCAAAATGACCTCGCTCTGATACCACTTGTTTGGAACACACACAAGGGAAGAGAGAGAAAAACAAATAACAAGACACGAGAATGTAACGTGGTTCGGTCTCACAACAGACCTACATCCACGATCCCAAAACGGGATAATCCACTAAAATATTTATTACAATTTTTGCACGGATAAAATTAGAAAACCCTTCTCACAACAACTCACCAAATCTCAATTTCACTCTCTCTAGTTACTAAAGAAAAAAAGGCTTGTTGTCATATCTTAAAATAGGACCCAAGGGAGTCAATTTATAGGAGCCAATGCCCCTACCTTTTTATCACACTTCCGATGTGGGACATGGAAAGTTACACAACAGTTAGCAACAAAGATAGCTTTTCAAGATTTTTAGGTAATGTTTGAAGACTAAACTCTGATATTTATAGAAAAAATGGCTTTTGGATGGAATACTTATCTCACTTGTCCATTCTAAATATTTGAATTAATGAAATAATTTTTTTTAAAAAATTATATTTCCAAAATAATATTATCTAATTACACATTATTATTATTATTATTATTATTAAAAAATTACCTCAAAATTAAATATACTAACCAACTACTCTTTTTTAATTGTAAAAAGTAATTGGTTGAGTAATAAACTTTGTGGCTTTACTATAAAGATTGTTGTTATCTTTTACTAAATACTGAATTTTTGTTTGAGTGTTTAAAAACAAGTAATAAATTCTAACAGTGTTTTAGTTCTTTTCTTGTATAATGAAATTGGAAATGTGATTAAGCATTTATTGTATTCAATACATTTTAGAAAATGCTTTAGTACATCATTATGGAAAAATATTATTTTATTTTTATTTTTAAGATGATCAAAGAGAGCAGCTAGATAAACATATAGACGCTGACGAAATTTGGAAAGAAATCCAATCTTGCGACGGAGATAAAGCTCGAGGTCCATATGGTTTTGACTTTAATTTCATCAAAAGATTTTGGAATTTGGTCAAACATGAGGTGATTGATTTTGTGAACACCTTTCAACATTCATTGGTGATACCGAGAGATTTCGGGGCAACATTTATAACTTTAATCCCCAAGAATGTCTGCCCAGAAGGTTTCGAGGATTATCGCCCGATCACATTTCTGGGATGTGGCTATAAAATAATAGCCAAGGTACTTAGTCTTAGAATTCGTGGTGCAATAAAAGATATCATCAGTAAGCAACAATTTGATTTTATTAAAGGAAGATGTATTTTGGATGGGATTTTGTTTGCATCTGAAACTATTTAAGCTGTCAAGAGATCCAAAGTGAAAAGATTTGTTATTAAGGTGGATATTTATAAAGCTTACGACTGTGTGGCTTGGAAGGCCTTGGAGAACATTATGCTAGCTATGAACTTTGGGGAGAAATGAAGATCTTGGATAATGAAGTGAATCTCTTCAGCATTGGCATCAGTGTTAATAAATGGTTCGCCATCGGAGTTCTTTCAGTTGCAAAGAGGAATTCGTCAAGTGTTTTGGTGAATAAGGCATGTGTAAGTGGGATACTTAAAGGTTTTTTGATTGGGCGATTCGACTTGTCAGTTAGTCATATTCAATATGCAGATGATGCCATTTTTTTCGTGGAAGAAGAAGGTAACAATTTGGTGATTTTAAAAATAATTCTTCGAATCTTTACGCTTTGTACCGGCCTAAGAGTGAACTATTCCAAAAGTCCAATTTATGGGATTGGGGTGAACGTTGAGCAGATGTATAGGGCCAAAGATATTTGGGAATGCAATATCGAGAATTCGCCATGCAAGTATCTGGGAATCCCAATCAGAGGCAGCTATAATGATAGAGAAGTGTGGATGCCAATTGTTGAAAATATAAGAAACATACTGGGACTTTGGAAAAGAATATCATTATCAGAGGCGGGAAGGGTTTGTCTAATTCGAGTAATGTTGAATTTGATCTCCTCATACTTCCTATCCATTTTTCGGATTCCTGCAGTAGTAGCAACCAAAATCGAGGAAGCGAAACACAAAAGTTTTTGGGGAGATGAGGAAAACAAAATAAAATTTAGGCTAACCAAATGGGATACTATTAAACAGCCTAGACATGTTGGAGGATTAGGTTTGGGGGATGCTAATAAATTTAATTTGGCATTGTTATACAAATGGAAATTGGAGATTCCAAAGGGAGAATTTGGCTTGGAAGTAGCTGACATTGAAAATGGATCAAAGGGGGAGTGAAAAATTCTTGCCATTATTTCCGCGTATGGAAACAAATAATTCACCACTATCAATTTGGGATTGGATTAAAAAGGGATTGGCTAGATTTGAAGAGCTCTTTTTGATTGGGAAAATAGAGTTTAGGATGCGTTTATAGGAATTATCGATATAAATCCTCCCCAAAGAGGGATCGAAGATTGAGTGATTTGGAAGGGTTTAATTGATGGGAAATACTCAATAAAATCAGGGAGTCCAGCCTTGGATTGGCGAAATCCGCCTATTCCAGTGTATAGGTGGATATGGAGAATTACAGCCCCGCCAAAGAGTATTTGTTTAGTACGGAGGGTAATGAATAAAGGTCTCCTAGTCAGTCAGGGAAGCTTTGAGAAAACGAGGGATTTTAGTGGAAAGTCAAGTTGGATGCCCTTTTTGTCATAATGCAGTGGAGACATTGGATTATATGTTCCTTCAGTACGAAATGTCTCTTCAAGTTGGTATATGTGTTATTACAATGGTTTGAGATACAATGGGTAATCCCAAAAAATATAGGGTAAACTGTTTTTTTTAGTCTCGTAACTGGACCCCTTTATCATTTTAGTCCCGTAAGTGGAGGCTGTCGCAAACTAGTCCCATAAGTGAAAACTTTTCGCTGTTTTAGTCCTCCGGCGCCAGAGACGCCCACGTGGCTCGCCGGAGGTGACGTGTCCGCCAGGTGTCCCGCCGGGTCAGCGACACCTGGCGGACACGTAGATGTATTTATTTTTTTTATTTTTCTAATTTTTTTAAATTTTTTTTAATTGGACCAAATAAAAAATTTAAAAAATACAAATAAAATTAAAAATAAATTAAAAATAAGTTTTAAAAACCACATGTCCGCCAGGTCAGCGACACCTGGCGGACACGTCACCTCCGGCGAGCCACGCGGGCATCTCTGGCGCCGGAGGACTAAAACAAAAAAAAATTTTCACTTATGTGACTAGTTTGCGACAGGCTCCACTTACGGGACTAAAATGATAAGGAGGTCTAGTTACGGGACTAAAAAAACAGTTTACCGAAAAATATAATAGAGCTGATCGGGCAATGGAGAGTCCTTCAGAATAATAAATCAAGCAAGGAGGTTTGGGTTTTAGTTCTTCTAGCCGGAATATGGAGCATTTGGGCAGCGGGAAATAAATTAATTTCCAAGGAAAATCGACTTCAACAGTCGGTATAACAGAAAGAATCAAGTGGAATGTTTGAAAATGGTATCAAGGGAGTCACCCGTCGGAGATATCCGCATCGGAAATCCTCCATGGAAATCCGGAACTAATTCAAAATAGTTATAGAAGGAATAAGACCGATAATAGATCCAATGCATCATGGGTACCTCCGGGTGTTGGAAGCTGGAAAATTAACGTCACTCAATGGATCTTCTTTTGGGTGCCCAGGTAATGCTGGAGTCAGGGCCGTTATTCGGGACAGTGCCGGTAATTTTCTACTCCTCCTATCCAAATATATTGGGCTATCCGACTCCTTTTTTACGGAGCTTGAGGCAGTGAGACAAGTATTAGAAGTCTTGAAAGTTAGTATGGGTTTTCCGCTACCAAAAAGTAGAGATAGAGAGTGACTCTTTATCAGTGGTGTCATGGTTAAGCGGTAGCTCGAGTCAATCGTGGAGAATGGATTGAGAGTTTCAGGAGGTGGCTGACATTTTAAACCACACAAATGAATTTGTAATTAAGCATACAGTGCGAGAGAGAAATGTGGTGGCCAAGAGCTTGGCGAAACGGGGTGCTAATGGGATGCCTGATATGGTTGCATGGATCCGAGGTTGGAGTAGACACAAATGGAGAAATACGTTTATGATGATAGGGGTATTAAGGTATAAAGGAATTTAGTGTGGAAATAATCACTTCAGGATGGTGTTAGTTATGTTTATGGGGGGATTTTTCTTCTATATTTAATAGTTTGGGGATTATTAGTCTATTGTTATGTAAATAAAATGTAATTATCTGTAGTGCTGCTTTGGTAGATGTTCAGGTGTCAACAGAAGGTTTTGGTGCATTTTGTATCGAAGCGTATGTGATATGCGTTGTATATAATGATATTTTATTATGTTTTGGGCGACTTTTAAGATACGAAATTTCGTATATATGCAATTCATGGTGTGTTTTTTATTGCGTAATAGGTTTCATGGAGTTGGCATGTTTTGGAGTGTATTTGGGAGACAATGAGTAGAATGCACGAAGGCTTTTGGCGTGATCACGCAACACAATGTGAGAAATATGGAATTTGCAAAAAAGCCCTCCGGGGTAAATTAACAATATAAAGAGTATGTGAGGATTGAAGTGCAAAGCGGATCAATTTAAAAGGGGATCTTGGGATGGATTTGATGAGACACAATTTTTTCAATTGAAGAGGAGAAGAGAAGGGGACTACCACGTTCTTTACCACACCATATTATTTGAAGGGAAAGAAGGAAGAACACGACGGAAGAGAAGAGAACTTGGAAGAGGATTGCAGATGACTTTTCGGGGTGTTATTCTTCTATCTCATATTGTTCTTCTTTGTCGATTTCGAAATTGAAGGCATGATGAACTTCTTTATTTGTTTTTTGTTTTCAATTCCTATGAATTTCGAGTAATTTTCTTTCTAGCCTAGGTGTGAATTTATGTTTGGGATTGAATTTGTGATACTTGATTTTGTTTAATTTGGTGTTCATCGATATTGAGTATTTTAAATTCTTCTAATTATAAGTTTATAAATCTTAAATTGATTATTGCACACGTATTGATTTGAGATTTCGTAGCTAAATTGGAGATTGGCACCCGTAATTGTGTAATTTTCCAATTGGTGTAACAACCTAGAGAAATACTCTAGGGAAGAATTAAAATCAATTTTAAACAAATCCGGGTAGAAATTTTGTTAAATTGAATTGGGCCTTTCTAGTACTTAAAGCTGTCGAGTCAATAAAACTACGGTCGTACCTAGGATTCTCACTCGATTAGGGAAATAGCTAACGGTCGTACCTTATCTATCGACAAAGTTAGGAAAGGTTGGTTGTGAACGCGTGTAGATCAACTATAACCAATTTATCCAACTAGTCAATGAATTTGATTTTTAGTCGATGAACAAAATTTATATCCCGAACAGAAAATTCATGCCTATGCTAGAGTCTAATCATCTTTGGTAATCTGTCTTGCATTTTATTTTATTTTATTTAGTTGAGCAAATTTATTTTCTCATTATTTAGTGTGATAAACACCCCCATTATATATATAGTATAATTATAAATAACCGAATATTCAATATTATAATTGTTCCCTGTGGAGACGACCCTGCTCACCAAACTACTTCATTTTGCAAATTTTTTGTGGCGTTGGAACTAATACTTTATTTTTCAGCTTTGCGACACGCGTGCAATTTTGGCGCCATTGCTGGGGAACAGTATAAGAATTTTTTATATTTGGTTGTTTCTTTTATTTATTTAGCTTTAATTTTCGCTTAATGGTTTATGCCTCGAACTGGTCGTACAAGTGAATCAGTTTTTGATTCAGAAATCGAAATGATTGTACACCGTTTGAGGAAAGAAGCTAGAGAGCGAAAGAGGGCTGAAAAAGAAATTGAGTCGCCGGAACCTGACTTTACTATCCAACTAGCTGACAGTTCTAGTTTCGATGAGAGTGAAGAGGCCAAGGGAGTTGAAGAAGTTGTGATACATTCAATGGAAGGACAGAGAACTCTGAGGGAGCTAGCTACTCCCGATATAATTCAACATCCATTGTGTATTACTTTTCCTGCTATAGCCGATAATACGGCATTTGAGCTTAAATCTGGACTAATACATTTATTGTCGTCTTTTCGTGGCTTGGCAGGGGAGGAACCACACAAGCACTTGCAGGAATTCGATGTGATGTGTACAAGCATGAAACCACCCGGAATCACTGAGGAGCAAATAAAACTCCGAGCTTTTTCATTCTCCCTGAAAGATGCAACCAAGGATTGGTTGTTCAACTTGCCCGCCGGGAGTGTGACCACGTGGATGGATATGAAGCGTAAGTTCCTTGAAATGTTCTTTCCCGCATCCCGGGCTGCGAATTTGTGAAAAAGAGGTATGTGGCATCAAACAAGCATCAGGGGAGTCTTTATACGAGTATTGGGATCGATTTAATAAGTTAATTGCTAGATGTCCGCAACATCAGATTTCTGAGCAACTTCTAATCCAATATTTCTATGAAGGACTAACTTCTATTGATAGGAGGACAATCGATGCTGCTAGTGGAGGAGCTCTCATGAACAAGACTCCAAGAGAAGCTTGGGAATTGCGGAACGACATGGCTATGAACTCTCAACAATTTGGGCCAAGGGATGTCGTAGGAGTGAAAGAAGTTGTCGAGGTAAGTTCTCCAATGCAACAACAATTGAATGAGCTAACTGCTTTTGTGAGAAAACTTGTTGTAGGGAACGCTCAAGTGGAGCCATGTGGGATTTGTGCGAGTATTGAGCATCCTACGGATGTTTGTCCTATATTGACACAAGAGGTGGAAGTAAATGCTACAGGATTTGCACAAAGAAGGGCTTACGATCCATGTTCAAACACATACAATCCAGGATGGCGAGACCACCCCAATTTTCAATATGGTAATCAGAATCAGCAACCCTTTGGACAACAAAAACCACCGGGTTTTCAACCACATACACAACAGCCACAAAGGACCATGCCTCAAGCTTCCGTTCCTGGTAACTCCTTGCACAATATGGTTAAAACTATTGCCTCTAATGTTTTGTAATTTCAGCTAGAGACAAGAACAAGTATTAAAAACTTGGAAGATCAAATGTCTCAAGTTGTGAAAAGGAGGTGCGGGATATGAAAGAGAGGGAGAAAGGCAAGCTACCGGCTCAAACCCCCATGAACCCGAGCAATGTTAGTTCAATGGTCTTGCGAAATGGTAAGGAGCTAGAAGGTCCGAAGGTTGTTGCACAAAAAGAGAAAACTGAAGAGAAGATTGAAAAGGAGATTGAGCAAGAAGAGAACAAGTCAATTGATCAGATGAATTCTAAACCTCCTATTCAATCAAATGCTAATGTTGCTCCATTTCCTCACAGGTTAGCAAAACCGGCTAAGAGCGATAAAGACAAGGAGATCATGGAGATATTTAAGAAATTAAAGCTAAGTATTCCTTTGCTCGATGCAATTAAGCAAGTCCCCCGTTATGCGAAATTCTTAAAGGAGTTGTGTATCAAGAAACAGAAGTTGAGAGGGGACGAAAAGGTGCTAGCTTGAGAGACTGTGTCCGCTGTGCTGCAAAGGAAATTGCCACAAAAGTGCAGAGATCCAAGTATGTTTGTAGTCTCGTGCAAAATAGGTAAGATGGAAATCAAAAGAGCTATGCTAGATTTAGGTGCAACAATTAATGTTATGCCTAAGTCTATTTTTAACTCTTTGAACATTGGGCCCTTGAAAGAAATGGGGATAATAATTCAACTAGCTGATAGAACTAACGCTTACCCTGAAGGAATAATTGAGGATGTTCTTGTGAAAGTGAATGAGTTAATATTCCCGGTTGATTTCTATATTTTAGATATGCATGATGATAATTCACCTAATCCTTCGCCTATTCTGCTTGGACGACCTTTTATGTGCACCACACAAACAAAGATAGATGTTAAAACAGAGACACTGACCATGGAGTTCTAAGGTGTAAAAGTTTATTTTAATATTTCTGATGTAATGGGATATCCTGTGGAGCCTAATACTTTGTGTTGTGTAGATGTTCTTACTCAAAATGCGTAGGAAGTCTTTGACTTGAGTGAAAAGGATGAATTGGAGGTTGCACTCACAAACTATTTGGATATGAACTCTTTGGATGAAGTGCCAATGAGTGGTGCATTGGAGGAAATGATTCGGGCTTTGCAATCTCTACCGTATGAACCATTAAGGTATGTTGTGGTTAATTCAGTTTTAACAAAATCTGATAAGGGGTTGTTTTCATCTGTTGTGCAAGCACCTGCTTTGGAGATGAAGCCATTGCCCTCGAACTTGAAGTATGCTTTCCTAGGAGTTGGAGAGACATTACCGATGATCATATCTACTGCACTGTCTCCTAGTCAAGAGGAGAAGTTGATCCGAATTTTGAGAGAGCACAAAGAAGCCATTGGGTGGACATTAGCTGATATAAAGGGGATTAGTCCATTTCTTTGCACTCACAAGATTGTGCTTGAGGAAAATGCCAAGCCAATAAGGCAAGCTCAAAGGAGGTTAAATCCTGCTATGATGGAAGTCGTAAAGAAAGAGATCTTGAAGCTCTTGGATGCCGATATCATCTATCCCATTTCGGATAGTCAATGGGTAAGTCCAATTCATGTTGTCCCCAAGAAAGCGGGAGTCACTGTTGAGGTTGACCACAATGGTAAGTTGATTCTGGTTCAGAAACAAACCGGTTGGCGTCAATGCATCGACTACCGTAAGCTAAATTCAGTGACAAAGAAAGATCATTTTCCATTACCTTTCATTGATCAAATGGTTGAGAGACTAGCAGGAAGATCTCATTATTGCTTTCTAGATGGTTTTTCAAGTTATTTCCAAATTTCGATTTCACCGGAGGATCAAGAAAAGATGACATTCACTTGTCCCTTTGGCACTTTTGCTTATAGGCGGATGCCATTTGGCTTGTGCAATGCCCCTGCGACATTTCAGTGATGTATGGTAAGAATATTTTTTGAATATGTAGGAAAGATTATTGAGGTTTTCATGGATGATTTTAGTGTATATGGAAATGATTTTGATACTTGTTTAGATAATTTGGTTGTGATCTTGAGAAGGTGTCGAGAGACAAAGTTAGTTTTGAATTGGGAAAAATGTCAATTTATGGTAGAAGAGGGAATAGTTCTTGGAAATTTAGTTTCATCAAAAGGAATAGAGGTAGATAAAGCCAAGATTGATATTATCTCTGCTTTAACCTATCCCACTTCTGTGAGGGATTTGCGTTCATTTTTAGTGCATGCAGGATTTTATCGTCGGTTCATTAAAGATTTCTCGAAGGTGGATGCTCTTGTTTTCCGATTGTTACAAAAGGATGTTCAATTTGAGTTTGATGAAGAGTGTAAGAAGGCATTTGACAAGATTAAAGAGTTGTTGACATCACCGCCCATCATTCAACCACCGAATTGGGATTTACCTTTTGAGATTATGTGTGATGCAAGCGACACGGCAGTGGGGGCTGTACTTGGACAGAGAAGTTGAAAGATTCCATGGGCAATCTACTATGCATCAAAAGCACTCAATGGAGCCCAATTGAACTACTCCACTACTGGAAAAGAACTCTTAGCCGTTGTTTTCACTTTAGAGAAATTTAGATCTTACTTTCTGGGTACTAAAGTAATTGTATTTTCTGACCATGCAGCTTTGAGGTATCTAATGGCGAAGAAAGAAAGCAAGCCAAGGCTTATACGATGGATATTACTTCTACAAGAATTTGATGTGAAGATTCGAGATAAAAAGGGAAGTGAAAATTTGGTAGCTGACCATTTAAGTCGTCTTCCTATGGTTCATGATCGACTACATTTGAGGGAGTATTTTCCGGATGAGCAATTACTTGCGATTTCTTGTTCTTCTCCTTGGTATGCTGAGTTAGTGAACTATTTGGCCACTAATAAATTCCCTGCAGGATGGACAAAAGCAAAGAAGGATAAGCGGAAAAGTGATGCAAAATACTATGTTTGGGATGACCCCTACTTGTGGCAACGATGTGCAGACCAAGTCATTCGACGATGTGTTGAAGAAAGTGAGTGTGAATTCATTCTGAAGTTTTGTCATTCACTAGAATGTGGAGATCATTTTGGCTCTAAACGGACTGCAAGAAAGGTACTCGATAGTGGATTTTATTGGCCTACATTATTTAAGGATGCTTATGAATTTTGCAAAGCATGTGATAAATGTCAAAGAATAGGCAATATTTCTGCTAGAAATCAAATGCCTCTAACACCGATGTTGTTTTTTGAGGTATTCGATCAGGGCCGTCTCAGACTTTTTTTAGGCCCTAAGCGAAAAATTAATTATAAGCCCTTATAAACACATGATTAAAATGTATTTTCAAAATAATATCACTGATTGGCGTCGATTGGACAAGAGATTCAATGCGACGGTCTGGGTAGTATTTGAGAAAATAAAATGAAGGACGGACTATCCGAAGGTTCAAAAGGCAAAGACTGAGTGAGGGTGAAAGAGAGAGAAGAGAGAAGGTGGGCCAGGTTGGGTTTGAGTGGGTGGACGCAGTGCGACAGAGTGTGAGGTAGAGAAACGTAGATGATGATTAAATTTGTAAAAATGGGTAAGATATAATTAGGAAGAAGATATAAGAAAGTACATATTATTAGAGTTTAAAATTTAATTTTAAAATTAAATTAAATAATTGTGAAGAAGAAAAAATATAAACTAAAAGTTCAAATTTAATTATAAATTTTAAAATTTAATAATTATAATAATAATAATAATAATAATAATAATAATAATAATAATAATGCATAATACAATTTTAAAATATGGGCCCTTTGTAAATTAGGGGTCCTGAGCAGTTGCTTACCCTGCTTCTGCTAAGAGCCGCCCATGTATTCGATGTGGGGGGTATGGATTATATGGGTCCATTTCCACTTTCACATGGTTTTCTGTATATCATACTTGCTATTGATTATGTGTTGAAGTGAGTGGAAGCAAAGGCCACCCGAACTAACGATGCTAAGGTTGTTGCAGCTAAGGTTGTTGTAGATTTCCTAAAGTCCTTGATTTTCACTCGCTTTGGAATACCTAAGTCAATTGTAAGTGATCGGGGCACACACTTTTGTAACAAAACCATTTCAGCGTTGTTTCGTAGGTATGGAGTTCTTCATAAGGTCTCAACGTCATATCATCCGCAAACAAACAGACAAGAAGAAGTTTCTAATCGAGAGATAAAGGGAATTCTAGAGAAAATGGTGAGGCCGGATAGAAAGGATTGGAGTTTACACTTAGAGGATGCGTTATGGGCATACAGAAGTGCATATAAAACTCCGTTCGGGATGTCGCCCTACAGGTTAGTCTTTGGTAAGCCTTGCCATTTACTCGTTGAACTTGAACATAGAGCTTTTTGGGCTATTAAACAGTGTAACATGAATTTGAGTAAAGCTGGAGAATGTAGGAAATTACAGTTGCAAGAGTTGGAGGAGATTTGAAATGAAGCTTACGAGAATGGTGTGATTTATAAAGAAAAAAGTAAGAAATTTCATGATCAAAATATTTTGAGGAAGGATTTTAAGGTTGGTCAAAAGGTTCTACTTTATCATTCTCGTCTTAAGCTCTTTCCGGGTAAGCTTCGTTCTCATTGGATAGGTCCATTTTTTATTAGTAACGTGTTTGTGTATAGTGCAGTTGAGATTCAAAGTCTAAGCATGGAAAAGAGGTTTGTTGTGAATGGACATCGTCTTAAACTTTACTATGAGGGGTTCCACAGAAAAGAAGTGGAGTGCGTAGCTCTCTTTGAGCTGCGTGATTAGCTTAAGAGATGTTGTGTCGAGCCAACAACAATAAATGAAGGCGCTTCTTGGGAGGCAACCCAAGTGTTTTAATTTTATTTTGTGTGCTTTGAGTTTTTGTTGTGTTTGTAAGTCAGTCTCATGCCTTGATTTTTGGTGTTTTGATACAGGTAACAAATTCATGGTTGGATGAGCAGAATGGACAAAGTTCTTAGGCATGGCCACGCATCCAGTGTGTTGTAATTGATGTGAGGGAGAAATTTTTAAAGAAATCAGAACGTAAAACTTTCTTGGGCATGATCACGCCTAATGAAGTCTTACATTCTGAAAAATTCCGCCCGATGCACTCTTCTCTCCTGCTCTCTCCACAGGCCGGTCCGAACCGTTGCGCCTCTGCTAGCCGCCGTAGCCCAGCCGGTTCGTGCATCCCGCCACAGATAGAAGTCCCCGTCCGCCAGTAGCAGCAGCCACCACCTCCTGCGTGCCTCATCCGCCAAGCCGGTGCACTGAAGCCGCCAAGCCATCATCAGCCCAGTTTAAACCGCATCCTCCGCCGCGCGTTGCTCCCGATCTCCAACTGCTGTTGTTCTGCGCTACCGCTGCTATTCTGCGTTGCCGTTGACCATCAACCGCGAGTCACCGGTGGAAATTTCAGGGAAGTCATTTAGTCTTGATCTATATTGCATTCTCTTGAGAAACCTCTATCGATTATTGCCTAGATATTATATAAAATAAGTTGATGATGAAGAATTTTAATTTGGGCGATTTTTGTAGAGGTTCTTTGATGCAATCAATAAATGGATGCATATAGATTGTTGGGAGAGATTATTTGGTGATTGATATTGTCGAATAATATTTGAATGTTTGTTGTGAAATTGTTCTTGGTGTTGGGGTTAATTGAGGACTTGTTATTTAGTTGTTGAATTTTCTGGCGTGCAGGCATTATGACTAAAGTGCGGGCATCGAATTCGGTTCCCGCAAGGGTTCCAATAGCTACGAGGTCGTCGACTATTTCAAAGATGAGAGGATGCAAAAGAACAAAGGAACAGGCATTGAGGGAACGGACATCTTCTCAGTTGTGGGGTAGAGCTACGGGTAATACAATACCCACAATTCCAGTCAATTTTCCTACTTCTGCACCCACCAATGCACGGGCACGAAAAGGTAACTCAGTTCAAGTGTTGCCTTCAACTCAAGTTGGGGGCCATTTACATTCTTTCACACCCGAGGAACAGACAAGGTACGAACTTTTGTGCACTAAGAGTATTTTCTCGGGTAAGTGCATTAACGTTGAAACACTTGAGAAGTTAGGCATTAACGATGCTGTTCTTGATTACATATCTAGCATTGGTTGGAGTTGTTTATTTACTTATCAACAACCTGGTTTCATTGAACTTGCCCTCGAGTTCTTCTCTACATTTGTGTTTGACTTGCCTAAACAATTTGATGTAATGCAACCTGATGCAATTAGATTATGTTTGCTTGGTAAAGTGTTTAAGCTTTCTTTAGCAAAATTTAATTTACATTTAGGTTTTGTGACTTCCGAGGAGCTTGAGGATGATTCTTTCAGTACCGCTGCATGTGCGTTTGTTGAGCCCTTTTCTGTTTCAGTCGAGAAATTATGGAGTGAATTTTATGTGGATGGAAAAGTTTGTTTTGACAATAATATGCCTGCCCGTAGACTGAAAGACCCCGCCCTTTGTTATATTCAGTGTTTCATTACTTCATTTATATCCGGGCGTAGGGGTATCTCCAGTATTGTTACTAAAACTGAATTTTTCTTTCTATGGTACATGACTAGTGGCATTAGGGTTAATCTTGAGTACTGGTTGGCTGTGCAGTTTAGTGAAGTTTTTAAGAAAAACAAAGATTTGATTGGTGCCTCGTTTATAACTACTCTTGCTATTAGTTTGGGTGTTCTCCCTAGTATTGATGCTTCTGTTATTTCTAGGAGACGCCTCCATCAAGTGGGACCAATTGAGTACTTGGATATGGTGGTATTGTTCCGCATGGGTATGGTAGTGAAAGATGATGCTGGATATCACCTTGTTAATAAGTGGCGTTGGCCGTCCCATCGCGATGTAGTCCAGTTTGATGATGACCGAGAGGAATCCCCTATCGATGCTTCTATTGAGGATGGTGCTCCTGCTCGATCCGCCACTAGCTGTACTTTACAGGCATTGGCATATGATAATAAAATATTGAAGGAGGATAATAATGACCTTCGTGACAAGCTTGATGCGATTTTATCCGGACAAGCGGCTCTACAAGGACAGTTAGACTCCATTGAAAAGCTTTTACGCTCCTGTTGCCGGTCCTAAGCGGGCCGGTCGCCCCCACCTATTCCAGGGAAGTTTCTTTTCTCCTTTCTTTTATTTCATCTTTGTTCTTGCAATAGGGACGTTGCACTAATTAGGTGTAGGAAGGAGATTAGAATTTTTGATGCGATATAATGCTTTATTTTGATAACTTCCCTGCATGTCTTCTTGTGTATTTTGAGCCGAGGTTGTTGTGCTTACTTAGTTCATTACGATCTTGCCATGTTTATTGATGAAGTTAGATGACGAGTGTGCTTAGTCTTCTAAAAAAAAAAACCTTAAGTGAGTTATTTGAGCCATATTTGAGCAAATTCACTCATACATATCATATATGCTCAATTTTTTTTTTGGATTGTGTGAACATATGTTGTATTTGACTACCTAGAACTTGTTTGCTTATGCTTATTGACTCCGCGTTTATTGAGAATTGATGGGATTAAAATGATAAGGCACTAGGATTACCCATGTTGGCCTTAATTTCATATCTTTACCTATATTATCCCCTAGTGGACCAAGTTTGAGCTTAAAGGTATTATCTTATTTTTCTTGGTTTATATTTAACTCCGAGCCGATAAGCCCTTTTATTGGATTAAGTCAAACGCCTACTTGAACCTATGGGAACTTGAGGGATTGTTCTTTGATTCATTACATTAGATTATTTAAAATTGCATTAATTATACGATATTATTCCGAAGTTGTACTTGAAAGTATTCATATTGTGGCACGGTTATAAATTCACATATATTTTTGCCAAAAGTATCTAATTATCTAGCCCCTTAAAATAATAATAATAATAATAATAATAATAATAAAAAGGGGCTGAAAAAAAAAAGAAATATTACAAGTCCTTAGAAAAAAAAAAAAAAAAAAAACTCATGTAAAAGAAAGAAAGGATGTCCTTGTTTGGCATTGATCATTGTTAGTGCAGTGTTGTTTGATTTTTGTTCATTCATGTATGGGATTTTCGCTCATTGTGATGTGATGAATTGATAGATTAATTCTTCGGTCCCATTAGCTGTTAATATCATTTTTCCTACCCCAACCATGACCCTATTATAACCTTTAATTAAGACCTTTGATTACAAATGTTAATTTTTTGAGGAATTGTGGAGTTGATTTGATTTTCTTGCAAGCCTATGGGGTTCGTCGTTTACTTCACGTGCATTGAGTGAATTTAGCCTAAACACATGAAGGTGAGAGCTTTACATTGTATACATTCTACATTTGGTGAGGTTAGTTGGTTCTTGCATGCTTTGAACCTGACGTAATTGATAACACGGCTAAGTGACTTTTGCGCTAGTGAGTATTTCAATTCTTGGTTTGGACATATGCTTAAGGACAAGCATGTAATAGGTGTGGGGTAATTGATATGCGTTGTATATAATGATATTTTATTATGTTTTGGGCGAATTTTGAGATACAAAATTTTGTATATATGCAACTCATGGTGTACTTTTGATTGCGTAATAGGTTTCATAGAGTTGACATATTTTGGAGTGTATTTGGAAGACAATGAGCAGAACTCACGAAGGCTTTTGGTGTGATCACGCAACACAATGTGAGAAATGTGGAATTTGCAAAAAAGCCCTCCGGGGTAAATTAACAATATAAAGAGTATGTGAGGATTGAAGTGCAAAGGGGATCTTTTTAAAAGGGAATCTTGGGATGGATTTAATATGACACAATTTTTTCAATTGAAGAGGAGAAGAGAAGGGGACTACCACGTTCTTTACCACGACACCATATTATTTGAAGGGAAAGAAGGAATAACACGACGGAAGAGAGGAGAACTTGGAAGAGGATTGCAGATGACGGGGCGTTCTTCTTCTATCTTCATATTGTTCTTCTTTGTCGATTTCGAAATTGAAGGCATGATGAACTTCTTTATTTGTTTTTTGTTTTCAATTCCTATGAATTTCGAGTAATTTCCTTTCTAGCCTAGGTGTGAATTTATGTTTGGGATTGAATTTGTGAGACTTGATTTTGTTTAATTTGGTGCTCATCGATATTGAGTATTTTAAATTCTTCTAATTTATAAGTTTATAAATCTTAAATTGATTATTGCACACGTATTGATTTGAGATTTCGTAGCTAAATTGGAGATTGGCACCCGTAATTGTGTAATTTTCCAATTGGTGTAACAACCTAGAGAAATACTCTAGGGAAGAATTAAAATCAATTTTAAACAAATCCAGGTAGGAATTTTGTTAAATTTAATTGGGCCTCTCTAGTACTTAAAGCTGTCGAGTCAATAAAACTACGGTCGTACCTAGGATTCTCACTCGATTAGGGAAATAGCTAACGGTCGTACCTTAGCTATCGACAAAGTTAGGAAAGGTTGGTTGTGAACGCGTGTAGATCAACTATAACCAATTTATCCAACTAGTCAATGAACTTGATTTTTAGTCGATGAACAAAATTTATATCCCGAACAAAAAATTCATGCCTATGCTAGAGTCTAATCATCTTTGGTAATCTGTCTTGCATTTTATTTTATTTTATTTAGTTGAGCAAATTTATTTTCTCATTATTTAGTGTGATAAACCCCCCCCCCTTATATATAGTATAATTGTAAATAACCGAATATTCAATATTATTATTGTTCCCTGCGGAGACGACCCTACTCACGGAGCTACTGCATTTTACATATTTTTTGTGGCGTAGGAACTTATACTTTGTTTTGCAGTTGTGCGACACACATGCAGTATGCTAATGCAACAAATTGCTTTGTTTTTTTTTTTTTAAAAAAAAAACACTAAATTGAATTTCATATATCAATACGATAACTGTCCTTTGAAATATTATAGTTTAAAAATTACAAAAAATGCCCTGTATGTAGATCCAATGATCATTTTCGAACATTTGTTTTCTACTTTTGCAATTTAGGACATTATGTGTACTCCGAGCATTATTTTTGCCCTCCGGTGCCGGAAAAACACACGTGACCGTCACGTGCGCCTTCGTGGCATGGCCGGCGCATACGTGGACGCCGCCATTGATGTATTGTCGTCCACGTGGTCGTCGGACAGGTAACGTGGAATTATTTTCTTTTTACTTATGCAAATTAGGACATTATGTGTACTCTAAGTATTATTTTTGCCCTCTGTTTCTGAAAAAACAATTTGTTCTAGGGACGTTGGATAGGTGACGTGGAATTTTTTTTAAAAAAATTATATCTTTTAAAAAATTTAATTTGGCCCGATTGGACCAAATTACAGATAACCAATTAGACCAAATTGAAATAAAAAAATTTAGAACAAATTGTTTTTTCGGTACCGAAGGGCAAAAATAATACCCGACGTACACATAATGTCCTAAATTGCGAAAGTGAAAGAACAATAATTCCACGTCATTTGTCCGATGACCACGCGGACGACAACACAACAATGGCGGCATCCACGTATGTGCCGGTCATGCCACGAAGGCGTATGTGACGGTCATGTGCGTTTTTCCGGCGCCGGAGGGCAAACATAATACCCGGAGTACACATAATGTCCTAAATTGCGAAAGTGGAAAAAAATATTCGAAAATGATGATTGGACCTACATACAGAACATTTTTTGCAAATTTTCCAATATTATAATTAAAAATAGGGTAAATTTTTTTTTTAGTCCCGTAACTGAACCCCTTTATCATTTTAGTCTCATAATTAGAGGCTGTCTTAAAAGAGTCCCGTAAGTGTAAAATTTTTTCAATTTAGTCCTCAATGTCTATGTGGCATTTGCGTGGCAGGCTTGCGGACACGTGTCGGCCAGATCAATACTACATGGCTAACATATGTCTGCCACGTGGATAATTTATTTTTTTATTTTTTTAATAAAATTAAATAAAATTAAAATTAAATATATAAAAAATAAAATTTAAAAATTTAAAAATTTAAAAAAGATAAATTATAAAAATTAAAATTAAAATATAAAAATTATCCACATGTTCGTCAGATCGGTGCCACGTGGCCGTTATGTGAATAATTTATATTTTTTATATAAAAATAAAACATATATAAAAAAATATAATTAAAAAAGATACTAATATATAAATTATTAAAAGCCACGTAGTGACAGACATATGGATAATTATTTTTTACTATATTTTATTTATTTTTAATTTTTAATTTTTAAATTTATTTTTATATTTTTAAATTTTATATTATATTTTTATTATTATAATTTTAATTTTTTATACTAAAAAAATAAAAATAAAAATAATTCACGTGGCGGACACGTGTCAGCCACGTGGCGCTGATCTGCCGACACGTGTCCGCCAGCCTGCCACGCAGATGCCACCTAGGCATTGAGGATTAAATTGAGAAAAATTTTTACTTACGGGACTATTTTAAAACAGTCTTTATTTACGAAACTAAAATGATAAAGGAGTCTAACTAGGAGACTAAAAAATTAATTTACCCTTAAAAATAATATTATATAATGGAATATAAATTCTAAAAACAAAAAACTTGCAAATTAACTTAATGTTCTAAACAATTTGAAACAGTCATATTTTTAACAAAAATTAAATACAAAGACTCGAGTTTTGTGCTATAATATCTTATAATTTTCTATAAATATATATATATTGCATATAAAATATCATACCAAATAACTATTTATTAATAAAAAATATAATTTAAATATAATTAATAAATATATAAAGAACAAAATACAAGTATTTATAATAGTTATTTATATTTTTATATCATGCATAAAATATAAAAATAAAAAATAATTTAGTGTGATACTCACTTCACAAATTTAGCATGTATGTATTGCAACACTTAATAAATAAATTTAAAGTAATAAATATTTATATTGTTGTAGTTTAAAATGGAGTATTGATTTTAAACTTTTGGTTAAATAGTATTTTGATGTGATATTTTACAAAAATAAAATTTGTATATCCTTTTTGGAAATCGTACATAGTGAACAGTGTTGATTTAGATTTAAAATTTTAAAGGAACAAATTTAAATATATATATCAATATTTTAGTTATAATGATAATTATATTTCATATACAACTTTCAACAATGTAGATTTGACTGGTACTAAATATATAAATTTTGAAATTATTACATAAACAATTTTAATTTATTAGTCTCAATCCATCTAATTTAAATTTTCTATAAAATTATGTATATTATATAAACATTATTTTATGTTTATCTATTTTAACATACTAACATATTATTAAACATAATGAAAGGAAAATAATAGATTATTAGGGTCTGATAATATTTAATCTAATTTAATTTTTTTATAAAATTATGTATATTATAAACATTATTTTATGTTTATCTATTTTAACATACTAACATATTATTAAACATAATGAGAGGAAAATAATAAATTATTAGGGTGTATTAATATTTAATTATTTATATAGTTACTTATATATTTATACTATCATCCTCCTTTCATGGACACGATTAAAAAATTACCATATAATACATTTTATATAATGATTGATTTGCCAGAATAATTTATTGTATTTTTCTACAATATATTTTTTACTATAATAAATTACTTAAATTACATTATTTTAAAAAGCTATTTAAATTATGCAAACGTAGGATATTAATTTTCCCAAAAAAGATATTGTACGTGTTATATTCATATTTCATAAAACAAGTCACACTAGACGAATCATGTGTAGCTATCAAGATCCAGAGGCTTCGGCGGTTTGAACTCATGATTTCACGGTCACAAGTTCATCCACACCATCAGAATATCTCTTATGGGATATGTATATTTACTTTAATAACGTGGAAACTCGCAGCTGTTACTCGACGAATGTGTGATAATTATTAGTGTGATATAGTATTTAATCTTTTATAGAGATACTTATATATTTATAGTATCATCCTCTTTTCATGGACATGATAAAAAAAAATGCCATATTAATGATTAATTCACACGAAGAATATTTTGTATCTTTCTACAATATATATTTTTACTATAATAAGTTACTTAAATTATATTATTTTACACTATCCCATAACTACCAATTTATCTCGAAAAATTGTCTTAAAAAAAACGCCGAGATAGTCATGTGTCACGGAACCTTGTTTTGAGACAATTTAGTGTCTCGATCATAGTTTGAGACATCACTGCGACAATTTATCTCGACCATAATCTCGAAGGTTATTTTGTGACAATGTATTGTTACATATTTGTCTCGAAACAACCCACGAGAGTATAGAAATTGTCTCTAAATAAGTTTTGAAAAGTATTCCGAGAGTATGAATTGTTTTGAAATAAGTCACAAAATATATTTTGAGATTTGAATTATCTCAAAATATATTGCAAAAATATTTCAAGAGTATAACTTGTCTAAAAAATGAGTCATGAAAGTAATTCCAGAATATATGTTATCTCTAAATGAGTTGCTAAATATGTTCCAAGAGTATAGATTGTCTCGAAATAAATTATACAAAATATGTCGAGATTTGAATTGTTTCAAAAATAAATTGTCAAAAATATTTTGAGAGTATTAATTGTCTTGAAAATAGTCACAAAAATAATCCGAGAATATAAATTGTGTCAAAACAAGCTGCAAATTATATTCCGAGAGTAAAAATGATCTCGATATAAATTACAAAAAATAAATTGAGAAAAATATTCCGAAAGTAAATTTTCTTTAAATAAATTATAAAAAATTTTGGCTTCTGAGGATAAAAAACTTCTTTGGCCCATGCAGAGCTCGAACTTACAACTTAACCAACTAAGCTAATAGGCCAATACAAGGTAAATATTTACCTCTAGTCTATAAACTAGAATCGGGAAGACAAGTTACAAAAATAATAATTATTATAAATTGGTTTCGAACCTGAGATCCTCGCGTTATTAGCACGACGCTCTAACCAACCATACATGGTTCACGTGCTACCATATATACCTTCGCGTTATTAGCACGACGCTCTAACCAACTGAGCTAATAGGCCAATATATTAATTTTTTTCTTTATTTATTAATAATAATAATATTATGGGACGATATATATGTTTTAAATATATGCAATGTGTTATATAAAAATATCAATATTTATATTACATTAATATAAATAATGTATTTTTTATCTAATATAGATGGAGTACATATAATAAGAAAGTTTTATCTCAAAAAGAAATTCGTCTTTATTTTCTCTCTCCTCCATGCGAATGAGTGAAATGTACGTTATTTTTTAATATTATATATATTATATTTGATATAGTATAATATTATGCATAATTATAATTTATTTTTTATTTTTAAAGTTAATAAGATATTGAAAATAATTTAAATATAACATATATTTTTTTATTTAATGCAAAATATTATAATATAGATATTTTTTTTAAAAAAAATATATTGTATAAATTTGTATTACATAAAACAACAAATTTGTTAATGCGGAAGAAATGGAAATTTAAGAACCATTCTACAATTTGAGAAAAGCGCGAGTGAAATCTTCATTAATCTTTAAGTTGACGTAGTATTATAGGACAAAGAGATAAAATATTTAAATTTATTGCATTATACTCTCTCGTTTCAAATATCCTAGAATATTTATTTATTTTGCATGTCACAAATATCCTGCGATATTTCTAAAATAAAAGATAATTAATTATACTTAATTTATATTTTACACTTTATCTCATCACATTACATTACGCAAATAAAAAAAATAAAATATACATTTCTTTTTCCATCACATCAGTCAATTTTTAAATTATTCTACTTAATACCCTCCACCTAAAATACTACCGAAATTATATATTGCACCTATGATGTCATAATTATAAGTTCAATCCCCACGACATCAGACAATTTCTAGCCGGACACAATGTGTAGCACGGTACGGCTCCGGCCAATAATTTTAATTAAGCTTTAGTCGGCGTGAAATTTTGGAACTCCATCTAAAGTTAAAAAATGAATTTTAAATAATTTTCTATGTATATATATTTTTTAATTATTATAAATTGATAATAATTGTTACTGTAAAAATATAAATACTAGATGATACGCTGGTTTACTTACTTACGTTTTTAATATTCTCTTCCTCCCGTGAAATTAACCCACCTTTTCTCTTTGGCCGTCCTGTGAAATTAGTCGCATTTTCTAATATAGTAATAATTAGTAAATACTAATTATAATTACAAATTTAACTATATTTTATTCAATTATTAATACCCTTAACTTTTATTGTTTGTTTTATTGTAAATTTAAAAAATAGGGTTAGAATTTTGAATAATAAAAATTAATAAATATTCAATATGATATAAATAAGTGTTTATGCGATATCTAAAATTTTTAATATAATATAAAAAATATTTGATTTGATATTTTACGATTGAAAATTAGTTAATAATGAAATTTGATTTAGATTTGATTTTTATATTTCATTAAAAAAAATTCATTTATCACTATTATTAAGAGTGAAAAATATCAATTTGCTCAATAATGCAGGTACCGTATGAAAAAATACTAAAGAGCCAAAATTATTGTATATCGTAAATTTTTATATGGTATGATACCGTACCGAATATTTTCAGTACGACAATTGCATATAATTTTAGCATTGTTGGTATAATATATACCGAAAATGTCAATACAGTTTGATATTTTTAGTATTTGATATATCGCTCTATATCAATAATTTAGTATATTGATACTAAAATAATTAATTTTCTAATATATTCTTAAAATTATAAAAAAAATTTAATTTTCAGCATAAAATATTATATTATGATATCATACATGTAATTTCGATTAGAAATGACTCGATACTGTATTCAGATAATACCGAACCGTATTGTATACCGCACCGAATTTTTCAGTATATTAAAAAAAATATCGATACCATACAAAAAAAGTTTGGTATACTGAAAATTGGCATTTTCGGTATTATTTAGTACGGTATGTGTTATTTCTGTAATTCAGTATTTTTTTCATTTATAAATTCGGTATACCAAATTATTAGTACAATATCCCATTACGGTAAAATAGAATACTAAAAATTTTGATATGATATATAAAATATGCGTTATAAATTTTGGTATGTAATATCGAATTATCCCTACCAACAATCAAATTCGAAAAATTTGATGTTTTGTTTATATTAAAATTTTTAATATTACAGCTGTTATTTTTGTATTTAAATTATTACAATTAATTTCTTTTTTTAGTCTAATTGCATAATTTACAATTAATATAATAATAATTTTTAAAAAAATAAATCGATTTCAATAAATAAAACATTAAATTTTTAAAAAATAAAATAAAACGAAACAATACTTCAACTTTTATTTCAATATTTCATCAAATAAAAATAGTTAATATAACATTTTATTATATATATATTACATTAACTAATACACTAATTAACTATATAAATCAAATTTTTTAAAACTCCGCATAAAAAAGAAACACACTCATTTCGTGGAGGGAGTATTTATTATCTGTTATTTAATTTATTTTAAAAATATTATATTTAATATAAATATTCAATTTAAGATATTATGGATATGTTCCTATGTGTTTTTTTACTTACGATATATTTATATTAGGTATGAAAAATTATATTTTATGTTAAATTAATATTTTTGGGTAAACTGATATTTTAGTTCCGTAACTGAACTTTTTTATTCTTTCAGTCTCGTATCTAGGGGTTAATTTAAAATAATTCTGTAAGTGAAAATTTTTCTCAATCTAGTCTTCAATGCATATGTGGCATTTGTCTGGCAGATTGGCGGACACGTGTCAATCAGATCACCGCATCGTGGATAATTTCTATTTTTCAATAAAAAAAAATTAAATATATAAAAAATATAAAAAATAAAATTAAAATAAAGTAGTAAAAAAATAAATATAAAAATTAAAAATTAAAAAAATTTAAAAAAAAAATATTCACATATCCGTCAGGTTAACGCTACGATGCCGCTACGTAGATAATTTATATATTTTTATATTAAAAATAATAAATAAAATATAAAAATTATACTAAAAAACTTTACTAATATATAAATTATTAAAGATAACGTGAGGCTGACTTACGGACATATGAATAATTTTTATTTTTTATTTTATTTATTTTTAATTTTTGAATTTTAATTTTAGTTTTAATTTTAGTTTTATATTTGTAATTTTTTATTTTAAAAATTAAAAATAATCCATGTGGCGGATATGTGTTAGCCACATGGGCCTGACCTGGCGACACGTGTCCGTCAGCATGCCACGCAGATGCCACATAGACATTGAGGACTAAATGACAAAAATTTTTCACTTACGGAACTATTTTAAGACAATCTCCAGTTACGAGACTAAAATAATAATGAGATCTAGTTACAGGACTAAAATGATAAAGGAGTCCAATTACGGGATTAGAAAATTAATTTACCCAATATTTTTTTAATAGAGAGAGTATATATATATTATCTGAGTGTAAGTTGTAGTATTATATTTTTTATAATATTCATTGAAAATTAGATAAATGTATATATATTTTTTTGGCGAACACATTCTATATAGTTTCTTCTTTTAGCCGTGCTCGTATTTTTCTCTAAATATGTATGTTTTTTAATTAAATTATGCATTTTCCCTTTGTTTTTCTAAAATGATACTTATATATATATATATATGGTGTAATTGTTTTGTATTTTAAATTTGATTTATTTTTTTTATGTTAAATGTACGTGGTTAATATAAAAAATAATATATTTTTTATTAAATTTTTGACTTTTTTAATGAATAAAGTATATATTATATTTTACGTAAATCTATATTATATTTTTATAATATTAATTGAAAAAATGAGATAAATATTTTTGATTGGATGAACAAATTCATATAAACTAAATAAAAAAGTTTTTCAAAGAGAATAATTCTTTTGATGTTTTTTCATATAAAATTATTGTTAAATTTATATTTTATATAAAAAAAATATATAATTTTTTCAATAAAAGTATATAAACTTATATGATATCTAAAATAATAAAATATTAGAAGAAATAGAGTCATTCGTATCATGGGTTTGTTTTTTACAAGTGTTTGATATTTAAAATTTTTTAAATTAAATTTTTAGTTTCTACTATTATATTATTAAATATTTGATTTATTTCTTTTTTCTCTATTCTTGTGTGTGTTTTCTCTTATATTTAATTTTTTAAACAATATTTTGATGAATAATTATGATAGTAAAATAATATGAATAAATTTAAATGACAAACGTAATTATTAGTAGATTTGCTCATTCGGTTCCGAACGGTCGGTTTTCCGGTTTACGAATCGGCGGTCAATCCAACGGTTCAGTTTCGGTTTGTGTTTGAGTCAAACCGTAAATCGACGATTTACAATTTGAACCGACAGTTTGGGCAATATATTAAATATATATATTTGTAAAATTATTCCTGTCCAAATCGGTGGTTTCTAGACCGCCAGTTTGGGCGGGCTAAATTTCAAACCGCCCGGTTTCAGTTTGAACCGTCAGTTTGGGTGGATTTATTTTTTAAATATGAATGGTCAAGATTAACTTATGCAGATCTAACGGCCGATATTTGATGGAACAAACCGGCGGTTTGAACCGAAACCGACGGTTTTGGCGGTCTTTTTTTTAAAAATAATTCCAATAATGTGATTTAATTTAAAAATTAACTTATTAAACAATTGTATAAATTATAATTGTATTCTTAATTCTTAATTAATAAATTGATAAATAATTATATTATAAAAATGAAATATTATTTATATAATTTTTCATAAAAATAAAAAGATTTAGTAAAAAATCAAAATTAATAGTAAAAATTAATATTAAGAAAAAATCGAAAAAAGAAGTAATATAAATCGGCGGTTTTTAAACCGAAACCGTCGGTTTGTAAAACCGTAATCGAAATTGTCAAATCGTAATCGAAACTGTTATTCGGATGGTTCGATTTCGGTTTGATATTCTGACAAACCGTAATCGACGGTTTATAATCGTACCCGGCGGTTTGAATCGTTTGGGCAAGTCTGATTATTAGAATTTTAAAGATGGAACACGCACTAGGGCTTAGGCTAGAATAGTAAACATGATAAAATGAAGAACATGTAATATGATTATTTTGTTCGATAACAATCGGATCTATGTCTGGGAGCTTTTATCCGCGCTAGTAAGTCACTATCAATTATGTAAACAATACATCACCACTACCACAAAAAGGTCTTTTTGTAACGGTCAAATATTCGTAGCTATAACCCATTTTTCGTGCAAAATAGCTTTTTGTGTCGACTTTGTTACGGATTTTGACCGCTATGAAAAATCGCAGTACAAAAAGTCCGTGTTGCAAGAAAATTCGTAACAAATGTTTGGTGATCAACTCTCAAACTAAGCACGTTTTATTATATTTGTTACGTTTTTTGGTATGTAACAAAAACATCAATCATGTTTTTGAATAGACAAAGATCCGACACAAATAATGCGGAACAAAAGTTGAATAATATCAGAGAAATATTTGTTACGATATATGTCCAAATCAACAAATGCGTTATAAATGTCTAATCTTGTCAGAAAACTTCTTGTTACAAGATTTGTCCGTAACAACAATACATTACAAAAGGACTACCCCCCAACAAATAAGTTGTTTGTTACAAAATTAGTCCGCAACAAAAAGTCATGACAAAAGTCAGACAACCATACATTACCATTTGTACCGGCCATTGTCCGTAACTAAAAATACGCTACCAAGGATGTCCCTGTGTGGCATAGTAGTTTTGTCACCATAAATAAATTCTATTTATCTGTATTATTAATCTGTGATAAATAATTTAAAACTTAATCTTATCATATTTGTTTCCAAATCCATGGTAATACTACACATGGTCATCACTACAACGATGTTCATAGTCCAGCCAAAAATAAAATATTAGTCGTCAACGGTGCTAACAAAACATCCCAAGAAAACACCAATCCGTACACCAACATAACAACCTACTAAATAACGATACGAAAAACCAGAAAGTAATACGTAAATAGATAAATCTGATATCATACGTAAGTACGATCTTAACGGCAACTCATAAATACAACTATGAATGACCCAGCTCGTCGAGTGCCGAATCATGGAGTATGTAATCTCGGGCGGCGAACCAACTGCAATGTGTTTTTAATAATATATAAGCACTTAATACAAAAATTGAAGTAATTTAATATCCAAAGGTATAAAGTAAATAAAAAAAATGCGTACAACCTTGTAAATCTACTCGATATTATCTCCGTCGAATACATCACCGAGAATTTTCGCTCAAGCATTAGTTTGAAGGATGAGTGCGGACTCCGGGACTATTACAGCTGTAACATACACCTTAACAATGGCTAGGGTATCGCCTATATAAATAGGTTAAACAAGCGTTAGTTACGAGGAAGGTCTGCCTCTGTAAATATTATGGATGAATATAATAAAATAAAACTTACACTTTAGCTTGATCAAGGGACCCTATCTTAAATATAAGTATAGTAACAAATAAACTCGAAAAACACTAATAAAATAGGCTGACTCCTGAATATGCTACTCTGCACCACATTAATCAAAATGAATGATAAAAAAATGCTTCACTTGTTACAACAATGTTGTATCTCAAAAAGCATCAGTGCAGTTTGATATCTTCATTTTGCTTCACACATAGTCAAATAAATGAAGAACCTCGATTGTTATATAATACCATCAAACAGATCCTCTAGATTCTCAACATCATTCAGAGCTAAAAGCTACTCAGAAATTCATCATCAGCAATAGAAATAATCTTTAGGTTGTTCCCAAGGATTAAGTATCCGACCAAAGGAATAATGATTTGAAAATGATAAAATCACGAAAGTTTCCATAAGTGTGGACATGACTCCCACCTTCTATTCAATGATGATGAGAATCTCTGATTCATTAGAACTTCACAATGAAGTGCAAACCTACTAGTAAATAACAATTATATTAAACATCGACTAAAATTGAATCCAAGCTTAATTAACAAGTTCTACACCTAAACTATCCCATCTTAGCCAAGGAAATCCAAGAAACAGAACACAAATTATTCTATTGCAACAAGGTTAAGGAACTAGACAGAAATCAAACAACCTAAACCAATCTAATCTAACCTACAACAATCAAGACATATACAAACAAACAATCAAGAAGCAAACTTATATATTATCAACATTCAAAGCCAAGAAAAACTTCCCTGATTGCAAAATTTTTCGTGGTGCAGAATTTTGGAGGGGGGTGAGGGGATGGGTTGATCTACTAAATCCTCATACTTGCATATTTTTTTGCCTTCGAACAATTGCGGTTAACACTGAGGAGGAGCTACAATTAACAGAGAGAAAAAAAATCAGCACATAGGTAGAGCTAAAGCTAATTCCAACATCAACCAAAGTAAGACAAATGTCATTTGTTAGGGCTAACACAGTCTACTCTTAATTGCCAATATATAGTTCAAGACATATCAAAAAAATGAATTTATCAAGCATTGCAAATTTTCAGCCGCTTTAACTCAGATGCAGCTCCTATCACATTAATGTCATATAAACCGAAATTAAAGAATACAAAGAAAACATACAACACAGACAAAAAAATATTATATTGATGCACCTTTGAAAATAATGGTAAAGCATCTAAGGCAGTTTTATCAAGATTCGTCTCTTTCTGGAATTATCAAGGGCCAAGACTCCATTAGTAACTTTCTTTTGCTTAAAGCAGAAGTGTCAAGAGTACTTTATCAAAGTGAATCATGGGGGACATAGAAAGTCTTTTCCCCATTATTTACATTCAACACTCACCAGTTTCTTTTGGGAACTTCCGAAGAGCCTGAGACAAGCCAAAAAAAATTGTTCACTCATCCTCCAATTAACTTTCACCGAGGATTAATGCAATCATTATTGTATATCAACAAAAATTTTAAAACTAAACTGATAAGATGAACAACTGTGCTAGAGCATGTTATCCAATTCAACTCTATTTAGCTAGTGACGGTAGAAACTAAAGCATACTCAAATACATAAAATCCTAACATAATTACAAATGCATTCTAACAACTAACAATAGCAACTTAACTATTTAAAATATCATATCGTTCATAAGAGCAATTCTCCAGGGTGTAGTACAATTTTGTTGGCATTTATGGTTTCAATGTCTTTAAGTGGCTATAAAAGATTCGTCTGCAATAATCTAGTCCCGCAGTGATTTATTAATATAAGATACATTATTTGAAAAAATATGGTATCATATTATAATATTAGCAAGGATAAATACTTCCATTTAGAAGTAGTGAAGACTTCAAGGTGAGGCATGGTGAGATCGGCACAACTCCAATGATTCTTTTATTCCCTACATTTACATACACGAATCAATTGCAGAAAATTATAATGCAAGTTTATGTTACTTATGGGACCAACTACATTTCTACAGTGTTTAATGTTATTCTCCTAGAAGTGACTCAAATGTTAATGCTTAGATTGTCATACACAATCCTCATCTCAGAGTTTTCTCCACAAATATTCCACGTCACACAACCATATAAGTGTGATTGGATCTTGGAATTCAGCTCAACTAACAAAATTTTTTCAATTTCCAATTTTAACCTATAACATATTTTTTGCACAAAATCGGAATAACCCAAAGTAGCAACACAACATATAATTAAATAATTTTCAAAACAAGAAATTTGTAACTAGATATCAACAAAGCATTTGTTTCTACTCCAAGGAAGTAGAACACAAAAGGAAACAAAATCAAGAACACGGTAAGAATAACTTATCCTTCTTTCTTTCGCCGTAAAGCTCCTATCGGTGACAATGGTGTCTTCGGTTTTCATCTCCGATATCAATCGGCGACCACGAACAGAAAAGGCAGACAACGACTGCTCTAGAGAAGAAGAAAAATGAAACAAAGAAGAAGAAGTAAACGAAGAAAGAAAGGAAATGAAGAAGAAGAGGCGGAAGAAGAAAACAAAGAAGAGGAGGAGGAAGAAGGAGAAACAAGAAAAAATAGAAACGAAGAAGAAAAAGTAAGAGAAAGAAGAAGGCAAGCGGCAGCTACGGTTTGATGTTTATATCATGTTTGGTTTTATTTTATTTTTAACTTTAATTTAAATTATTGTATATTAATAGAAAAATAATCAATAATTAGAAGAAATTGAAGATATTTTAATTATTTCTATGAATTAATTTATAATTACCAATGAAAATATAAAGCATAATAAATTAATTAGTTTCAGTTATAAAATTAAATTTTGTAGTTAAATAATAAATTTGAATTAATTGTATATAATTATTTTTTATAATTATAATATTAAAGTTTTTGTTACCGATTGAATTTGCAAAAAAATATATATTACAACATCTTACCTTATCTGTAATTGCTACTGATATATTATCGAAATAAATATTTTTTTAATTTTAAAATAATTTTATATTGATTTTTTTTATTTAAATAGAAAATTTTAATATTAACTTATTTGTTACGGCTTGAAATGCATAACAAATATGTATATGATAACATCTCGTCCAAAATGTGTAATTATTACGAATAAATTACCGAAATAAATAAGTTTTTTTAAAATTTTAAAATAATTCTATATATAGATTTTATATATATACAGAAATTTTCAACATTTAGATATTTCTTACAGTTTGTTTTGCTTTGCGTAACAAATTTATATAGAACGACATCTCGTCGAAAATATATTTATTACGGATAAATTATCGAAATAAATACAAAAAAAAAAGTTGACCAACCATTAAATTTTTTATTCCGATAAATTTCGTAACAAAAGCCACTTTTGTAGCAGACTTATGTTGACGGACAAGATACTCACTACAAAAAATCAATTTTTTGGTAGTGCCAATTGATTTCGCACTCCGCTATTGTTGTGTGTGATTTATTACATGTCTCACCCAATTAACATCCCGACGACTCTGTACAGAAACAATCAAACTTTGACCACAGTTTTCCAAAGATGATTAATTTTTCGTTAAGCAAATCCACAATGTAAGTGTTGGTGTTGACCTTCACTATTTTGCAATCCACAATAACTACATACAGAAACACACGATTTGCTCTTGACCTCTCTATTTTTTTTAGTTCAGCATATTTTTTTCACAAATACCACTATAAAAAGAGTATCTAATTAACTACAATATTTTTAACTACGAAATAATTTTGTAGTTAAAACTTGTCATTTAGAAACAAAATTTAATTTCATCAAAAAAAATTACTTGTGAACTACAAAATTAATTTCTTAGCAATTTTTTTTCTAGAACATTCTATCATCATAGTAAAAGGGTTTTAACGACAAAATTATTTTTCATAGCTAAAATCATTTGGCTAAAAAAATTATACATATTTTGTTGCTAAAACTCTTTTGTTATGAATTTTAATTTTATAGCAAAGTGAAAAACTTATTTTTTGTTACGAAAGTCATATTTGTCGCCAAAAACCTTTAGTAACGCGGTACATATGACGAAATGAATTTCGTCACAAAAATATTTTTGCTATAAATTATTACTTTTTGCTACAATATTTTTGTTGTAGCTAAATTTCAAATTTTTTGTAGCGTACTATACTTCTTTTATAGTAGACATTTGGAGGAAATTGAACCTAATTAGTTTAGATTTGATAAATATTTTCTTCAGGACAAGCTTTCCTTCTTATCATATCATATCATATTATATATATATAAAAGAGTTCAAGCGTAGACCCTACCTTTTGTAAATTTATACACAATCCTACAATTTTGAGATTTTTTTTTTTTTTTAATGTTTTGATTTGTTTTTTTACAGTTTTTCATAATTACAGTTATATAAAAATAATAAATGGGTGATGCGGTTAGAGAAAATGAGTGGTGGGATTATATAGTTTTCATTATCTATATTCTATATATATACATATAGATTTGAGATCAGATGCTAATTTATGCACTAACAAAATTTTGGAATTTTTTTTATTTTTTTAATTTATACTCATTTGCTTTGGAACTCATGTTCTTATTTTTTTTTACAGGTTTTTTCATG
The DNA here is from genome assembly GCF_009805555.1 of Andrographis paniculata. Lineage (NCBI taxonomy): Eukaryota > Viridiplantae > Streptophyta > Magnoliopsida > Lamiales > Acanthaceae > Andrographis > Andrographis paniculata. The sequence goes on from NW_026137591.1 coordinate 2,613,426, forward strand.
AATTTTGATCATTCTTATTGTTCATATTTTATTTGTTTTTTGTTTACTAAATTTTGTTTTTTTATATTATTTTGCAGAAGCAAAACGTTTTCCGGCGTAATGTTGAGATAAATTAATCGAACAATCGATTGCACTGTAATTTATCTTTCATTTTATTTTTTGTTTTTTTTTTCCTTATTTATTTATTCTATCTATTTGTTGAGATATGTTAATCGAACAATCATTGCTACTGTAATTTATCATTTATTTTTTGTTTTTTTTTCTTTTTGATTTATTCTATCTATTTATGTTATTTAATAATTTTGTATTCACTTTGACGTTTTGAGAGAAAGAAAAATTTGGACGCAGGAAGATGTTCCAATCATTCAATTCGATAAGTTTTTTTAATTTTTATATTTATTTTGATTTTGTATTTATAATTATTTTATAATATTTGGATAAATGTTGTTAGCTATATATAAATATGAAGAAATTATTAGATTAAATTTTATTTTTGATTTTAAATGCTTAACTATTTGGATAACTTTATATAATATTCAAATATTATGTGTTAGTTAGAAATATTATATATATTAATGGGTAAACTGTTTTTTAGTTCCGTAACTGGACCTTTTTATCATTTTAGTCATCTAAGTGGATTCTGTCGCAAACTAGTCCCATAAGTGAAAAAATTTCGTTGTTTTAGTCCTCCGGCGCCGGAGACGCCCGCGTGGCTCGCCGGAGATGACGTGTCCGCCAGGTCAGCGACACCCGGTGGACACGTGGATTGATTTATTTATTTTTATTTTTTTATTTTTTTTAATTGGACCAAATAAAAAAATAAAAACAAATACAAATAAAATTTAAAATAAGTTTTAAAAAAATTTTAAAAAATGGAAAAAAATAAAAAAAAATCCACGTGTCCGCCAGGTCAGCGACACTTGGCGGACACGTCACCTCCGGCGAGCCACGCGGGCATCTCCGGCGCCGGAGGACTAAAACAGCGAAAATTCTTCACTTATGGGACTAGTTTGCGACAGGCTCCACTTACAGGACTAAAATGATAAGGGGTCCAGTTACAGGACTAAAAAACAGTTTACCCTATATTAATTAATTATTTTTGAATTATTTTTTATGTGTATACATATATTTTCGTATTTCTTTTATTATTTATGTGTATTATTCTGTTAGTGTTAATGTTCTAATATTTTTGTTAAAATATTGATACTATATTTGATAATTTTATAATATATATATATTTTTTTCACAATTTTTAGGTATACAAAAAGAAGAAAAAGAAAAATGACAAGATAAAAAATGCAGCAGATGACAAGCAAAATGTAGATGACAATGGAAGAAACAAATAAATAATAAAAATGTTATGTGTATGTGCGTTGTTTTTTGTGTTAATTTTTTAATAATTTTTTTATAATACTGATTCCTTTTTACTTTTGGGTTTTTGTTTTTGTTTGTACAAATAAATATGCAAAATGTAAAAAAAGCTAAATAATAAGAATATTATGTGTATATATTTTTTTTTATTAATGTTCTAATTTTATTTTTTTTTCAAAATACTGATACTTACTTTATTTTTGGTAAAGATATGAAAATACTATTATTTTTGTAAAAATGAAGATACAAATATAAAATATGTGTGATTTTTCTAATGTCATTGTTACAATATTTTACAATTTTTAGACATAGAACAATTATGTATACGTATTTTTTTATTTTAGTTTTAAGTTTATAAAATATTTTTTTGTTATACTGCTTCCGTGCGTAGCACGGGCCTTCCCGTTAGTGTATATATATATATATATATATAAGAGCTCAACCATAAACCTCACTTTTTTTGTAAATTTATATACAATCCTGCAATTTTGAGATTTTTTTTTTTATGTTTTGATTTTTTTACAGTTTTTCAGAATTACAGTTATATAAGAGTGATAAAGAGGTGATACGGTGACAGAAAATTAGTGGTGGGATGATATAGTTTTCATTATCTATATTCTATATATATATATTTGAGATCAATATCTAATTTATGCACTAACAAAATTTTGGAATTTTTTTAATTTTTTTAATTTATACTCATTTGCTTTGGAACTCTTTTTTTTTTTTTCAGGTTTTTTTCACTTTTGATCATTCTTATTGCTCATATTTTATTTGTTTTTTGTTTACTAAATGTTATTTTTTTCTATTATTTTGTAGAAGCAAAACGTTTCCCGGCGTAATGTTGAGATATGTTAATTGAACAATCGATTTCACTGTAATTTATCTTTCATTTTATTTTTTGTTTTTTTTCTTTATTTATTTATTCTATTTATTTGTTAAGATATGTTAATCAAACAATCATTGCTACTGTAATTTATCTTTCTTTTTTTTTTCTTTTTGATTTATTCTATCTATTTATGTTATTTAATAATTTTGTATTCACTTTGACGATTTGGGAGAGCTTACAATTTGGACGCAAGAATGTTCCAATCATTCAATTCGATAAGTTTTTTAAATGTTTATATTTATTTTGATTTTGTATTTATAATTATTTTATAATATTTGGATAAATGTTGTTAGCTATATATAAATATGAAGAAATTAGTAGATTAAATTTAATTTTTTTATTTTAAATACTTAACTATTTGGATAACTTTCTAGAATATTCAAATATTTTGTGTTAGTTAGAAATATTATTGTTGCGATGGATTAGAGTTGATGATTGAATAACAAACCGAAAACATAAGGAAGACACAGATTTACGTAGTTCACCAAAAACGAGTTGGCTACCTCCACGGACAGAAACAGATTTACGTGGTTCACCAGAAACGAGTTGGCTACCTCCACGGACATAAACGGATGACAGATTTTATTGCAGAATTAGAGCCGCTTTGCTTGGCCGTATGGCCTGACCTAATGGCAGCTTGTCAGAATGGGAATACATGTCTATTTATAGCATAAGCATATGCCAATAATATCCAAATCATATATGTAAATTTAGGATATAATATCTAATATCTAAATCATATCTCTAGAATATAATACCTAATATTCAAATCATATCCCTAAATTCAAGGCATATTAACAAATGTCCACCTTGATTTGAATTCCACCTCCAGATGCATCATTACAATGCCAGATGAATAGACCCGTCAATTCTGCCTCTTATTTGCTCCTCCTCGGACAACTACCAGAATGCATCATTACAATGTTAGATAAACAAGTGGCAAACTAGTTTCAAGACATCTCCACCTTGACTTGAATCCCACTTCGAGATACATCATTACGATGTCAGATGAACAAGTTGCAAACTAGCTTCAAGGCATCTCTACCTTGACTAGAATCCCATTTCCAGATGCATCATTACGATGCCAGACGAACAAGTGGCAAACTAGCTTCAAGGTCTCCACCTTGACTTGAATCCCACTTCCAGATGCATCATTACGATGTCAAACGAACAAGTGGAAAACTAGCTTCAAGGCATCTCCACGACTTGAATCCCACTTCCAGATGCATCATTACGATGCCAGACGAACAAGTGACAAACTAGCTTCAAGGTCTCCACCTTGACTTAAATCCCACTTCCAGATGCATCATTACGATGCCAAACAAATAAGTGACAAACTAGCTTAAAGGCATCTTCACATTGACTTGAATCCCACTTCCAGATGCATCATTACGATGCTAGACAAACAAGTGGCAAACTAGCTTTAAGGCATTCCCACTTTAACTTGAATCTCACTTCCAGATACATCGCTAAGATTCCAGATGAACAGACTTCTCCATTCTGCCTCAGATTTGCCCCTCCTTGGGCAAACTACCTTCGTAGCCTCAACAGACGTTGCTTCAAAAGCAACTTATTGGTTAGAGATTTCGTCATGTACAAACTCTCCAACTTCTTCCAGAGGCCAATGGTAGTTTCCTGATCGGCAACTTCGATGATTATATCTTCGGACAGACACGACATGATTGTCGAGTGGGTCTTCTCCTCTGCGATATCCCACTCTTCATCATCTACGTCTTTACCTCTCGGTTTTCCAGATAGCGGCATCCACAAACCTTGCTGCTTCAGCAAATATTGCATCTTGATCTGCCATAAGCCAAAACTATTCATCCCGATAAAATTGTCAACCTTTACGTTGAAAGCAGACATTGTTGATCGACTCACGAAACCCTAACAGTGCGGAAATAAACAAAATCCTGATCAAAACGACCAGGTTCTGATATCAGTTTGTTGCGATGGATTAGGGTTGAAGATCGAATAACAAACCGAAAACGTAAAGAAGACACAGATTTATGTGGTTCAAAAAAAACGAGTTGGCTACTTCCACGAACATAAACGAAGGACAAATTTTATTGCAGGATTAAAACCCCTTGGCCTGGCCGTATGGCCTAACCTAACAGCAACTTGTCATCATGGGAATACATGTCTATTTATAGCATAAGCCTATGCCAATATATTCAAATCATATATCTAAATATAGGATATAATATCTAATATCTAAATCATATCTCTAAGATATAATACCTAATATTTAAATCATATTCCTAAATTCAAAGCATATTAACAATTATATATATTATTAATTAATTATTTTTGAATGATTTTTTATGTGTATACATATATTTACGTATTTATTTTATTATTTATGTGTTTTATTTTGTTAATGTTAATGTTTTAATATTTTTGTTAAAATATTGATACTATATTTGGCAATTTTATAATGTTTTTCTTTTCACAATTTTTAGGTATACAGAAAGAAGAAAAACAAAATGACAAGATAAAAAGTGCAGCAGATGATACGCAGAATGCAGATGACAGTGGAAGAAACAAACAAATAACAAGAATATTATGTGTACGTGTGTTGTCTTTTGTGTTAACTTTCTAATAGTTTTTTCACAAGACTGATTCTTTTTTACTTTTTTTTTTTTTGTTTTTGTTTGTACAAATACATATGCAAAATGCAAAAAAAATGCCAAATAATAAGAATATTATGTGTATATATATATATATTTGTATTAATGCTCTAATTTTTTTTTTTCAAAATATTGATACTTACTTTATTTTTGGTAAAAATGAAGATGAAATTTTATTTTTTTTTTATTTTTTTTTTTTTAACAAATGAACATGCAAATATGAAATATGTGTGATTTTTCGGATGTCATTGTTATAATATTTTACAATTTTTAGACATAAAAAAATTATGTGTACGTATTTTTTTATTTTAGTTTTAAGTTTATAAAATATTTTTTTATTATATTGCTTTCGTTGATGCTACCGTGCGTAGCACGGGCCTTCCCGCTAGTATATATATAAAAGAGTTCAAGCGTGGACCCCACTTTTTGTAAATTTATATACCATCCTGCAATCTTAGAATTTTGAGTTTTTATTTTTATTTTTATGTTTTGATTTTTTTACGGTTTTTCATAATTACAGTTATATAAAAGTGACAGAGGAGTGATACGGTTAGAGAAATTGAGTGGTGGGATGATATAGTTTTCATTATCTATATTCTATATATACATATATATATATTTGAGATCAGTGTCTAATTTATGCACTAACAAAATTTTGAAATTTTTTAATTTTTTTAATTTATACTCATTTGCTTTGGAACTCATGTTTTTTTTTTTACAGGTTTTTTCACGGATTTTGATCATTCTTATTGTTCATATTTTATTTGTTTTTTGTTTACTAATTTTTCTTTTTTTCCTATTATTTTGCAGAAGTAAAACGTTTCACGGCGTAATGTTGATATATGTTAATCGAACAATAGATTGCACTGTAATTTATCTTTCATTTTTTTTTCCTTATTTATTTATATTCTATCTATTTGTTGAGATATGCTAATCAAACAATCATTGCTACTGTAATTTATCTTTCATTTTTTATTTTTTTTTTCTTTTTGATTTATTCTATCTATTTATGTTATTTAATAATTTTGTATTTACTTTGACGTTTTGAAAGAGAGTACAATTTGGATGAGGAAGATGTTTAAATCATTCAATTCGATAGGTTTTTTTTTTAATTTTAATATTTATTTTTATTTTGTATTCATAATTATTTTATAATATTTGGATAAATGTTGTTAGCTATATATATAAATATGAGAAATTATTAGATTAAATTTTATTTTTGATTTTAAATACTTAACTATTTGAATAACTTTCTATAATATTCAAATATTTTGTGTTAGTTAGAAGTATTATATATATTAATTAATTAATTTTGAATTATATTTTTATGTGTATACATATATTTATCGTATTTATTTTATTATTTATGTATATTATTTTGCTAGTGTTAATTTTCTAATATTTTAGTTAAAATATTGATACTATATTTGGTAATTTTATAATGTTTTTCTTTTTACAATATTTAGGTATACAGAAGGAAGAAAATGAAAAATGACGATATAAAAAATCTAGCAGATGATACGCAGAATACATATGATAGTGGAAGAAACAAACAAATAATAAGAATATTATGTGTAACGGGCGTTGTTTTTTGTGTTAATTTTCTAATAGTTTTTTCACAATACTGATACCTTTTTACTTTTTGTTTTTTTTTTTTTATACAAATAAATATGCAAAATGCAAAAAAATGCCAAATAATAAGAATATTATGTGTATATATTTTTTTTTATTAATGTTCTAATTTTTTTTTTCAAAATACTGATACTTTATTTTTTTTGTAAAGATGAAGATGAATTTTTTTTTGTACAAATGAAGATGCAAATATGAAACAATGCGTGATTTTTCGGATGTTATTGTTATAATATTTTATAATTTTTGGACATAGAACAATTATGTGTACGTATATTTTTTTTTATTTTAATTTTAAATTTATAAAATATTTTTTTATTATATTGCTTTCGTTGATGCTACCGTACGGGCCTTCCTGCTAGTTGATTAATATTATGAATAAGCCAAAAGTACAATACAAATTTTTTATTGTTTGTTCACTACTTTTCTTGAACAAGCTTGTGAACAAACTTTTTGTATTTGTCTTGTTTACTGATTTGCTTATGCATATAATGCAAAACATTTAACAATAGTAATATTTTGTAAAAGTAAATAATATATTTTTATAAAAATATTACTTTTATAATATTCACTTGTATTTTGTTACAAATACACAAAATACTTAATATTTTATTTATCACTCAAATTCTTTTATATTAAATTAAAGCATGCATTGAACATCTTCTCCGTAAAAAATTGATATTAGTTGTAAACACATGTCCAATTATGTACAAGTTATACAATGATTGTGATATAATTTAAATAGTCTTTTAAATCAAATAACAATAAAAATTAGTCACAAATTGTCTACAAATCCATCTTCAAGAACACATCTATCTATAAAACAATACAAGAATTTGGTTGTCAGAAAAACTATCAGGTAATGTTAATATTACCAATTTAGTTATTGTATATCTTTATGTTTTGGTAACTTGTATTATTATAAAATGTATCACGATTAACCCGCTATAATTTGTTGAAGCTTGTTGAAGAGGGTCATGCACATGGTTGAGGTCATGAAAAGATCTGAGAGTTTTGCAAAAGAATCATTTTAAAAAGATAATGAAGATGTTTCTCTGGAAGTCTTGTGCTTGCATTTAATACAGTTAGTCGAATTTATAATTATATCGCTATTCACCTAATTGTTTAGGCTTTATGTGTATTGATTTGAATTGGACTTATGAACTTGACTAATACTTCACGCACGCCCTAGGGTTACATTGGTTAGCATATGCATTTTGAAGAGGCAACTCCATGCCGGAGGTTTGGGATCAGATACTTATGCAATTCCATGAAGAAATTGGATGCACTTTTGACTTGGAGCAACTACAGGAGAAATTCAAGCTGATGAAGGTTTCGTACAGTCTATTACGTGACCTTGTTGTTCAACAAACAGGCCTTGCTTGAGACTCGACGATAGGACTAATCGATGCAAGATGGTTAATGTTATGCACTGCTTTTAATGAGGCATACTTTTGTATGAACTCGAGCATGGTAGACAAGAACCCGTGTTTTCCACATGCAAACCCCGACAACGGACTTTACTGATGCGTCCATCCGGTCACTTTGACTATTGTCACGATATGTAGTGCTTGGCGAACACTTTTGGCTGATCATGGAGCATCTCCATCCCATTGGCGAGATCTTCTCCATGCGTGCATTCCGTCGCTGTAGGCCACCACACATGATTCCCTATCTTTGACGTTATACGTTCTTACGTTGTTTTATGTACTGGACTTATTTTTGCGTATTGGTTGATTCTCGCGTGCTACTGTACCTGGATCAACCTGTTACGAAATATGTTTGCTACATTTCTTTCAGGGCAAACTGATTTTTTTGTTTCGTAACTGGACCTCCTTATTATTTTAGTCTCGTAACTGGACCTCCTTATTATTTTAGTCTCGTAACTAGACTAATTTACCTAATAGTCAATATCAATTTGATTAAAGAGCTAGAAATTATTTAATAAATTAAAAGAATTGAATAAGCTAATTACCAAACAAATACTCTCTCTGTTCCATATCTATATATCTATTTGCTTTTTGCACGAAGATTTAAAAATATTAATATTATATTGAGATAAAATAGAAATAAAGGTAAAAAAACTAAATTAATTCTATTAGTATTATATGATATAAATGTAATGACATTTGTGTAATATATTGTAAATTAGAAGGATATTTGTAATGTTAGGTAGATAATATAATTATTAAAAAAGGAAATGAATACTTTGTTATGGGACGGATCAAAATAAAAAAATAAATAGATTGTTAAGGAACATGGAAGTAACATAGTGTGTGTTTGTTTATGGGTTTGGATTTTTGGTTTTGGAGTTTTAAATAGTAAGAAGTTGAAGTTAATTTAAATATTTATTTGATGTAATATAAATAGACATTGATGCGATGTTTTGAATGTAAAATAAATTTATAATACCGTCTCACTTACCATGTCCACTTTTCTATTTTTATATGTCCCATGTATTGTGTCATTTTCATTTTTTTATAGAAAAAAAATTATACATTTTAATTTTATTTTAAATATTTAAATTTATAATTTTTAAAATTTTTATTTAAACTAATTAATTATTTTAATTTTTATCTAAAATTATTTTTATCAATACATTTTTAATTATTTACTAGTTATACCCTCCTAAATCGAAGTATGATATAAAAAAAATTTAATTGTTCAATTTAATATATTAAAAAAAAAAACTGAATAATAAAAATTTGTGGTAAATTTCACAAAAAAAATACCACAACCTAATACTATATATTTTTACTTAAAATTTAAAATAATTTATTAAAAAATTAAATTGAAAATAAACTAATAGGTATGAGCAAATAAAGACAGCGTAGGAGTCCGCGCGCGGCGGCCCCCCACCCACAAGACAAGACCACCTACCTAAGTATGAATGGAGAGGACTTGGGTTGGAACTGTATTATCATATTCACATGTAATGTACTGCTTTGCTTTCTTACTGCAAACAAATACTCTCCCTCACTCCCAAGTCCCCTTCCCCTTCCCCATCCCCTTCCCCACACACTCACTACTCATTACCTTTTTTTCTCAATCTCGCCGCGAATTCCTCCCCCTTCCCTTAAATCAAATCTGATTTTGTCTTGTCCGGATTCTCTCTTCTTCTTTTGACCGCCAAGATTGGGCTACTCTTCTCTCGTTTTTCAGGGAATGCACACGCTCTCGGGGGCAAGGCCAACTCCAACTCCAACTCCTCGCTCAGAATGTTGGGATTTTTAGTTAGAAAAGATGTCAGAAAAATTCTCAAGCGCAAGGACAGTGATGCTGGCGAAAGAGGTTGCTTCCTTTACTCTCCTCTCCTCTTCTCGCTTTTCAATTTTCAATTTTGGTTTTCGTCGAATTTCGTTTTTGTGTTTTTGGATTGTTTCAATGCCGTTGTTCTGCATTTGCTTCTCTTCTGTGTCGGTGGTAACCATTCGAATCGCCTTTTCAGTAGCCTTCTTGCAGAAATGAGTATCTTCTTCTTCTTCTTTTAGAATTACTTCAGTGATTTAATGTCTGCCTTTGGTGGTTTCTGGGATTGATTAAAACAAAGCATATTATTTATATTTATTTGGGGAATTTCTTCTAAGTGCTTGCTGCAAATGCAAATAGGGTTTGGATTGCTGGTCAGATTTGCTTTTCCATTGATTTGAAATTTGAGTTGCTGCTTTGCTTTAAGTGACATGCCAAAAGATCTTCAATTAAGTGAAAGTCACAACACTAATGTGCACTACCTACTAGGATTTATTTATAGACACACTGTTTTGAATAAATTAAATCTAAAACAGGTTAGAGCTCTACTCAAGCCTTAAAATTTGTTCTAAGATTTTCTCATGATAATTAAATTTTTGCTAGCAAAAGAACTCACTGCCTGCCATTGTACAATCTTTGAGCACAATTCTATGCATTTAGTTTCAGATTATTTATTTATAGTATTTGATTAGAGTGTAATGGTTGAATTATTGTTTATAATATATATTTTCAATTGTATATGAAAGAAAGACAAAAAGCAGAGAAGAAAACATACATCCAAAGATGGGCAATTTTTTCGAGAGGCAGGATTGGATATATCTTATTTTATTTTCTCCACGCTTTCTTTGAAAAAGAGAAGCATAAATTTTTACTATATGTCTGAGAGAATGAGTATCTTTTCAAGGTGTCTTTAGGCATCACTAGTGCCTAGCGGAATTGGTGTTACCAAGTCATCGTTTGTCAATCAGATGTTCATAATTGTTGTTGTGTATGATGGTGTTTAGATTTAAAATATCATTCTTTAATAGAACTATCAAAATGAGTTGAGCCTGTGGGGTTGGTCGGAGGTCGTCAACCCAGCGTTCTAGCTGTAATATTGAATCTTATTGTCAAAATTGTTTGAAAATTGGTGTGTTGGCTTTGGGTAAAATTAGAAAGGCTATAAAATATGTAAAGAGTTATGAAAGTCAGATAAAATCATTCCAAGAATGTATAGGGCTGTCAAAATGGGTTGATTTTATTGCGTAGATCCCTTGCCTTAAAAGGAGGGTTCGATTGAGTAATTCTCAGAACTTGCTAAATTGCGGGCTATAGTAGGTTTTAGGTTAGCTTGTTCCGTTAGATCGTCTTGACAGCACCATTATTTAATTAATATGTAGCCACTAAAAAGATTGATTGAAACGTTAGGTGGTGCTAATATAAGAAAATCTTTACCAATGATCTCAACAGTTGATTTGCCTATGTCAAATGAAATTAATAAAATTTGCAATAACTATCCCCCCCCCCCCCCCCCTTTTTTTTTTTTTTCCAATAGCCAGTTTGTTCATTGTCTCATTGAGATATATTCAGATTGTATGAAATTTCATTGAAAATGTAACAATAAAAGTGGAAATCTCCTCTTTGCAACTAAATAACTAATAATGATACGAAGAAGTTCCATCTCGACATTCACATAACGACTAACACACACATGTTTGTAACAGCAAAGAGGGTTGCTTATATTCATTGATTTTTATGTCTGAAACTAATTATTCCCTTTCATGCTTTCAGGAAGAGCCTTGGAGGAGCTACGGGCTTCCATGTTCAACAGATTACGGTCATTCGGGGGATCCAAACGTCAACAGCAATCACTTTGGAGGCCAACTATTGCTCTTACATTTAATTTTTTGGTTTCTGTCGGTATTATCTTGATGAACAAACTGGTAAGTGCCAAAAATATTTCCAACCTGTCTTATTCCATGGCAATCATGTAAGTATTTGTATATTAATCCTTTCTATTTAATCTTTCAGGTACTCGTAAATGTTGGGTTTAATTATCCAATTTTCTTAACTTTTATTCACTATGTATGTAGTTGGTTAATAATGGCACTTTTAAAAGCCCTATCTATCCTCTCTTTATCTTCTCCACCAAAGCCCACAAAATATTCTTCATTGTTGTCACTCGGTATAGTTATGTCGCTCTCCACTGGCCTCGCGAATGTTAGCTTAAAATATAATAGGTGAGGTGTTTTTGTGTCTAATTTCGATTTCTTTTCACATTTTGTTACTGGCATTATAGACATTTTCTTTCTTCAGCGTCGGGTTTTATCAGATGGCCAAGATTGCTGTGACCCCTGCTATTGTTTTAGCTGAGTTCATTCTCTTCAGTAAAAAAATTTCGACTCGAAAGGTGATTGATTACATAAGAAGTAACTGGGAAAAATCTCTGATTTCATGTTATTTGTTACTGATTTTACTCTTTCTAGGTGATTGCACTTACTGTAGTATCGATTGGCGTTGCTGTCGCCACGGTGACTGATCTCCAGTTTCATTTTTTCGGTGCTTGTGTGGCGGTAGCGTGGATTGTGCCAAGCGCTGTTAATAAAATATTGTGGTCTAATCTCCAGCAACAAGACAATTGGACTGCTCTCGCGTGAGTCCTCTCTCTCTCTCTCTCTCAATGTGTTAGTTTACTTGTAGAAAATCCCAATTTTTTTGTCTTTTTGACAGCTTAATGTGGAAGACCACACCTATTACATTGTTTTTCTTGGTGATGTTGATGCCATCGCTGGACCCTCCCGGTGTTCTTTCTTTTGATTGGAATCTCTACAATTGTGCTACTATCGGTGGTTCGGCTGTTTTGGGCTTCTTGCTTCAGTGGTCCGGTGCTCTAGCTCTCGGGTATGTGTCTTGTGCTCTTCGTCTTCATTTTTTCTTTTTTGCTTCGTTTGGGAGTGTAAGTGTGAAATATATATATATATATATATATTTAATAAATTTGATAGAGAACAATGCGATATTCATATAAAATAACACATTCCCTAGTCCCCCAAGGGATGGACCGGTGGTTTAGGGATTTGATTTGTGACCGTGAGGTCATGGGTTCAAACCCCCGACACCTCAGTAGCGTCAGACCTAGTTTGCAAATAAATTGAAAAAGAATTCAAAGAGAAGAGAGCCTTAGTATCAGTAGTGAGTATATCTATTTTTTAAATGTTACATTTTGCAACCACAATAGTATGTATAGTTTACATTTAATATATATATATATATATATATGCACATATGATAGATTAAGTTCTTGAATTTTATTGTATCTATGTTTAGTAGATGGCTCAACTACTGTTTTGAAAGTTTTCCAAACTTCTTTTTTGGGGGTGATAAATCTGTATGATTGTTGAAATTAGGTCTTAGTTCTGGTGTATTTGTTTGAACGACAAGTTTACTATTCATAAAAAGTTATTTTTCAAAAAATAGCAAATCAAATAATTAACTTTTATTTTATATATTATACTAAATATCAATTTTATATTCGAAATATAATATCAATTTTATTGCACATTATATACAACTGTTATCATTCAAAATTTTTACTATTCGAATTTAAACTCAAAATCCAAACATTCAAACAAACATACCCAAAACGTAACCGGCCTGTTGTTTGTTTGCTGATTTATATATGTGTGTAAAGTACACGGAGTTTTGAAACCTATTGTTAAATCACAGTTTCACATTAAAATTTTCTTTTAATTATGGAAATGTATCATTAGTTACATATTATTCTTTATGTCATTCAAATTTATGTTCATTTTTTTATTGTAAAAAATATCCTTGTTTTTTTAGGAAAAAAATTATATGTTTACCCACTTTTTAAAAAATTCATGCCCAATGAAATGGGCATAAATTTCAATGATATGGAGGTAGTATATAGTCTTCCATCACGCCATTCTAAATATTGTATTAAATGATCATCTCACTTTAAAAATATATTATTAATTACGTACACTATTATATAGCTTTCCTACCGCTGATGTGTAACGGTCGTAATCTTGAATGCAGGGCAACCTCTGCGACGACCCACGTTGTCCTCGGACAGTTCAAGACATGCGTCATTCTTCTGGGAGGGTTTTTTCTGTTCGGGTCGAACCCGGGGCGGACAAGCATTCTGGGAGCAGGGACGGCGCTGGCTGGAATGTCGTTCTACACGTACCTGAACTTGCAGTCGAGCAAGGCGATGTTGTCGACGCTGCCGCTGTCCAAGTCGAAGCTGAGCAGAGAGAATGGAGATGGTGAAGAGGAGCACAGTTGAAACCTCAATAGACCTCTCCTCTCCTGCTAAGTGCTAACTATTCAATAAATTTATTGATTAACAGATGTATCTGCTGTGCTGTTGTGTGCAAGTCTTAGTTTTAGAGTTAGTATTAGTTTTTGGTTGATTTTATTGTGTAATTCCAATGTTCCATATCGTAATTATTATTAATTTTGTAACTGATTCTGTATTATTGGGTTTCTTTTCTTATCACTTCTCGTGCCTGTATTCTTGCTCTAATCCTCCCTTCGGTTCTTCGTCTATTTTTATTGGATGAATTGTACTCCCTCGTTCCAAACAAAATGCAACATTTATTTTTGACACGAGTTTTTAGGTGAGTTTTTAGGTGGGTAGTATTAAGTAGGATAATTTAAAAATTAAGTGATGTGATGGAGAAAGAAATATATATTTTATTTTTTTATTTGGATGATACGAGGGGATAAAATGTAGGATGGAGATTAAGTATATAATTAATTATTTCTTATTTTGGAAGCAGGGTGTTTGGGACGAAGGGAGTAATTTCTGTCTCCTAAAATTATGACATAATCTTCTTTTATTTCTTTAATTTTTTTTATTCTTTTTTCAATAAATAATAGTATACATTTTATCTCACTTTATTTGACTATTATTTTTTATTTTTATTCATTGTATATTAAATTTTTTAATTTTAATTATACTATTTAATTATTTTAATTTTAATTTATAATTACTTTATTAATATATATTTTTTCAATTATTTATTAATTATAATTTTATCAAATTTACATGTGTACATAAAGTCAGACATTAGGAGTAATTATTTTGTTTGTTTTATTTCTTTTTAATTTATCCATCATTTTCTATTAATTCTTTTATTAAAATTTTTGAGTTTGTTTGCTTAGTGTTATGATTTGAATTTTTTTTTTTAACAAGAGATATAAAAAATTATGTCGGTAATATAAGTGGTAATCTATTTACAAAGAATTTGTTTATACCATATTTAATAAAAAAATACTCATTCCATCACATTTGTAATATTTTTCATTTTGGTCCATTACATGGTACATGTACCTGAAATATCTCCAAAATATAAATTATTAACTATTTTTCACATAACTACTGAAAAGATAAATATACACTTATTTTTTATTGTGTCACTCAATTTTCAATTTATTCTAATTAATATAATCTATCTAAATTTTAATATCGAAAATAAAATATTGCATCATATATGTGAGACTACAACTTTTTTCACACATCCTACTATTAATCTTACATATTTTTTACACCTATTATATTTTAATTCAAAGATTATACATATTTCTAATTTTTATAAACTCTCAATTCTATTCTTACAAAAAAAATAAAAATAAAAATACAAAAATGATATTAAAATATTACTTCGTATGCTCCAATTCAATATACTATATTTATCATTTCGTTCATCACTCAAAATTACCTATTTTTAATTATAGAAAAATAATAATTTTTAAATACCAAAATACTAATAATTTTTATAAAAATATTATTTTATTTGTATTTTTTAGGACAAAAATATTAAAATAAAATTATATAATTTTACTAACTAATAAAATATTATTATTCTTTTAATTAACTACAAAATAAGAAATAGGTACATGAGATGGAGGGACAATTAACTTCTTCTTTTTTCACTATAGTATTTTCTAAATTTTTTATTCTTTTTATTTTTATAATTTTTTAATATTTAATATTACAGTGGAGTCTCTGTACATATTAATAATAATGAGCTGAAATATTTTTTGAGCCATATATATTAATAAGGTTAAATTATATAACACTTTTTTTTTTTTTAGTAAAAATGTATATTTAGTTCTAAATAAATATCTAAAAATTATACTATATTCGTCTCACTTTTTATGTTCACTTTTTTATTTTCGTCTGTCTCATTTATTTTGTCGTTTTTCTTTTTTGAAAAAGAATTATACATTTTAATCTTATTTTTAAATATAATTTTTTAAATTATAATTGTACTAATTAGTTATTTTAATCTTAATCTATATTTATTTTTATTATACGATAATTATTTTTACTAATATATTTTTAATTATTTACTAATTATATCCCTCCTAAATTTCCGTATCTATAGTAAAGCGGACAAAATATCCGGGAGGGAGGGAGTACAAATTTTATACAAATAAAAAGTATAGAATATTTTAAATAAGTTTTTGGATAAAATAAATAAATAAATAAATAATTGATTAAATCATTTATTTTTATAGTTTATATAAAATCAAATAACAATTTTTCTCTAAAAAATTATAAAACGAAGGATTAATCAATTATTTATTTATCTATTTTATTCAAAAAATTATTTAAAATATTTTATCTTTTTTTTATTTGTATAAAATTTACTTAATTTAAGTTTTTATTTAGAATCAAACATCAACTTTGGGACAAATAGGTGTTTCATGCAAATTTTATATTAATATAAAAAGATTTGAGGCAATAAAATAAAATATAAAATATTTTATGTACTAAAATACAAAGAGATACTATATAATTTACCATATTAATAATAATAATTGAACTATTTTTTGGACCAAAAAACTTAGTATATAAAATAATAAATATGGGTCATATCAATATATAAATTTGGGTGTGTTCGTTTGTAGGATTTTATCAAAATCCTATTATTCATCCAAAAATTTTCCCCCAAAAATATCAAATTAAACACCTATTTTTCATTATTTATATTATACTAAAATTCAATTTTACATTCAAAACATCACATCAACACCTATTTATATCACATCATA
The DNA here is from genome assembly GCF_009805555.1 of Andrographis paniculata. Lineage (NCBI taxonomy): Eukaryota > Viridiplantae > Streptophyta > Magnoliopsida > Lamiales > Acanthaceae > Andrographis > Andrographis paniculata. Next base: position 2,630,259 of record NW_026137591.1, read on the forward strand.
CAACTATTCAAATTCAAAATTTTTACTATTCAAATCTCAACTCAAAATCCAAACCCCAAACAAAGACACCCTTGTATCTACATCGCTGTCAACAACACAATTATTGTTATAAATATGACCATCTATATTAAGTCACACGTGTGATAGCCATTAAACTATGATAAAAATTACTCCCTCCGTCCCAATATCATATCCACGTTGTCATTTCTGTCCGTCTCACATACCATCTCACTTTCCTTTTTCGAAAAATGATTACACACTTTAATCTTATTTTAAATTTTTTAATTTTATTTTTTTAATTTTAATTAAACTAATTAGTTATCTTAATCTTAATTTATAATTATTTATATTATAAGATAATTATTTTCACTAATATATTTTTAATTATTTATTAATTAAACCTCTCCTAAAATACTATGTCTATATTGCAGCAGACACGGTATTTGGAACAAAAGGAGTAGTATACATACATGAGTTGTGTATGACCCACCTTACACCATATTATTTTTCTAATTTTTTTATATTTTATTTGTTATTTTTCTAATTTTTGATTTATTAATATTAAAGTTGGTTCTATACTTATATCAATAATAATGGACTGAATTATTTTTTGGGCCATATACATATTAATAGTTATCACTTTTTATCAGTTCTAAAGCGGAGACGGGCCGTAACTAAAAATATTTTGCACATTTGATTCTAGGGAGTTGGAGATACTTACATGGCATATTTGAGGACACATGTTCGTCGGATGAGCGCTGCGTGGCAGATATGTAAATAATTTTTATTTTATTTTTAAAAATTGAAATAGAAAAAAATATTAAAAATAAAAATTTAAAATATAAAATATAAGAAGTGAAAAATACTCCATCCCTCCCTTTTGAAATGATTATTCGAGGTTTTGCAATAGATTAAAAAATAATATTATTTTATTATTTAGTAAAAGTATGGAAGAGATTTTGACATTTTTGTAATTTGAATTTTTTATAAAGTAATTGTATATCTACTGGTATGTTTGTAATTTAAGTAAAAGTTAAAAGTATTTTGTATTTGTGTATGATTACTTTTTTTAAAACAAGAAAAATATACTTTGAAATAAGACAGACGAAAATGATAAAAAAAGTACTTTGAATTGAGACGGATGAAGTAATTTTTATTATTTATTTTCAATTTTATTTTCTTCTTTATTATTTTTTTATATTTTTTATTTTGAAAAATAAAATAAACAAATTATCCACATATCCGTCGGGTGGCGCTGACCAAGGCGGCCACGTGTCCTCCGGCATGCATGCAGGTGCCAGACAGACATCTCCGATGTAAGAGGACTAAATATGCAAAAAAATTTCATTTACGGGACTATTTATGACAATCTTCAATTACGAGACCAAATTGATAAATGGTCCACTTATGAGACTAAACAAACAGTATACCTTAATAATAATGAATTTTACTATTTTTTGTACCAAAATACTCCATCCGTTCCATCACACACTATTTTCATTTTTGTTTGTCCCCTAACAATTGACACCTTTTATTTTTGGTAAAAATTATTAAACCAAAATATATTTAACAAATATAAATCAACTTAATTAACTACATCACATACAACATAAGTAGGACCCACTCAAAACCCCTTTATTTCTACCCTTCTCCTAAAAAAAATAAATATTTTTATCTATATTTTAAACTACACATCTTTTATAAAATTGTTTTATGTTAATTATAAATAAATAAAAATATTTTTTTTTATTTACTTGCATAATAGAAGATTTTATTTTCTACAAAATTATATTCATATTGCATATATTTTTTAATTGCTATATAATTTTTAAATATTTAAACATATATTTTAATTTTTTTAATCATATATATTAAATTTACTTTAAAACTATAAATATTATTCATTATACAAAAATTAATATAATAATATCATAACTAATTATTATTAACTAATTAAACATCCACACTTTAAATACAGTGTCCCTAATCAAAAAGTTCAATTTCGATGGGACAGAGGGAGTATTATTTAAAAATAATAAAGTGGATTATATTACTACTATTTATAAAGTTATATTTTGTCTCACCTTAAACAAATATGACATTGTTCTTGCACATAATTAATTTTATAAAAAATTTACATAGTATTTTTTTTTTCTTTTTATATGACTCTTATAAAAATAAATTTCGCTTATTTTGTTCGACCTTGCTTTTGCACAAAATTAATTTTATGACAAATTTTTATTTTATTTTTGTATTTGATTGGTTCATATATAAAGTTAAGTCATATTAAAATTATTTATAAATTTATATTTTGTCTTATATTATTTTTTTTTAAAAAAAATTAATAATTATCACATTATATCATATACATTTGAATGATCTATGATCCATTCTATGCGTTACTAATTTTTTTTTGTTGTTTTGTTATTATTATTTTTTAGTTTTATTCTAAATAGTTCATACAAAAAGAAGTCATGGTTATTGTTATAAATAATTATTTTTAAAATTATATTTAATTTTACATTACTTTCAATAACAAAAAGAAGTCATGGTTATTGTTATAAATATAAATATTTATTAACTAATATTGCATGTTTTGGTTTTTAGGTTACTATAAGAAAATAATATAAATTAATATTTGATACGGAGTCAATCATCCGAATAATATTGTAAATTCTAGAATTATATATATAGTTTTAATATTTTTTATAAAAGTAAATTATACTAATAATTATTTATAAAATTGTAGTTTATCTCACATTGCTTATAAAAACAAAAACCTAAAAAATAAATAAAAAGAGTTATAATTATCATATCATATTATTATTATTATTATATATAAAGAGTGTATGACCTTGCAATATTAATTTTCTGGAGTTTTGAATTTTTTCTGATTGGTTCATATATAATGAGTTATATTAATAACTATTTATAAAAATCATCTTTTGTCCAATATTTTTTTCAACAACAAAAAAGAACCATAATTACGATTTATATTAACTCATACAAGTACGGGTCTTTAGGCTAAAACTATACTTCCTCATAATCAACTGTCTTAAATATTTTTTACACAGTTTTTATCCAATTAGCTTTTTATCATTATTGGACAATTTTGCCCCTCCATTCTGTAAATACTTACACGCATTTTGTTCTTCATTTTTTTTCATTCTGCTGACGATTTTTTTCTCCTTCTCCTCTGATGGTCCTCCACACCCATTTTTCTATCAAATTTCCTCTTCAATATCGTGGGTTTGATTCGATATGCAATATCATTTTATTGACAATGAAGGAGCAAATTTGAGTATTCGGGCACAACGTGAAGAGAAAAAAAATGTATTGTCATCGTTGCATTCGTCGTGGTTAAGAAATCCACAATCAGAAAAAGCACGACACCATAGCAACGGTATGATTATTTTAATCTCAATTTAATTTTGTAAAAATATCTTTTGTCAACGAAGTGTTAAATATATTTCTCTTTCTTTTATTTTATCGCTATTGTCTAAATTTTTTGCGGCAATTTAACTAATTTTGATTTCCCACCAAATGAAAATTTTCATCATTATTTCCATCCATCTATACAAGATTTTTAGATATTTATTCTTAACTCTTCACTCTTCTCTCGCATTCTTTCTGAATTTAAGCCATTGAGTCAGTGTTAAATGAAAATGATGTTTGAGTGCCCAAAACCAAGTGGAAAAGGCTCACTAATGATGATAGAAATATGATGTTTCAAATTCTTTTACAAAAATGTAGAGATGGAAAAGTAAAATTCGGCCCCTTTAAAGAAGTTGCTTGTCAATTTGAAGTCACTGATCGCACTGCACGACGAATATGAGCCCAAGGAAGAAAAAGTATGGTTGATAGTGGTGTGGTGAACTTATCATCAAGGGCAAGTAAAAGCGGTCGTAAAAAGATTCAAATTGATCCAGCAATTATAGCCCAAGTGCTTTTACGGAAGCATTCCAATCTTCACTCACTTAGCGCTGCACTCGAGGCCTCTAAATCAACAATTCACAATCGATTCAAAGAAGGTTGTTTGAGACGTCATTCAAATGCCATCAAGCCTTCACTATCCAGTGCAAACAAGAAGGCACAACTTGAGTTTTGCATATCAAAAGTTGATCAAAGCACACCAAACGAAAATCCGACTTTTGAAGGTATGTTTAATTATATACATATTGATGAAAAATGTTTCAATTTATCAAGAACTTCAGAGAAGTATTACCTTACTCTAGAAGAAGCGGATCCTCACCAAACGTGTCAAAGTAAAAACTTCATCCCAAAGATTATGTTTATGGTTGCCGTAGCACACCCAACAATAGGTAATAATGATTCTGAAAACTTTAATGGAAAAATAGAAATATTTCCTTTTATATATCAAGAACCTGCAAAAAAAAAAAAAAAAAAAAAAAAAAAGGCAAGAATAGAGATACTGGTACCTTAGAGACTAAAGTAATAACTACTATTATTACTAGGGATGTTATTAGATCATGTTTGATAGATAAAGTACTACCGGCAATTCGTGAGAAGTGGCCGAAATCCAGATGGCATGCTTTATCTGCTAATGTACTAATGGATATTTCATCCATATCATGACTCCAAAATGAGTCATAAAATATTTTTTTTTTTATGTCAAGACCAATAGTTTTTTCTTTAGTATCCATTACAATTGAAATCTCTGCAACAAATTCAAGTCTGAATAACCATACTAACGATAGGTGCAAAAAGAAATCCAATAATTGATGCAACTTTAGAGTTGATGGTATCACCATAAAAGTAGCATAGCTTCACTTATTTTCACCTATAACAAAAAAAAAAAAATTCAACTAAGATGTTCATCTTTAAAATTATGAACTTTTAATAAAACGATATTTAAAATTTACTAATAAACAAAGTTAAAATAAAAACGAATTAAAACTTTCAATTTCATTGTATAATACATATCTCTTAATCATTCTCAATAATACAAATAAATGCTCCATTATCTATTTATTTTTTCACCCAAAATTATTCTTGAAATTCAATATCCCAAACAACATAACAATATTGAGACATAAAAAATGTAATCATTAAATAAATATGACATAAATCAACTGGAATAACTTCAAAAGAAACTCCAAAAGCTCAAGAATCATGTTTTTAATTTAGTATAATGTCTCATAATCTGAAGACAAACCGGAAAAGAAATGAAACAAAGAAGATATTCAGCAAAAGAGCTTAATGGTGTCATGAGTAATTACCTCAAGAAAATAAAAATAAATAAAAATAAATCAAAGTATTTTGCACTCTACGAAAATTAAAACACAAAACATAAATAAGTGAACTATTTCTACAAACAAAAACCTCTGCTCGCAGGTCTTCTCCAAAGCCAAAATATTACAAAGCCTACAACAAAACTTCATCGCAACACATATCGAAGAAATTGCAAGCAAAAGGTACATTCGATCTATTTTCGATTGCCAATGTTTCTTCTTGTTGTGGGTTAAACTTCCTCCCAAACTAATTTCTGAAAAATTTTCTTGAACAACTGCATTAGAGCGAACAAGATGGTGCAATCCAAAAATTTCTTCGCAGTACAGAATTGATCTAAAGGCGGACGCAGGACGGAGGTGAAAAACGTTGGTAAAAAACCCTAAAATCTTATTTAACGATATGGTTGAAATGAGGAGTTTGATTTTACTTATATTTTTTGTAAATATTTATAATTAAATAATTATAAAATTAAAATAAAATAGAAAATTTAGATTAATTGATAAATATAAAAAGGGTAAAAGAGTAAATTTAGTATATAAAAAAGAAAAAAGAACAATTATTATTGAACATTCTAAATAGGAAAGTATAAAATTAGTTTATGGACGGAGAGAATAGTATAATTTTAACATTGTACAAAATAAAATGGTAGTTCATCCTACGCTGCTTCAACAATAATTAAAAAAAGAATCATACTTATTGTTACAAATATGACAATATATATTAACTCGTATATGTCTTGATTTTTAAACTAGATAAACAAAATAATATAAATTTAACATTTGATATGAGTTAATAATTCAAATAATATTGAATTAATTATTTTTATTAAAGTCAAATTTCTAAAATTCAATATTTGACCATTACTATAAATTTTTTAAATATTTTATTTGTAATTATTATCTTTTATAGATTGTTTTATAAGTAATTTATATTTTAAATATATAATTATTCGAATAACATATATAATTTAGCATATGAAATACTCGTGCATTGTACGGGTTACCCGCTAATTAATATATATTTAAAAATATGATCCACTCTGTGTAATACAAATTTTTTGAAATATTGAATTTTTATGTTTTAAAATTATGATTGGTTAAAATATTATGTGACTCTCATACATAATAATAATAATAATAATAATAATAATAATAATTTATAAAGTTATATTTTTATCTAAAGTTATATTTTTATCTCACATTGCTTAAAAAAATTAAAAATCATAGTTATTGTTATAAATATAATAATTCATATTAATTCATACATGTTTAGGCCTTTAAACCATGATAAAAAGTAGTATAAATTAGATATCGAGTCAACAATTCGAATGATGTTAAATTAATTATTTTGATTAAAGCTACTTTTTTTTTTAAAAAAAAAAATCATATTTATATTTTTCTTTTTATAATAGTTCTTATAAAAGTAAATTATATTTTGTCCTTTTTATTTGATGGGTTCATATATAAAGATAAGTTATACTAATAATTGTTTATCAAGTGATATTTTGCCATATATTATTTTTAACAAAAAAAAAAAATAGTCTTTGGTCTCGTCCTGAGAAAAAATTTATTCTTTTTGCAAGAAGGTTGAATACGAAAAGAAGAATTATGCTAAGTATCAAGAATAATGCATGATGAAAGATACTTTTTTGTACTTTGATTTGTTCTAAATTAATTTTAGTTCATAGAAACACATGGTGGATAGATTTTGGTGCGACAACTTATATCGGTATGTCTTGGCAAGATTGTCCTCGTTGCCAAAAACCAATTGATGACGAAAGAAACATCTATATAAGTAACGACAAAAAAGTTTAAAAAATGAAGTGACTAGCAAGAAAAATTGTTGGACCACAATCAAGAACAATATTCTAATGATTTCATTTTAGTAAAGTCATTAAAAGAAAAATGATGTTCGAATATTGAAAATATTTCCGGAAAAAAGAGGGAATATGTGATACCCCGACATTGGGCGGGTGCTAGGGCAATTCCCATGTATGGATGAGCCAGTGCTAGGCCATCTGAGATTGAATAGAGATTAAGTGGATTAAATAGACTACTCATGTCAACAGTGTGCACATTATTTTTCGAATGTTTAGATTTAAGTGTGTTTGCAGAGTAATTTGAAAATGAGAGATCCTGAAAAGTCTCCAAAAATGTGCGTGAGTGAGGACAAAGCGTGCTAGAAGAACTCGTGTTGATCTGTGGGGCCAATCTACGATTCCGAGACGACCAACTTTGCATGGCTTACGGGCCAAAGTGTCCCGGAATATTAAATGGAATTTAAATTCCCACTTAACTGCACACACACACGTGTGTGTGTATATATATAAATGATAGTTAGAAATCGCATGCGTTAAATGTTCATGTTATATGCGATATTTGATTGATTTTGATTGGATTCTATCTAATTTTGGTGCGTATTGTTTATTTTCGACATACAGTAGAGAAAAAACAAATTTGGCTTGATTGGAAGAAAAAGTGAAGAAAATTTCAGATTTGCATCCTGAGTTAGTCATGGTCATGACTAACCACACCCTCTCGGCATGAGAATTTAATCAAAGGGTCAAAAACCCAACAACTAAAAAAAAAAGGGCAAATTAAAAGAAAAAAAAAAGAGGGGGGAGGGGGGAGATATACAAACATGCAGAGAACTTTTTTTATAAAAGTTCTTTTTGATTATAAATATTTGTTTAATCCTGAAAATAATGTTTGTGATTGTTAGATTGATTGGATATTTTGGTACCGATATTTAAATTAGTTTGATGATCTAAAGTCAATTCAAGTAGGATATCCGTAATTGTATTCCCACTTGAATATGTGACAACCAGGTTGAATAGTTCATTCCCGGGAGTTAGACAATCAAATCTAATTGCTCATCTAAGGTAGTAATTGTTTTGAATTGAGTTTTCTAGATTAGAATGCGGTTAGACAATATTTCTTATGGGCGCACCTAGGTGTATTAGCTTAATCAGGGTTAGTTAACGGTCGTACTTTAATTACCTACACTATAAGAAAAAATTAGTTTTCAGAGCTTGATGATAACTATAACAAAATTATTGATAAGAATTAACTTTATTGAATCAATGATAAAACACAAATGTCATAACGACATCATCCCTTGAGCCAGATATCCCCTTGATAGCTAGTTCTTTGTTGATTTAATTGTTTTGTTATTGTGTCTTCATTAGATAATCAAAAAAAATTCCCCCATTTTATTTATTGTATTAGAACGCAAAAGAGTAAATCAGACAATTCCTATGAAGACGATCCATTCCCCTATATTACATTAAATTGTGATAACTGAATAAGTGAATTATTTGATTGACCGTGCGACCGGTCAATATGTATATTTGTTAATAAATTGGTATATTCAAGGATGACCGAGTTAGTATAGTAAGTAATTTTTTGGCCTTGTGAAGTTACATGTTCAAAATATGACGATCATGATATATTTTTGGTATTGAAGAACTTCAATGATAAAAACCTAAGGTGTGTTTGATTTGTTTTTAATTTGGTTTTGTATTTTAGTTTAAATTATTATTTAAATGTGAATTGAATGAAATATTCTATAAGAAAAAAACTATATGTAGTATTTATTTACAAAATTGTGAAATTCTCTACTAAATAAATACTAAATAGGCTAAATTGCACAAAATCCACCTATGGTTTCATGAAATTGCACCAAATTCTTCATACTTTTAAAACTGCGTCAAACTTCTTCATGGTTTCATAAATTTTGCGTCTAACCCCCTCAACGGTCTTTATTTAACGGTATTTGACCTAAATGCTCTCAAACTGCGAATAAATTTTAGAACATCAATTTCTAAACCGCTAAAATTACAAATATATATTTTTTTTATATATATTTAGCCTAAAAAACAGTAAAACTAAACTCTTAAAACCTGAGAAAAATAATTATTTTTTAGTATATTTACTATTTTTTTAGGGTAAATATAAAAATAAATAAATATTTGTAATTTTAGGGGTTTATAAATTGAAATTCTAAAATTTATTCGCAGTTTGAGCGCATTTAGGTCAAGTACTGTTAAATAAGGACCACTGAGGGGGTTAGACGCAAAGTTTATGAAACCACGAGGGAGTTTGACGCAGTTTCAGAAGTATGATGAATTTGGTGCAATTTCATGAATTCACGGGTGGAATTTGTACAATTTAGCCTTAAAAATAAAATAAAACTAAAGACAGTATATATATGTATATATATATTTTAGGTTTTTTGGTTGTTGAAAGAATGTTAATGATAACAACCTAAGGCGTGTTTGTGTTTGATTTGGTTTTGTATTTTCGTTTTGGACCTTGATTTAAGTAGCTATTGAAAATGATATTTTGTTGGAAAAATAATTCTAGTATAGATTTTTGTACAAAATTGCGAGGGTTGTCTAGTGTGTTTGGTTTGCTATTATTATTATTATTATTATTATTATTATTCTTTCAGTTTTGGATTTGGTTTAAACAATTGATTGTTACATTTTGTGAAATAAAATAATACAATATATCTTTTTATAAAGAATTATGAGGGTTATTTAGTAAAGAATTTAAAAATTAAAAAAAAAGGATATATTCTTTTTGTAGTTTGATTTGGATTTTAATTTTCATAATAATTTCAATATAATACTTTATAAAAAATAATAATTTTTTTTTTTTTTTATAGAGAATCACAATTATTCGTAAAAATATTGAAAAAAAAAAAAAAAAGAAAAAGAAAACTTTAAAAGAGCAAAGCCGAGATAGTGTAATAGTGACATAGACCCTACAAACATTAGCAGCCAAATTATTATTAAATAATGCAAATCATTATTTGTTGTTGGCATTAGGGTCGAAATTTCGTTGTGAAATTGAATAATGAATGAGTTAAATTCAAAGCCTTATAATTGTGATTTTGCTAATGAAAGCAACGATTCACCATCATTTCGAAATTCTTGTGCTATCTACGCTTAGGTATATTATTATTATTATTATTATTATTATTATGATAGGCCATAAATGCTGACATGTTAATCGATATCTTTATTACTTCTTCCGTCAGGTAAACGTGTTTTCATTTTTCCGGGTACGAGTTATAATTAATAATTAATAATTTTTTCTTTTATAGTAAAAAACAATACAAAAGTGAAATGATTTTTTACTTAAAAATAAAATGAATGACAACAAAAAAAAAAGTGAGTATAAATTTGAATGTCAGATGAAGTTTTATCTTTTTCATCTTTCTTACACAAAAAAATGGATATGAGTTTGTATTTATTTTTATATTTGCATAATTTACACTCTAGAAAAAAGTTTGATAATTGAGAAAATTTATCGCAAATTTTAATTCTCGACAATGGAAGGTCACAGAGAACAATTTTGTGATAAATTTATGATTTATATCACAACTTCTTACTTTGACTATTCCGTTAATAATATTTGCAAAAATAGATACAAGTAACTTTCTGCGACTATTTAAAGTAACGGCTTATGTAACCCAAATGTTCAACATATTTTTATTCCGTGTCTTTTGACTATTTCGTCACAAATATTGTCACAAATTTTTTTTTCGTAACTAGTTTAAGTTGCGGCACAAACACAAAAAATATTTGCAATATTTTTAATTATTACAGATATTGTCATGGGTAATTTATGTTACTTTCTAAAAGTCACAACATAAGTAACGTAAATAATCGTAATTTTTTTTATTACCGTTCATAGCTTTAGAGTAACAACAAAATAATAAAATTATCTTCAATATTTTTATTTTTACATATATTGTAATCGAAAATGTTTTGTAAGTATTCATGACTATATAAAATTATAATATAAGTACCGAAATATTCGCAAAATCTTAATTCTATATTTATATTATAAAAAAAATTGTAACTACTTAATATATAATTTTATTTAATTCTATTATATTTAATTAATATATATTAATTTATTTTATTTTCGATATTAATGTAATCAAATATTAAACTTACGTAACAAAATTTAAATGTATTCTTTACTTTGTAATTTTATATATGTAAATATATTTAAAAATGAATTGAGTTTAAAAAATAAAAATTAAAATAATTGATGGACAATTGATGAAATTCAATAGGCCATGTGCAACACTAAAAAATATATGTTAAATAAATTTATTAAACTTTTATATTAAATAGACAAGATCAAAGGTTTTGTTAAAAATTTACAATGATATATTAAATAAGTATGTTTATATTGTTAATAAATAATTTTTTTTATGATCAATAATATTATATAGTTAAAATATAAAAATAAAAGAAATTAAATACTTTAAATTAGATAACTAAGTTAGCGTGATAGGTTTTTAACAACGATAAAGTCACTTATTCGAATCTTACTTTGAATCTTACCCATAGCTTCCGAGCAGTGACGAAACTAGCATCTAAATTCCGAGGGGAGGGGGGGCAAAATATTATAATTTACTACCTCCGTCCCACATACCGTGTCTGTTACACTGTAGACACAGTATTTTAGGAGGGGTGTAATTAGTAGATTATTAAGAATGTATTAGTGAAAATAATTAACTTATAATATAAATAATTATAAATTAAGATTAAGATAACTAATTAGTTTAATTAAAATTTTAAAAAAATTAAAAAGTTTAAAATGAGATTAAAGTGTGCAATTATTTTCCAAAAAATAAAGTGACATGGTATGTGAGACGGACAAAAATGGCAACGTGGACATGGTATGTGAGACGGAGGGAGTATTTAATATTTAGCTAATAAATTTAAATAAATAATAATAACATAATTATATATAAATTTAAATAGTTTTGGGGAGACAAATTGTATATAAATACATAAAAATTAATATTTTTAATACTAAAAAAATTATAAAAAATTTGGCTTGGGGGTCATTGACCGCGAAGCCCTAGTGTAGTTCCGTCCCAGCTTCCGAGGTGATATAAAATCATGAAAGTATATTGATAGTAGTATGTAACAGATTTGTCACCAATATATCACCATTAATTATATCACCATTTGATTTGTTTCTGTGACTTAATGTTACCAATTTGAAAAAAAGTTACTAGAGTTAAATACTGTCTTTTTTTTTTTTTTTTTCTACATTATATTGAATAATAAATTTTTTTAATAAAAAACCTTTTGTCTAGTTTTATACGTTGCCAAGGGATTTGTAGCATGATCACCTATATTACAAAATAATTAATCTAATCTTGACAAACTAACATTATTTAATTAAGTTAATTTACCTCATAATCACTTATAAAATGAGTGCAATAATTAAGTATTTGAATAATATAATTTCAATAATTAAATAGTAAAAAATAAAATGATATTATTGATTACGACTAATTGCTATGACTAAAATATTAGAAGAGTATTTGAAAATGAATTTATTGAACAATTTTTAACTTATACAAATAACTAATTTAAGTATTTAATAAATTGAATTTTTTAAAAGAATTTATTGGACTCTAAAAATTAATTTTTGAAAACACTCAGTACACATGGTGTGTTTGTTTTGTATTTTAGCTTTATTAATTAATTTATTTATTTTGAATATGTATGTAATATATTAATTTTTCTTTTTTAAATATGTGAAATATTTTTAGTAAAGAAACAAACTTCAGTGTTTTAGAATAATTTTTTTTATTCCTTATTACTCTTTTAATTCCAAACATATATATTACTCCCTCCGTCTCACGTATCATGTCCACGTTGCCGTTTCTATCCGTCCTACATACCATATTACTTTCTTGTTTTGAAAATGATTACACACTGTTGAAACGTGACTTGAATTTAGTGGCCTACCCGACCCTAAACCAAAGCGAAAGGGCTGTTTCAATTGACATGGTTCCTTTTGGGCTTATCTTAATAAATAACAAACGGGCTTAGGGTTTAGGGTGTTTTGGGGTGCTTATAAATAGACAACTATGGTTCTTAGTCGGATGACATATTGTAAATCTCTGAATCAGTATAATAAAATCTCTTCGATTCCTGTCCGTGGACGTAGGTTGACATACCGTCACCGAACCACGTAAAACCTCTGTGTTCTTTATTTGCTTTCTTTCTCGTTTTCTCATAACAAGTGGTATCAGAGCCATATCTCATTGATTGAAGATGTCCTCGTATAAGTTTGATCTGGAGAAGTTTAATGGGTCGAATGACTTCACGCTCTGGAAGGTCAAGATGAGGGCACTTCTGGTTCAACAAGGATGTGCGGCTGCATTGGAGGGAGAAGACAAGTTTCCTAAAGACACGAAGGAAGAGGTAAATAAGGAGATTTTGGCAAGGGTTCATTCCGCGATCTTGCTGTCAGTTACTGATGAGGTGTTACGGGAGGTTGTAGATTAGACAACGGCTTTGGGGTTATGGAATAAATTGTGTGAGAAGTACCAAAACAACTCTCTCACGAACAGGCTATATCAGAAGCAACGTCTTTACACCCTCCGGATGTCCGAAAGTACTCAGGTAAAGGATCATCTTGATACCTTTAACCGTATTATTCTTGATCTTCAAGGAGTTGAGGTTAAAGTAGATGATGAAGATCAAGCCCTAATTTTATTGTGTTCACTACTTGGTTCATATGAGAATTTTGTAGATACTATGCTATATGGTAGAACTACAATTTCTGTTAATGATGTGAAAGATGCCCTTATGTCCAAAGAATTGAAAAGAAAGGTTTCTCTGGAAGAGGGTTCTAGTTCAGGTCTGTTTGCAGGTAGGGGAAGACCACAGGAGAGGGGTAACGGGAATGGGAGGTCGCGTTCAAAATCAAAATCCTCTAGCAAAGTTAAGTGTTATCTTTGCAAGGAGAAAGGGCACGTTAAAAGGGATTGTCCACAAAAGAAGGGAAATACAAAAGTTGATTCTAGTAACAATGGCAGCAGTGATGCTGTGGTACAAGACAGTTCTGATGATGGGGACTTTGGTGAAGTTCTGACAGCGTGTAGTGCTAGTACTGCTGATTCCTGGATTATGGATACCGGTGCTTCTCACCATATGACGTTCTCTCGTGATCTACTCACTTCTTTTAAGGAGTGGAATGGAACGGTGAAGTTAGGTGATGATGGGGTTCTAGCCATAAAAGGGAGCGGGGTAGTGCAGATAAAATTGCATGACGGTACTGTCAGGAAATTTGACGGTTGGTATGTTCCTGAACTCAGAAAGAATTTGATTTCTCTTGGCACCTTAGTCAAGAATGGTTTAAAATATCATCGTGAAGGTGAGTGGGTGAAAGTCCTGAAAGGTGCGCTGGTAATGATGAAGGGAAACTGCAACATGGAATTTATTTTCTACAGGGCAATTCAGTGATGGGAACGGCGGCGGTATCCCAGTCCTTGGATAAACATGATGACAGGACAAATTTGTGGCACCGGCGATTAGGTCACATGAGTGAGCTAGGATTGTCTGTGTTGAGCAAGCAGGGTTTATTTGGTGGGGATGTGATAGGTAAAATTCAATTCTGTGAGGCTTGTGTAAAAGGGAAGCAACGCAGGGTGAGGTTTAGTACCGGTCATCACACTTCAAAAGAAATTCTGGAGTATGTTCATTCAGATCTATGAGGTCCCTCTCCGGTGAAATCGCAGGGCGGGTGTTCTTACTTTGTCACTTTCATAGATGATTATTCGAGAAAAGTCTGGTTGTACTTTCTAAAGACTAAAGATGATGTGTTTGGGAAGTTCAAGGAGTGGAAGACCATGGTTGAAAAACGGACGGGTAAACAGGTCAAGACTCTAAGAACTGATAATGGGTTGGAGTTCTGCAACGCTCCATTTGATGATTTCTGCAAGAAATAAGGTATAGTGAGGCACCGCACTGTACGGCACACACCACAGCAAAATGGAGTTGCAGAGCGAATGAACCAAACCCTCATGGCGCGTGCTAGGTGTATGCGCATATTTGCTGGCTTGTCTAAGCAATTCTGGGCTGAAGCAGTAAACACTGCTAGCTATCTGGTTAATAGATCTCCATCAACTGCAATTGACTTAAAGACTCCTCAAGAGGTATGGTCCGGTAAACCCTCTGATTACTCTAATTTAAGAATATTTGGATGCCCTGCATACGCTCATGTGAATGATGGTAAGCTGGAGCCGAGGGCAGTAAAATGCATATTTCTAGGGTATGCAACATGAGTAAAAGGTTATCGACTGTGGTGTACAGAAGGTAAAAATCCTGGTAAATTTTTTATTAGCAGAGATGTAACCTTTGATGAATATGCTATGCTTGATCAGAGTAGAGGTTGTGAAAGTATTGTAGGTACAAAAGATTGTGGTGCTAACCAGAGGGTGGAGTTTGAGACTCCTGATAGAGTTGTGTTAGAGGAAGAGCAGCAGGATAATACTATTGATCAATCCGATCAACCAGATCAGTCAAAACCTCAAGGGAAACCGGTTGAGGGGGAAGCTGATGACGCTGGTACTGGGGTCGAAGATTCCATAGCGGCAAGAAAGGGAAAGAGAAATATTCATAAACCAGCTAGGTTTGCAGGATGTGTCAATACGTGTGACATGAATTCTATTGCTTATGCACTAGCGGTTGGTGATGATCTTGGCTCTGATGAGCCAAAGACATATAAAGAAGCTGTGGCGAATAAAGATGCAGAAACCTGGATTATGGCAATGAATGAAAAGATGCAGTCTCTTGAAAAGAACAAGACTTGGGATCTTGTTGCACTACCAAAAGGGGTGAAGCCAGTGGGATGCAAGTGGGTCTTTAAAAGAAATGAGGGAATTCCTGGTGTTGAACCTGCTAGGTTCAAGGCAAGACTGGTGGCAAAAGAGTTTTCATAGAAGGAAGGAATCGATTACCATGAAGTCTTTTCTCCTGTGGTGAAACACAAAACCATTCGGGTTCTTTTGGCAATGGTGGGTGGTTTTGATCTGGAGCTGGAGCAGCTTGATGTAAAAACAGCATTCCTTCATGGTAATCTAGAAGAACAGATTTACATGTCTCAACCGGAGGGGTTCTACAATTCTAAAGGGGACCAGGTATGCTTGTTAAAGAAATCTCTGTATGGCTTGAAGCAGTCTCCGAGGCAATGGTATAAGAGATTTGACTCATTCATGGTGTCTAATGGTTATACTCGTAATCAGTTTGATAACTGTGTTTACTCGAAGAAAGTTTCTACTGATTCCTTTGTGTATCTGCTGTTGTATGTGGATGATATGTTAATTGTAGCTAAAAACATGGCTGTAATTAATGACTTAAAGGCTCTACTAAATGGTGAGTTTGAGATGAAGGATTTGGGTGCGGCAAAGAAAATACTTGGTATGGAGATCTGGCGTGATAGAGAAGCAAGACGGCTATAGGTTTTTCAAGAAAAGTATATTGAGAAAGTTTTGCAGGCATTCTCTGTTGATCAGTCCAAACCGGTAAGTACCCCTTTGGCGGCACACTTTAAACTTGATCGAAGCACTATACCGGCTACAGATGAAGAGGTTTATTACATGAAGACGGTTCCATATTCAAGTGCAGTTGGAAGTCTTATGTATGCGATGGTATGTACGAGACCGGATCTCGCTTATTCGGTTAGTGTGGTGAGCAGGTTTATGGCTAATCCGGGTAAAGCTCATTGAGGAGCTGTAAAGTGGATCTTGCGATATTTGAAAGGAGCGTCTGATATTTGTCTGGTATATGATGATAAAGGCCATGGTGATGGTCTTGTTGGCTATGCAGACTCTGATTACGGGGGTGACTTGGTGAAACGAAGATCACTAACTTGTTTTATCTTCACTCTGTTTGGATGTGCAGTCAGTTGGAAGTCTACTTTACAACCTACGGTTGCACTGTCGATGACTGAGGCGGAATACATGTCAATGACTGAAGGTATTAAGGAGGGTATCTGGTTACATGGTCTGGTGCAGAGTTTGGGTCTGAAGGTGGAGAAACCGGTGTTATTCTGTGATAGTCAAAGTGCTTTGAGTTTGGCTAAAAACCCAGTGTATCATGAGAGAACCAAACATATTGATGTAAGGATGAATTTTATCCGTGGTGTTCTGGAGGAAGACAAGTTTTCTATTTAGAAAATAGCTACAGAACACAATCCAACTGATATGTTGACAAAGGCGCTACCGACGGAGAAGTTTGAGCACTGCTTGAACTTGGTGAATATTCGCATGAGGTAAAGCCCTCTCGGGGCATCTGGCAGGAAGGAGACGACTGAGAGATACTGACGAACCTTTGGCGGTTGGAGAAACTCCAAGTCAAGGTGGAGATTGTTGAAACGTGACTTGGATTTAGCGGTCTACCCGACCCTAAACCAAAGCGAAAGGGCTGTTTCAATTGGCAGGGTTCCTTTTGGGCTTATCCTAATTAATAACAAATGGGCTTAGGGTTTAGGGTGTTTGGGGTGCTTATAAATAGAAAACTATGGTTCTTAGTCGGATGACATATTGTAAATCTCTGAATCAGTATAATAAAATCTCTCCGATTCCTGCCCGTGGACGTAGGTTGACATACCATCACCGAACCACGTAAAACCTCTGTATTTTTTATTTGCTTTCTTTCTCGTTTTCTCATAACACACACTTTATTCTCATTTTAAACTTTTTAATTTTATTTTTTTAAATTTTAATTAAATTAATTAGTTATCTTAATCTTAATTTATAATTATTTATATTATCGGATAATTATTTTCACTAATAAATTCTTAATTATCTACTAATTACACCCTCCTAACATACCGTGTCTACAGTGTAGCAGACACGGTATATGGGACGGAGGTAGTGTTATATATTTTATTATATTATTTATTTTAATATATTTTTTCTAATAAGTTATAAATTTGGTTTTAGAAATTTAAAATAATTGAAATATATTTTTTTTAATATGTAAATTATTTAATATTATTATTTGTAAAATATTTACATTTTTAAAAATAAAAATAAAATAGAAAATATTAATATGATTAATTTATTTATATATTTTTATTATTTTACTTTCTTTTTATTAAAAATGAATATATTACAATAAATTTACTTGTAAAGATAATTTTAGTGGAAAAAGAAAGTTATAAAAATTAATTAATAAATATATATATATATGAAGGATTTTTTTAATTTTTAATTTTTTATATTTATATTATTTCTAATGTCGTGTGTATATATATTAAAAGAACACTATTTTTTAAAATAAAAAAAAAATAACCTAATAAATATTGATTTATATTTTTTAAATATATATATATATATATATGAGTAATTGATATATATGAAAATGTGTGTTAGATATATATATAATTTGTTAAGTATATATACGTAATTGTTGAGCACAAAATAACGGATATGTTTTTAGGAAATGGGCCTGCCAAGATTAGGTAATTCGAAACGTCCAATGGGCTTTTTAAAAGTCCAAATATGATTACAGTAACCGGGTCGGATGAGTTTTGAATCTGATCAAACCTGGTCGGGTAAATCCCCAAGGTCGGACGGATGAGGAGATTGGACCTGGTCGGGACCAAATAGTTCGGACGTCAAAATCGGACCTAGTCAGGACAAAGTCCGAGGGTCGGATTCAAGAAAGTCGGACGGGTCGGGACAAATTCCAAGGGTCGGGCATAAGAAGGATAGGTATTAAAAGTAGTTATCCTATAGGTCGGGTAAAATGCAGTTTCTGGTAGTTGGGGGTAGTTTCGACTGGTGAGCGGTTTTTAAAGACAGACGTGACAGGACGGTTCTCATACGTGTCGATAGAAGAGAATTTTTTGGGGAGTTAACAGCGGTTGGGGTAACCGACCGGATAGCGGTTCGAACCGTATCTTCAAGGGGCTATTTAAAGATTCTGTACGGTATAGAGAGGGGATCTTCAATCGACATCAAATTCAAGGAAATCGCTTTTGGGGATCACCACTTTATTTTCCAGTCTTTATTTTATGCTTATTTCATTCTACAGTGTTTAGAAATTTCTAATTTCAGACATTCATCTATCAATTTCGGGAATATTTCTCTATTTTCGAATTTTACTTTTTATTGTTGAAAAAAACGCATCAACAGTAATAAATATAAATTAACTTAATTAATTATATAACATATGAAATCATACATTAGGATTATTTAAAGTTCCTTTATTTCTATTTTTCATAAAAAAGTAAGTATTCTTATCTAAATTTTAAATTTCACATCTTTTATAAAATTAATTTATATTAATTATAAATAAATAAAAGGTATTTTTTTATTTACTTGTATTTTAGAAAATTTTATCATTTACAAAATAATATCTATATTGCATTTATTTTTTTATTGCGATATAATTTTTAAAATAATTAAATATATAATTTTATTTTTTTTTAACAAATATAGGCTCCGTCCCCGCAGCGTTTTTAAATGAATTGCTATTTGTGCGTGGTACGCGGAACTGCGTAAAAAATAGTACTTCCGTCCGGTCTAAGGGTTACATTTATTTTTTGCGTCATTATACTTAACATTAAAAATATTATTATATTTGTATAATTTTCTTTTTGCATAAATGTCATTATAATAATATTATAAGACACTAATAGAAATTTTTTTATCATTTTTCTTTAATATGTACTACGTTTTCATATTATAATTAATATTAAAAAATTAACACACAAAAAGTAAATAAGACCCTTAGAACTGGACCGGACGGAGGTAATATAATATATGTAGTATTATTTTAAATTGAATATTTGACTTTTTGTAATGAGTATTTGAAGTTTGCTTTGACATTTTGACTTTTGAAAAAAAATTTGTATTTGTTTATTACTATCTCCGTCCCACATAACGTGTCTGCTACACCGTAGACACGGTATTTTAGGAGGGGTGTAATTAGTAGATAATTAAGAATGTATTAGTGAAAATATTTATTCTATAATATAAATAATTATAAATTAAGATTAAGATAACTAATTAGTTTAATTAAAATTTAAAAAAAATAAAATTAAAAAGTTTAAAATAGATTAAAGTGTATAATTATTTTCCAAAAAAGGAAAGTGACATGGTATGTGGGACCGACATAAACGGCAACATGGACATAGTATGTGGGACGGAGGGAGTATTATTTTTGGGGAATCGCAATCGATAAATTTGTTGGAAGAACAAAGTCATATTAAATTTATTTTAAAACTATAAATATTACTAATTATATAAAAAATAATACTTCCTCCGTCTATCTAGAAAGTATACATATTTCTATTTTGGACATCTAATTACAAAGTAAACATTTCATTAAATACCTCATTTTTTTCCAAAAAATACTCTTACTTTACATCACATTATTACTTTTATACAAAAAAAGTAAGCGTCAAAAGTAAATGTGTACATTGTAAGTGGACGAAGAGAGTATTATAAAACATTATTATTAACTAATTAAATAGTATTTCTTTAAATTTATGTTAGGCAAAGGGAGTACTATGTTTCGTCCTCTCAATATCTTTGTTAATATTTTTAATTTGGATCTTTTTAATATATTTACAGTTTTTATTCTTTGATATCCATTTTTTTTTTTCTCTTTAACGCTTATAAATAAAATATAAAATAATAATAAAAAACAACAGCTATTCATAAAATTATGAGAAATGTCTTACATTAAGACATGCTATTCATAATATTTAAGCAGCTTTTTTGGAAGAGTAAAACCTTTGATGAAAAGTTAAATAACATTGGGTGAAATTATTATGCTATAATATGTTTTAGATGATGCATATTATTCAAGGTATGATGCTCGACTACAACAATTTGGGTAAGATAGCACTACAACAAGTGGCTGATCTACAATTTGAATTCGGTGAATTAATTAATTAATTTAAATTGAGAATAATAAAGTACATCAACAAAAATATGCATTAAAAAGTATAGAATTTCAAATTAACAATCATTAATACATCAAAATAGTTACAACTGTTCACGATGAGATCTCATATTTTGCTATTGATTGACAATATCATCGATACTAACTTTCGTAAACACATCTCTTTTTAGAAATATTTTGCTATTGATTGACAATATCATCGATATTAACTTTCGTAAACACATCTCTTTTTAGAAAAGTAACTAAATAATCATTCTATAATTGATCTTCCATGCTATTTTGTAATTTGTTCTTCAAGATTGCAGTTGTTACCTAAAGAAGCTAATTTCAATAGCAAGTAGGCCCTTGAATGTGTTTAATTTTTTTTTTTTTTTTTTTTTTTTGTCTCAATAAGCTTCATAAAAAGTTCGTATAGATCCTTCAAATCTCAAAATCTCTCATCACATCGAATATTAGTAATGAAATTACCCGATGAATATTCAAAACCCATCAATTCTGCTTCTGAAAATTCTGCAAGCCATTGCAATTTCTTTTTATCAAAAGCAGAAAACCGATTAGAGGAAAGAAAACAAGACATACACATCAGTAATTCTTTACTTACCTCATTGAATCGACTTTCAAGTTCTTGCAATTGTACATTGATTAAACTTAATAATACTTCAACTCAAAAATGATGGAGATTTGTCAATTATGAAGACTTATTTTTACGATAACGCCTCCTCCTCATAATAACATATTTTTCATTCATATCAAGAATCTCCATCTCATGCTTAACTATAAATGTTGTAACTTTTTCTCCATGAAATCTCCCATCCATTTTTTCTCAAATATTGAAGAGTTTTCTTTGTTACATCAACTATGAACATCGCATTTTTACAATGTCTTTTTTTTTTTTTTTTTTTTTTTTCCTTCTGCAAAGCCAAATTTAGTTCATTTGTAATTTCAAATATTGACAACATCAAGTGGGCCACGAAATTGAAGTCAAACGACAACATTAATTGTATAAGTGACTCTGCTTTATATTCACCAATATTTTTATATTTTGTTTGCTTTATATTTTAAACTATTTAGTGAAAACATCAAAATTTTCATCTATTGGTAATTTAAATCAAGTTTAAGTTAAGGATTTAAGGGATAAAATTCTTCTAATAATTCTCAAAATTCTTTTCCGAATCAAGTTTTTCAAAATTTCTTTACACAAAGAAAATTAAGTTCAAGATAATTAAAGAATAGACGCATTAATTCATACATTTCACCATTTCTTTATTTAGTAATTAGAGTATTATATGTACCATTAATAGCTTTTCAAAGCTTTTGAGTTGTTAAAATAATTTTTATCTTTTATTTCCAAGATAAAAATTTATTTTTCCATCAAAAGGTGCAAAACTAAATGAAGTAATAGACATATCGAAAATATCACAAAAGGGTCATACAAAATAACTATCAGTGGTCAGTACTTACTCTTTTGGTTCAGCCAAATACTTAATACCAACACAAACTACACCAATTATGTCACAAAAAATCACTAATTATCAGTAGCACTACAAGAAAAAATCATTTTTGTAACAAAACTTTTTTGTCTCTAAATCTACTTTTTCCGTTACTAATGACATTAGAGACGAAATTAGTAATGGAATTACGTTAGCTACGTGAACTTTAGGGACGGAATTCCGTTACAAATATATTATTTTTTTGTAGTGTAGTTAGCAACTTACTCGCTTTTGGAGTAGCCAATTACATGGTAATATTATTACAATTTCAAATAAAATTGAAATTTCAGATTTAATCACAAAGTGATAAATCATATAATTAATCACGTAAATTCAACCACAAATTAACTTAAAACTATTTAATAAATAAAAAAATTAAGGTTAACCACTAGTTACTAATCTGGAGCAAAATAAAGAATTCTGATTCAACACTAAATTTAATCTACAGAATCAATAAATTGTTCCTCTAATAAATAATTCTCACTAAGAAAATTAGCCAATAAAAAGAGAAAGATAATTAGATAATAAATCAAAAGAAATATAAAATAATGCTATGTAAATATTTTGAGATTTTTCTAGGTTAAGATTACAGCGCACTCCTATGCCAATAACTCCAAATCATCCTATTTGGCAACATCATGAAGGGAGGATCATTAGGTTCAACACAAAGCAATCCAAACATATGAGTAATCCCAGGAAGGAACATGATGAACACAAAGTCTAGAGGAGAGAGATCGGAACAAGTTTATAATCGGTACAAGATCTCTGTAAATATATATTGAGTTATTCAGAGACATATATATTATTAATCCCACCTCAACCCTTCCACTACAAAAAATATATATATATTTATAACGGAATTCCGTCCCTAAAATTCACGTAGCTAACGTAATTTCATTCCTAATTCCGTCTCTAATGTCATTAGTAACGGAAAAAGTAGATTTAGAGACAAAATAGTTTTGTTACAAAAATAATTTTTTCTTGCAGTGAGCTCACCTATTATGTCATTTTATTAATTAAAAATAAAAATAAAAATAAAATTAAACTGAACTAACCATTAAGAACAAGCCCATGGTCAGATTCGAAGTGAGCCGAGCCGAGCCGACCCCAAATATTGTCATTCTTAAACCTCTCTTACATATATACCTAGTTAGCTACCTATACACATACAAAATAAATTAGAAAAAAGACACGTAGTTGTATATATACATACGGAATGAGATCCTCACCATCCCTCCCACACGTGTGCGTGTATATATATATATATATATATATAATGGTAGATCTAGAGTAGGGCAACATTTCTAAACTTGCTATATTTTATTAAAGATAGATACTGAATAATCATTGCTATATTATAACACAAAGTTTAATTTTGTAGCAGGCGTATCGTATCGTATAAATCTACTATATATATATATAGAGAGAGAGAGAGAGAGAGAGAGAGAGAGAGAATAATGAGTTAGATTTTATTCTCCCTTTATTTTCGCTTGTCCTATAAACCCTAGCTTTGGCTGCTTATCGTCATTATTAGGTTTAGGTAGGGCTAACCCATGGACCACCTCCACGACGGCCGCCGCCGTCGTGGCAGCCATAGCCGCCGCTTCCTTCTTCTTTCCGTCGGCCATAGGTGTCCAGATTTTATGGCCCTCTGAATTGGAAGTTGTGTGTATGGCTGGTTGGTTTTCCATGGACGATCGAAGCTCCAGCAACTCTTTCTTCAATCTCCGATTCTCATCGCTTAATCTCTCGCAGGATTTCTTCAACATCTCGCAATCTATTTCTGTCTGCTTCAATTTCGTCCTGCGCAGTTTACAAAATTGGGGATTAATTAAAGTTTGTATGTATCTTAATCCAATTCAAAATTTTCATCGAAAACATCCCATTAAACAGCTATTTATTTCACTTCAAAAAATACCTAAAAACCATGAACACACAAAAACAATCCCAAGTAAGCATCCCGATTTATTGTGTTGTTTTTTCATTACAAATATTATATTCCATACATGATTTATATTTAAAAAGAATAATGATAATTGATGAATGAATGAATCAAACTGACCTGGCTCTTCTGTTTTGAAACCAGACTTCAACTTGTCTGGGTTTTAGGTGCAGTTTCTCTGCAAGTGCTTGCTTTTGTGCCTTCCAAAAATAAAAATAAAAATAAAATAAATCCCAAATTCCTATTCAGAATTAATCAATGAATGGAATTGCGTATGGTAATTAAATAAAATTTGACTACTACACAGAAAGAGACATACTGTATTAAGAGTGGTGTGGTGTCTGAAACTGTCTTCAAGCAAGGCAGTCTGATCAGTTGTGAGTCTCAATTTCTTTCTGCAAAAACCATTGTTGACACGACCACGATCGTCGTCGTCGTCTTCTTTAGTGGTGCATCCTCTTACATTTTTTGGTCGACTTTCTGCCATGATCTTCTTCAAGCTTCGATTGTGATTATGATCTGTACTACTGGTCTGAAGGGGGATGGAAAGATCAAGAAACAGAACGTGCTTGTTCTTCTTCCCTGGACGATGATGATCCCTTTTGGGTGATATTCCAAGCCCCAATCCCAGCCCAAGACACACCTCATGATCATGATGATCTTCCATGGAAAATGAATTGGACTGGATTCAGTAATTGAGAACAGTAATGTTATATATTGGGGGTGGGTGGGTGGGTTCAGACTTCTGAGATGTATATTAATCACCATTTTCAATTGGGGCATTTATTGTGATGTGGTGGTGGGGGGTCGTGATAAATTATTTTGCTTTGCTAGGATATGCTAATTGAAGATTTAGTAACAACTAAATTTAATAGATAGATAGTATATAAAATTATAAGAAATAATACATATTGTATAATATGTATTATCAATTTTATTTTATATCTATTGTATATTTATATAGAATGTAATGTTTAGCAGTTTCCCTATCATATAAAATTATGTCCATATAATTGGATATAGATTTTAATTAAAAAAAATATAAAAATAATTATTTTCTTCTTTTTTAGCAAATAAATATAAAAATATTTACTAAACAAGAAAACAAAAGTATTTTTTTATGGCAATCCAAAAAAATAGACATAAATTTGAATGATCATTAGACTAATTACTTATCATAATCTCAATCTATAATAATTTTTATTAATACATTCTTAATTATTTATTAATTATATACCTTGTGTACAATAAGATAATTACCACCATTATTTTCATAAAAATAATAATAATAATTTTAATGGATAAATTTGTGAGTTTGATTGTGTAAAGAGAAGAGGGAATATTAATAGTAGTATTATAGCAGCAGTAATGGCATACGTTAGGAGTGTGACTGACTCCTGGTAGGAAACCAAAATATAAAATGAGTATTTACTTTTTAAACTCCCAACATATGTATTAAGTCTTTCTTTGACTGCATTCTCTGTGTTATTAATTACTATTATGTATGTATATCATAAAATTAAAAGTTATTTGTATTAATATTTGCAATTTTGTTTTATACTTGCACTATAAGAAAAAATTATTTTTGTAACAAATTTTTTTTGTAGCTAAATCAATCTTTTCCGTTACTAATGACATTAGAGACGGAATTATGAATGAAATTACGTTAGCTATGTGAACTTTAGGGACGGAATTCCGTTACAAATATATTATTTTTTTGTAGTGTTTATACACAGTCAAAATATGAGCATTATATATATATCTATATGTTTTTAATGAAAAATATTGCAATATGAGGTTTGAGTTTATAATTTATTTAGAAGCAAATTAAAGTTTGTTATAAATAAGCTTATAAGGATGACCAAGTTAGTATTGTGGCTGGATTTGTATGTACGATAAATCGTTTTGATCGATATATTTTTAGGGGTTCTTACATATTTTAGATTTTTTATATTTAATATTTCTTTAGTATTTAAATGTTAGATGATCTTGTCTTGTGTTTGTGTTTTTTTTTTTTTTTTTTTTTTTTATGGTTAGACTTTTATTAATGAAAATATCTAATTAAAAAAAAATATATTGGATTTTTGCAATTTTGATAATGTTATGAAATTTAGGATCTTTTAGTTTGGTTCAAACTTTATGATTCAAATTTCAGATTTTGGACAATTTAGTATGGTTCGAATCAACATTTTTCTTTAAAACAAAAGTTTAGATCTTCGGATCGGTTTGAATTTTTCAATATCGATCCATAAATCGAAATTCCCACTCCAAAACAAAATTATCAAACCTACACTGTAATTTTATCGGTTAGCTTACGGACTAAAACTCTACACTCTAATTTTATCAATTAGCTTACTGACTAAGGCGTGTTTGACAATTAGCTGATAGTCGTTAGCTGTTAGCTGATTCAATTAGCTGATAGTTATTAACTTATTCAATTAGCTAGTTTGACTAGCATTCAATTAGCTGTTTGTATCAAAATGTTTGGTAAAACAATTGTTTGATATTAACTGTTTACACGTAAAATGACAATTGAAGACATTTCTATTTTATTTTTTTCAAATATATTCAATTGTGTTCTTTTGAGTTTATAATGTTTGA
Organism: Andrographis paniculata; assembly: GCF_009805555.1. NCBI lineage: Eukaryota > Viridiplantae > Streptophyta > Magnoliopsida > Lamiales > Acanthaceae > Andrographis > Andrographis paniculata. Next base: position 2,657,293 of record NW_026137591.1, read on the forward strand.
ATTTTTTTGTTATTAGTTATTGAAAATTGTAAAAATTTATAAAATAGTATTTATTTTTATTATAGTTAAATTTAAAAAATAATATATTTTTATTGAAAAATATATATAATTTTTTCTATTGAAAATGATATAAAATATAAAATAATAAATTTTTCGTGTATATATTTATTTTTTTAATTATCGATCAGTTCATTATATTTATAATTTTCAATAAATTTAATTTATTTAATTTATTTTTAGTATAAAATTTATATAATGTAATTTTAATATAAATAAATTATTAATATTTATATTTTCTATTTTGTGTTGCTTTCAATAAATTTATATATTTTACAATTAAAATAATTTATATATAAAAATTAATTATTTTAAATTTATAAAAGCAAAAATATAACATAATAAAATATTCTAATATAATTAATAAATAATCAAAATATATTTATTTGTGTAAATGCATAATAAATTTTTCAGGGCAAATAAGAAATTAAAAAATTTAAACTGAAAAAACTATTTTAAAACGCTAGGTAAGTTAGTTTTTAGAAATTAGTTTTTTTTTTTGTCCAAAAAGCTATTTCAACAAACTAATTTACCAAACACCTAAATTAGTTATTTGACTGGTCAAACAATTAAAAGCTGTTGAATAAGCTAAACACTCTTAGAAAAACTCTTTACTAAACACCCTCTAAAACTTTAGTTTTAAACACCAGCTATGGGAATATGCATGAAGATAATAGAAACTTTTTGTTGAATATGTTGTTTGTTTTATTTTAAATAAAAAATTCAATTATTGATTTGACACAATTTTCAATAAAAAAATATATTATTTTTTAATAAAATAAAAAATTAAAATATTATTAAACCAAAATATAAATCACTACTCCAATTTCAAATCAACACCAAATAAACTTAAAAAAATTTTAATAGATTGATCTTGAAATATTGCAATATGTTATAAACTACGGAGCAGCCATGTCTGATAGGATGTGGATATTTTTACAATCATTTATAAATATGAGATTGTATTGTATAATAAATACACATTAAAATGAAGTAATCCAGTATCTATCTCCATCATTCATTCCCTCTCTATATCATTCACTCTCTCGTCTCTCTCTATATTTATATAAATATATATAAAATATTATACTTATCATAATATACATACATATATTAATAATCCTACACCAACATAAAACACATAAATATAGCCGGATATATATAATATTATTATTATATAACACGTTATCAGCACGAAGGTTCTTGCCTATTTTATTATTGGTAAGTTTTATTTTTATACTATCTATATTATCTATTTTCTAAATTATGGAAAATCTTGCAAAATTTTCTTTTAAATATTTGTCTCTCACCGAAAATAATTTTTTGACTTGGTCCCTGGATGTAGAAATGCATCTGATTTCAATGGGCCTTGTTCATATAATTACCAGTGAAAATGCGGCTACAAGTCAAGATCGGGCTAAAGCTATTATTTTCATCCGTCATCATTTGGACATTCCTCTAGAGTCTGAATATTTGACAGTGAAAGATTCACTTGATTTGTGGAAAGAATTGAAGGAGAGATTTGGACACTTGAAATATATCACTCTCCCCAAAGCCCGACATGGTTGGCTTAACTTGCGATTGCAGGATTTGAAAACTGTTACAAAGTACAACTCTGCTATCCATCAGATTACATCTCAGTTGAAACTCTGCGGAGAAATTGTTACTGAGAATAATAAATTGGAGAAGACTCTTTCTACCTTTCATGCTTCTAATATTGTGCTGCAACAGCAGTATCGTGAGAAAAACTTTCAAAAGTACTCACAGCTCATTGCATGTATTTTATTAGTTGAGCAAAATAATGAGTTGCTGATGAAAAATCATCAGTCTGGCCCACTGGTTCAAGTCCGTTCCTTAAAGCGAATGTGACATTTTCTGAACGAGGCCGAGGACGTGGTAGAGGCCGTGGACGTAGTCGCGGTCGTGAGAGTCAACGTGGTCGATATACCCCTTACAATCACCGCGGTTTTGACATTAATAGGAAGTAGAGTAAACCCCAATATGGGGATATAGCCGAAAAGGCTAAATAGGGAAATAGGCAAATCGGCATTTGTAATCGGTGTGGCATTGAAGGCCAATGGGCCAATACTTGCAGAACAACCAAACACTTAGCTAATCTTTATCAAGACTCACTGCAGAAAAATGAGAAGGAGGTCGAGACTAATCACGTTGATAATGATGACGACCCCGATGATGATCTTTTGGATTACGACATAACGCATCTTGATATAGCGAATTTTGTTGTAGATTCAGCAAATTCCCAGTGACAGACATACTATGTCATTTTACATTATGCCATTTTATATTTTGTAATATTTAAATTATCGCACATTACCTTTTTGTAATGTATTTTGTAATATTTATTAATACTGCGTTTATTAACATTTGAAGGTTAAATGGATGCCAAACAAAATGATGCAAATATATATTTCATTGACAGTGCAACAACACATACTATATTGAAACACGAAAAATATTTCTCCTATTTGAAAAGGGAAAGAATGAATGCCAATACAATAAGTGGCAGTGCAAAATTAATTGAAGGCTCTGGAGAAGCCATTATATTTCTCCTCGCGGGGACGAAAATTGTGATACAGTATGCACTATTGGCTGCTAATGCTTGAAGAAATTTACTGAGCTTTCATGACATTCGAAAAAATGGTTATCATATTGAAATTATGAGTGATACCGATGGTGAATTTTTATCGCTTACCAATATCATTGATAAAAAGAAATGCATAATTGAGAGATTACCCTCACTCTCTACTAGTTTATATTATGCCATATTACATGTTGTTGAAACACACCTCACGGTAGATCAAAAGACTACCAATTTTCAAATATGACATGATCACCTTGGGCATCCTAGTAGTATAATGATGAGGCGAATAATTGAGAATTCGCATGACCATTCATTAAAAGGTCAAAAAGTGTTAAACTTAAATGAGTTAACCTGTGTTACCTGCACTCAGGAAAAATTGATAATCAGGCCATCGTCAGCTAAAGTAGGTATTGAATCACCTACATTTTTTAAAAGAATATACGGGGATATATGTGGACCAATAAACCCACCGTTTGGGTCATTTAAATATTTTATGATGCTTATGATGCATCTACGAGATTGTCTCATGTTTGTTTATTATCTACTCACAATATGACATTTGCGAGATTGCTTGCCCAAATTATTAAATTACAGGCACAATTCTCCGATAATCCAATTAAGACTATACGTCTGGATAGTTTTGGTGAATATACATCGAATGCATTTGATGATTATTGCATGTCGATTGGAATTAATGTAGAGCACCCAGTTGCTCATGTTCATTCAGAAAATGGCTTGGCAGAATCACTTATTAAAATATTACAGTTGATTTCTAGACCATTATTGATGAGGTCTATGTTGCCCGTTTCAGCTTGGGGGCATGCAATCTTACATGCATGAACACTTATAAGAATGAGGCCAACGAGCTACCATAGGTACTACCCGATGCAGTTAACCTTTGGTCATGAACCAAATATATCTCATCTATGTATTTTATGGTGTGCTGTTTATGCTCCTATTCCGCCCCCCAAACGTACACAAATGGGTCATCAACGTAGATTGGACATTTATGTTGGATATGAATTGCCGTCAATTATAAAAATCTTGAACCTATGACAGGTGATTTATTCACTGCAAGGTTTTCAGATTGTCATTTTGATGAATCATATTTTCCGAAATTAGGGAGAGACAAAAATGAACCAAAAAGGACTATTAATTGGAAAATCCCATTGAATTTTTGTGTTTCTCGTACAAACCAGTGCGAACTAGAAGTTCAACGCATTATACATTTGCAAAATATTGCAAATCAGTTACCGGATGCATTTAATGACTCGAGTAAAGTCACTCGATCATATATTCAAGCTGCTAATACTCCGGCTAAAATAATTGTCCCTGATGGACAAATTGGAAGTATTAATGAATCAGCGACACGCTTGAAGCGTAGTAGACCACTTGATTCCAAAGACAAACATCCTCGAAAGAAAAGAGGAATTAATGATGATAATCATCAAAATATCACGAATGACATTGATAAACCTCAATCTACTAAAAAAGTCAACCCTGAAATAATTGCTCCAAAAGAGCACGATCTTAAAGAACATGATGAGATTATTGAAAACTCAATTAACTATGTTACTTCAAGAAAATGTTGGAACTGTAAAGAAGCAATTATTGATAATTTCTTCGCATACAATTTAGCACTTGATATAATGGAAGAAAAAGAGATCCAAAGCCAAAATCGGTTCATGAATTTCGGCAAAGAAATGACTGGCCAAAATGGGAAAATGCGATTCAATCAGAGCTTAACTCATTAAACAAAAGAGAGGTTTTCGGACCAATTGTTCAAACACCAGATGATATAAAACCAGTTAGATACAAATGAGTGTTTGTACGAAAAAGAAATGAGCATAATGAAATTGTGAGATATAAAGCCCGTCTTGTAGCTCAGGGATTCTCGCAAAGACCTAAAGTAGATTTTGATGAAACACACTCTCCAGTTGTCGATGGAATAACATTTAGATACCTTGTGAGCCTAGCAGTGCGAGAAAAACTCGATATGCGTCTTTTAGACGTAGTTATTACATATCTTTATATCTCATTGGATACTGATATTTATATGAAAGTTCCTGAGGGATTCAATATGCCTAAAACATACAAATTAAACCCAAGGGAATCATATTTCATCAAATTGAAAAAGTCATTGTATGGACTTAAACAATCAAGGCAAATGTGGTATAACTGTCTGAGTGAATGTTTAATAAAAGAAAGTTATAGTAATGATCCAATATGCCCATGCGTTTTTATCAAGAAAAATAGATCAAATTTTGTCATTATTTCAATATATGTTGATGATCTCAATTTAATTGAAACTTCAGAAGAGATCCAAATTGCAGTTGAATATCTAAAGAAAGAATTTGAGATCAAAGATTTTGGAAAGATAAAATATTGTTTTGGATTACAAGTAGATTATGTTAATAATGAGATATTTATTCATCAATCCACATATACCCAAAATGTATTAAAGCAATTTTATATGGATAAATCTCACTCTCTGAGTACACCAATGGTGGTCAGATCCCTTGATCCCAGTATAGATCCATTTAGGCCAAGAGAAGAAAATGAAAAAATACTTGGCCCTGAGGTACCATATCTCAGTGCTATTGGAGCATTAATGTACCTTGCAAATTGTACTATGCCAGACATATATTTTTCAATAAATCTACTGGCCAGGTTTAACGCATCCCCTACAAAGCGCCATTGGAATGGTATCAAGCACATTTTTCGTTACCTTCAGGGAACTCATGACCTTGGTCTACTTTATTCGAGTGAATCTCGAAATGAATTAATTGGTTATGTTGATGCTGGTTATTTGTCTAATCCACACAAAGCAAAATCTCAAACTGGCTATTTATTTACTTGTGGCTGAACCGCAATCTCTTAGAGATTTGTTAAACAGATAATAACAACTACCTCTTCAAACCATCATGAGGTTTTAACAATTTACGAAGCCAATCTTGAATCCGTTTGATTGAGGTCTATGACTCACCATATTCAGAAAAAATGTGTCTTGATTTCTGATGATGTATTACCTCCTACAATATTATTTGAAGATAATGAAGCTTGTGTAGCTCAATTAAAAAGAGGATATATTAAAGGCGATCGGACAAAGCACATATCTCTGAAGTTCTTTTTCACTCACGATCTTTAGAAAAATGGTGAAATTAATGTGCAACAAATTCGTTCGTCTGAAAATTTTACAGATTTATTTACAATGGCGCTACCGACTGCAACATTCAACAAATTTGTGCAAGGAATTGAAATGCGTCGGATGAAAGATATCAAATAAAGTCCAAAACAGGGGGAGCACATTAATACAAGAATGATGTACTCTTTTTCCTTCACTATGATTTTTTTCCATAGGGTTTTTTCATAGTACTATTTTAACGAGGCACATTCCTTATATAAAAGCATCCAATGGGGAGTATTATAAACTACGCAGCAGCTACATCGACAGGATGTGGATGCTTTTACAATTATTTATTTTACCGCCTCAGTTACTTATAAATATGAGATTGTATTGTGTAATAAATACACATTGAAATGAAGTATTCCACTATCTATATTCATCATTCACTTAATCTCTATATATCATTCACTCTCTCGTCTCTCTCTATATTTATATAAATATATAAAAAATTATTATACTTATCTCTCTCTCTATATTTATATAAATATATAAAAAATATTCTACTTATCATAATATACATACATATATTAATAATCCTGCACCAAAATAAAACACATAAATATAACCGTATATATATATATAATATTATTTTTATATAATACAATATTAATAAAACAATATCATCAATAAGGGCGGACCACTTTGCCCCTTTTTTTTTTTAATATAATAATATTTTTTTTATATAATTATTCTCTCTCCTTCTGTCTTTTAACAATTTATCTATTTTTTTATTTTGGTCTGTTTCATAACAAAGTAATTATACAATCTACCTAACATTACAAATACCCTTCCAATTTATAATATATTAAACAAATGTCATTACATTTATATTATACAATACTAATAAAGTTAGTTTAGCTTTTTTACCTTTTATACTATATTTCAATATAATACTAATATTTCTAAAATTATGTAAAAAAAAATATATAGATAAATATGGGATGAATGGAGTATTAAATTGTACTTTAATTTTACTTCTATTTTCTTCTTCTTCTTCACTCACTGTTATTGTACAGAAAAATATATTGCGACATTAAATGTAGTTCTTGATGCAGGACAAATTGATTAAAATGTGTTGCTATTATATGATATGTTTTTAAGTTGTCAAGTCCGTACACACACTACTATTGAGTAGTTAGGTCAGACTTTTACAATCAATTATCCAAAAAAAAAGAAAAAAGAAAAATTGTTTTGAAGGTTAAAAATGATTCACCAATGTTACAGGCACCTTATCTGGTAAGACTGTGTTCTTTTGTGAGTTTTATCACACATTTTTACTATTCAATTTTATTTTTTTTTCAAAAATATAACGTAAAACAATTTTTTTCTTTTTTTTTATATTATATTATAAATTTATTTTACATTCAAAAAATCACATCAACCTCTATTTATATTACGTCAAACAATTATTCAAAATCAACTTTTTAGTATTAAAAAATTCAAACCCAAAATCTAAAACCCACGAACAAACACACCCTCAAATTGTTTTGAGGGTTAAAAATGATTTACCAATGCTATAGGCACAAATGTTTCACCACTATCTACAAGGGCTTAACTTATTTATTTAAACAAGGGTTTAACTTCTGTATGTAAAATTTGTTAGAACTATATTTTGTAGATAAGTGATACCAACACAGAAACAAGGATGGCCGAACTAGGAAATAATTGCCTATAAAAGATTGAAACTTTTTTTCTTTTTAAATTAATAAATGAATACAAAATAAAATGGTAGTTATTTAAATAGTCATAAAATCCTATACATATATATATATATATAAAGGCTCAAAATAAGAAATAATTGAAAAATTTTAAAGGTACTACTCTCCAAGTAGAAAGACACCAATATGAATTTCTACACAATTTCAAATGATGGAAGAATATGATAATTTTGTCCAAATTCGAACTCAAACCTAAAAAAATAATTTTGTCATGAAAAATAATGTTAACACACGTACTATTATCGACTATTTATAGTTATATATATAATCATTGTACTTGTACAAATTACAATGGCAAAAATTGTGTACCCAATAGTCATTGCACCAAACATAGAGCTATATATCTTTTACGAAATAGTATATACACATTGACAGTGATTCCTCGAACATTTTCACATCGTTCTAAAAATCTTGCTTATTTCTTAAAAGTGTTTGACACCATTGTTAAACAAATTGAACCAACAATTATTGTTTATCAACAATTTATCTTTTGGAATCTTTTAAAAACGTTGTTATAACATAGCTACCGTGATTTTCTATAAATATATACTACCTTATTTTATAAAATATTACACTCAAACTAGTATTTTTTTTTACCAAACTTAAACCGAACGTACATTTTTTATTTTTCTCCTACCATTATTATGTTTTTTCACGGTTGAACCACTATTAATTAGTAATAGGCAACACTACAAAAAAATAATATATTTGTAACGAATTCCGTCCCTAAAGTTCACGTAGCTAACGTAATTCCATTCCTAATTCCGTCTCTAATGTCATTAGTAACGGAAAAAAGTAGATTTAGAGACAAAAAAGTTTTGTTACAAAAATAATTTTTTTTTGTAGTGCAATGTGTGTTATGTTTATATTTGATTTTATATTTTGATTCCAAATTTTAGTTTAATAGTAATTAAATATGAATTTTTTTTTTTAAAAAAAAGATAATATATATTTATAACTAAATAAAAAAATTAAATTATATTGTAAAAAAATTTGAGTAAAACAATATCGAGCATAAAATAAAAATTCCCGATTCAACTTTGAGGGCCAATTCATCTCAATAAGACCCTATATTTCCTTAAGAGGAAGCTTGTGTATATAAGTGTACTATACCAAAAGAAGTCATTTAAAGCTAAGTATTGTCCTTGTTTGGTTATAAGTTGACAATACTTAATTTATAAATTAAATATTATGGGTATATAGAAGTGACTTATCAATAAAATATACTCCCTAATTTAGGTTCATTATTGCTCAAATAATGACTTCTTCACAATCCCTTAGATATATATCGTTTCCAATGAGCTCAGAATATTTTTAAGGGTTTGGTATTTTTATAATTCAAACTATTTTTTTTACCATACCTTTTCTATAATTAAATTAAAACTAAACTATAAAATTTTAAACTCAAACAAAAAAAAACCACCCCAATAGTTATGTTATATATATATATATATATAGAGTTCCAACTCAACATACTATTTTTATTATTTTTCGGCCCTATTAAAAAGTATTTATTTTATTTTATTTTATTTTTTAATTTTAATTAAACTAATTAGCTATTTTAATCTTAATTTATAATTATTTATATTATAGGATAATTATTTTCACTACTACATTATTAATTATCTACTAATTACACCCCTCCTAAAACAGTGTAGCAGACACGGTATCTGGGACGGATGGAGTATAATTATTTTTTGTTTGTTTGTCCCAAACTCACTACAACATTTTCATATTTAGATATAATTAATAATATATATATATTAATATAGAATTCACTTTATCCCATCACACCGCTCAAATAAAAAAAAAAAAATTATTTCTCTCTCCAACCACATTACTTAATATCCAAATTATCTCCGATTACCATATTTAATACTCCTCACCTAAATTCTCATGTCAAACACAAATGTTGTACGGTATTTGGGACGGGGGAGTATTATATATTTTTTATTTTTTATTATTATTTAATATAATTTTAATTTTAACATTAAATTTAAGATTTTAATCTTATCTTTCTCTCTATTTTTTTCTTTTAATTATTTATTCATAGTCACACTGCATTACATATTTCGAAATTCAATTGTCGTCTACATCTCTTCCCTTTCACTTTCACGTCTTTGCCGCGCTACGCCCACCCGCCCACCTAGACCAAAATCCACTTCTTCCTCTCTCTCTATTTTCTCTCAGTTTTTCTTATTATTCGAATATCCAGACGAAGCGCTGTCAGTTCAATTCCCATCTTTTTCTCCCGAGTCAACACCGTTGTCAAAACCACTGCCTTCAACTTCTTGTCTAGCCGACACCAATATCAGTAATATCATTTTAAAAATACATTTAATCGTGTATTTATAAGGCCTAAAATATATTTTTGCTCAGGGCCCTAAAAAATTCCGAGACGGCTCTCGTTATAAGGATTATATTTACATTTTTCGTCATTTTACTTAATATTAAAAATATTTTTATATTTATATAATTTTTTTTAAAAATCACTATATTAGTATTATAAGATACTAATTGAAATATTTTTTGCTATTTTTCTTTGATTTTTACTATATTTTAATATAGTAATTAATATTTAAAAATCAAAACACAAAAAGTAAATGTGACACTTAGAGCCCGAACGGAAGGAGTATTATTTTTTTGTGCAACAACAATAATAATATTTATAGTAAAAAAATATTATATAAACCATATTTCCTTCGTTCTATCTCAATATATATATTTTTTTATTATTTGTGTTTATCTCACTTAAATGTATTCATTTTCAATTATAATAAATATAATAGTACTAACATATCAAAATACTCATAACTTTTTTTAAGATATTGATGTGCATGTACTTTTAAGGGCAAAACTAACAAAATTATATTACATACTTTTATTAATCAACAAAATATTATTTTTTTAATAAATTTAAATATTGAATTGGAACCGAGGAGTATCAAATAGTGTGTCTAGTGTGTTTGTTTAGAAGATTACGAAGGATTTTAACTATTCATTAAATTTTTTTTGTCCAAAAACATAAAATCAAATACATATTTTTCATTTTTTTATATCATACTAAAAATTAATTTTGCATTCAAAATATCACATCAACACCTATTTATATTACATCATACAATTATTTCAATTCAAAATTTTTACTATTCAAATTTCAACTCAAAATCAAAACTCCCAAACAAACACTTTGATTACACGAGAAGATATATATAGTGTCATTTTTATCTATTTAAATAAAAAGTACATAATTATTATTAGTAAGATAGATTTTACTATATATATTACACTTACATTTAAATTTATACTTATTTATATAAATATGATAGCCGGCCTCATTTCGAAAAGGGCCCATGTACCCCATAATCTAGGCATATTACATATTTTTTCATATGCTTTTTAATATGCTTTTACTTTTTCGGGATAAGAAAGATAGAGAACTTCAAGCTAATGTTCAAACACTAAGTTCTACGGCGGTGCCATGCGTATCGACCGATGCAGTGCTGTAGCTAACGCGTTAAGTGTCTCGCCTAGAGAGTACGTTTGCTTCTTTTTAATCCATTCTAGGATAGATTATTCATTTTTTTTTTCACTAAATTTATTAATGTTAAACTTAACAAATATAAACTAATTTAATTAAATTTTTAAGATTCTACGTGTAAGTACTCATTCAAAATTCTTTTATTTCTATGTATCATCTATAAACAAATATTTTTATCAATATTTAAAACTCTCTATTTTTTTTTTATAAAACTAATTTATGTTAATTATACATAAATAACTATATATTTTTATTTATTTGTATTATATAAAATTTTATTTTTTTATAAAATAAAAATACATAATCAGTCTGTTCATCAACATTTCTCAACGGAATAGTTCCTCATAAATATTATTAAAATATACAAATATACACACATATATATATTATTTACTCATAAAAAGTCAATAATTCAACACAAGCTATTATTTTTTATATTACCAATACAATTTTCTATATATTACACACAAAAAATCAATTAATCTAAAAACACTGAATAAACAGTTGTATATTTTTTAAGAACATAATGTTACAAATATTTAAAAACAAATTATAAATTTTTGGAATAAAATATATTAATTTATATTTTAAATCTACGATCATCACTCATATAAAAAATAAATAAATAAATAATATTATAATTTATTATTATTAATTCACTAATCTTCATTATCTAAATAATTATATCTTGAACAAATAAGTGTCATATGCTTTGGCACGAATGAAGTATCATTATTTTTATAATAATATAATTCTTCATAACTCACGCTAAAAAAAATACTTCAAACTAAAATATCAAAAGATAGTGTTTATAAAAATGTTTCTAACTAGTTTTGATATTGATTTAAAATTTTATTTTTGAATTAATTTTACTAATTGTGTTTGTTTATATTTTTATAATTTTTATTATTCATCATAGTATAAAAATATATATATATTTTTTCCGAATGATCATATTTAATAATTATTTTATTTCAAAATAATTAAAATAAAAATATATAAAAATAAAAATGCACGTATTCTAATGTAAAATAAATTTTCAAAATTTTTAAATTTACTATTTTTTAATTTTTATATAAATATTTTAATAATTAAGAAAGGTTTGTTATTTTTATTATTGTTTTTTGAAAATTAGCTACGGAACAAAAATATGGCCGCAATTTTTAAAATTATGCAACGGATTTACTTCGTCCAAACTCCTATTTTTGGGTCAATTATTGATCAAAATAATTCAGTCACCAATTTTGCTACGAAATTAGGGACAAAATTCCACTCCATCACAAATTTTATGACAATATTATCTATATGCAGTAGTAAATGCCTTTGTTTATAAATTAAATAAAAATATATAAACATTGTAAATAATATTTTCTCCGTCCGGCTCTAAGGGTCTCATTTACCTTTTGCGTCATTGTACTTGACATTAAAATATCCTTATATTTGTATCATTTTTTGCACAAATGTCATTGTAATAGTATTATAAGACACTAATAGAAGTATTTTTTTCATTTTCTCTTAATTTGTATTACTTTTTCATATAATAATTAATATTCAAATATAAAAACGCAAAAAATAAATGGAATCCTTAGAGCCGGACGGAGGTAGTATATAATATTATTATCAATATCTAATATACTCCCTCCATTCTAATACAATAATCTTATTTACCATTTTCGTCCGTCCCAAAATAATAGTCTCATTTCCATAAATAACCATATCATTATAAAATTATTCTTAGTTTTTCGTTATTATTACAGAATTGCCACTACTTTTTACATTAATACACTCACAAGGGCAAAAAAGTCTTTTACCCGTACTTTTTACCCACTACCAATATAATATCAATATTCCTTAAATCTCGTGCCAAACATAACCCAGACTGTAGTTCTGGGACGGAGGGAGTATATTGTTAATATTATTATATTTACATGTTCATCCAAACCTATCTTCACTCATCTTTCATTATGTTAGTGGCTTGTTTCTTTCCTACTTTTTATTTCTCTCCAAAAACACACACATTCGTCTTGTTCGTGGTAGCTGCATCATCCTCCCTAACAATTCATCGTCATTGCTCCAAATCAGAATCTGGCCATACAACGTTTGCCTCTAGAAGTCAATTTGCACCTCTATTGCGTCGTGTCTCTATTACTTTCTTCCTCAGCTTCGAGTCTCATTGATAAAGCAACCATATAGCATTATGGTATTTATGAGAGTAGCCACTGTCTTTCTTCATCCTATTACTGCATCTTCGTAGTTCATTTCGCCATTATGGTAATCGACTTCTATTATTGGTGTGTGTAATTGCTTGGAGGCATTCACACTTGCAAGTTGCATGCCATGTGTTTGATAATATTCTTGAGCCGAACAAAGAAATTATTCTTGGATGATCCTATAAATTTTAATTAATTTAGCTATTGTGCGTAAGACCGTATCTATACGTACTTTAGAATTTGAATCGTTGATTCTTCTTAATTGGATGCATGAAAGGACTTTTGTGTAGAATTGTTATTTTGTTGTGTTCTATTGTTTTTACAGGTGATGCTTGCAATTTTGATCGGCTTGTTGACATTGCTGACATGGCACATCACGAGTTGACATGACACAAATGGTGAACACATTACCGTATGGTCTTTATCACGAGCTTCTACAACGGATGTTGTTGCGTATGTAAAGCATCCTTGACTCCACTGTTGAATTTCTATTTTCAAGTCAAGATATCCATGTCTGGAATCCAAAGCTACTTCAAACCCAAAGATTGAGCATGTCAAATCAAGGTTAGTGGCAAATAATTGGAAATTTATTTATACAATGGCATATGATGGAGATACATCAAAAGATTGATAAGCTCGCTCATTGAATCAATTAGTTCTGTAAAGTAATGAAGGATGTGACATGGTCAATATTTATGGGAAGCAGAGTTCTGAGTAAACTTTGGAGTGTGAGATGCATTCCAAGTAAGGATTGCTGGTGTGTTTGTTTGGGGGTTTGGATTTTGAGTTGAGATTTGAATAGTAAAAATTTTGAATTATAATAGTTGTATGATTTGTAATAAATAGATGTTGATGTGGTGTTTTGAATGTAAAATTAATTTTTAGTATAATATAAAAAAGAAAAAATAGGTGTTTGATTTGATGTTTTTGGGGAGAAAATTTTGGATGAATAGTAGAATTTTGTCAAAATCCTTCAAACGAACACAATTTATTTTCAAATCTCTAAATTGCTTTCATTATAAGTATTTAGAGTTTAAACACTAAATATTGATTATCAATCATGCTCGATTGCATTTGGTTTAAGAAGAATTTTATGGATTGATTTAGTTGTTCTTAAATCAATAAAATTAATTTTGTTAATGTGATTGAAAGTTGACTTGGCTAAAGTTTTGTGATGTTTTTCAAAATTAATTCTTTGTGAGATTCATTGGGTGTTGGTTAGTTTGTTACTTGATAGTATTTTACAGTAAAAGTGATGAGAGATTCATCAAGAAGCGTGTCAAAATAATTGGAAGCTTGTAGTTACTGTTGTTGTTATAAAATTAAATGAATAAATAAAGACATAAATGTTAATACACTACAAGAAAATAGTATATTTGTAACGGAATTCCGTTACTAAAGTTCAAGTAGCTAACGTAATTCCATCTCTAATTCCGTCTCTAATATCATTAGTAACGGAAAAAATGAATATAGTAATGAAAAAACTTCGTTACAAAATTGATAATTTCTTGTAGTGATAGATTCCATGATAGAAAAAAAAAAAAAAAAAACAATCAAGCGAAACTCTTGTTTGCCCAAGTAGCTCCGCGACTGTGAATTATCAAAACTTTTCAGAGTTCCAACATGGTTTAAAAAAAAAACCCTGATCGTAATTAAATCTCTAAATAAAAGCCCAATAAATAAAAGTTCAGCTATAAAACCTAATCACATTTTCGCCTTTGGTACACGAGTAACGGCTTAGTCCCCCTCTCATTCACATATTTTATTACTAGGTATGGCTTTTTATAAATTTCATTCTCCTCCAAGACAAGTTTGTCCTCAAGGTTAAAATCTAGAAAATAGTGCTGGAAGTAAGCCTTGATCATCAAAGTGGCGTCGTTGGCTTATTATCCCGACCACTTAATCAAAGGTTGGTCGCCGTGCATATTTTGTTCCTCACCTGGACGTCAAGCTAATACTTCCTCTGGTTTGAGAGTAGACAACACAAAGAGCTCTAGGTTATCCGGTAGCGCAACCTCTACGTGGTGGTCTCACGATGCAGCACAACTATGAGACATGGAAAACAAGGTGAACGAATGCGGCAACTGGGTGGTAGGGACAACCTATATACCAAAGGGCCCATACGTACCTCGACGAGGAAAAATTCTTAGAATTTAGGCGATAATTTATGAGAGGCGGGACGAAATGACATAGACTAACGGTAGGCCAGACCTCCAAGAATACCTTGTCTATGGGTTGGAACAGTACATCGTGACAGTATTTGTCCGTATACTTCACCATCTTCTGTTAATTTCTCTCTAAATTACTTTTGAGTTACCCATCATAACGTCACGGCTCTGGAGGGCCTCAACTACATATACCACGCAACATTCTCTCTGAAGGAACCGCCGAATGATGGGTGGAGTTCGTCCATACACTACCTCGAAGGGAGTAGTACGAGCAGCCGTCTAGAATGATATATTATACCAATATTCAGCCCAAGGAATCCACCACAACTATTGGTTGGGTTGTTCGCATCTAGTTTAAGAACTCGGTTTGACAATTTGTTTGAGTGGTATGCAGAGCTAACTTTCAAGTACGTACCAGATATCATGAACAACTTCATCCAAAAGGCGCTAATAAAAAAAAAGTCTCAGTCACTGACAATATATTACAGAATTCCATAAAGGTGCACTACTTACTTGGCAAAGATGTCGGCCACTGTGTGCGATGATACAAGTGTCTTAAAAGCAACGAAGTGACCATATTTGGATAAACGGTTGATAACTACCCATATCATATTTCAGTTAATGCCATCTTAAGACACCAAAAGGCTTCCTTGGCTGCCGGAGATCAGCAAACGAAACACGAGCCTTCTTTTTTTAAAAAAAGAGTAGTGAACGGGTGAGTGATCAAACCATACTCCATCACAATCGCCTATCGTAGCCCAATAGTCCCAAAATCCCCAAACATTGTGGATAAACCAAGGGGTCGGCCAGTCCAATAGTATGAAATTTATTTTCAAAGAGGATACGTAAGACTAACCATAACCGATTCTAGTGCCCCCCTCCCCCAAGAGAAGTTGTATATCAGGATGTCATTGAAGAAATACCAACATAAAATTCTTTAAATATGGACGAAATAAATCATTCATGGTTACCCACTATGAGTACATAAGGCCGTTTTCTTGACGTTTAGCGCAACCACACAATTTTGATGGTAAGTAGAGCACAAATCGATTTTGAAGAACATGATAAGCCTTTCTGCTCATCCACTATCTCTTGTATCACTAAAATTGAATACTTATCGAGCACAATAGATTTATGCAACCTCCATTAATCCACACAAAACCGTATGTTGTCATCATTTTTCCGAAAGAGAAGAACTGAGCTTGAGAAGTGACTTGTGTTGGGATGGATGATGCCTGCTTTTAACATGTCCTCCACTAGCCGTTCAATATTGTCTTTCTGCAAATATCAATACCTATAACGACGGATTGTCACAAGCTTGGATCTCAGAAGCAACTCAATCCAATGATCGACTACGCGGTGGGGTGGCAGCTGCTACGGCTCATCAAAGACCTTGGGATAGGCGTTTTGGACGTCCTCCACTCCCTCCACAGTCACATAGGACAACCATTCAAACTTTCGGTCAAGAAAAATTGCCCAAAAATTGACTACCGTTGTTTTGATCAAGGTGCGAAAGCTCATTAAGTTCCTACACATTGCCGGATCCCTCTTCAATTTGATATGATGCTCTTTCCATTCCAACTTCATAGTTAGTGTCTCCTAATTTTTATGAACCTTGCTTAGCATGGAAAGCCATGCGACTTCGAGCATTATGTCGATGTCACCCAAAAAGAATACGACACAATCATCCATGATAATACATTCGGGGAGGGAGATTGGAAGCTGCCTACACACCCTCACGGACTCCTGTATGTATATTTCCCATAGCTGCATGCCAAATATGCCTATCTTTTTTGGAGTAAGTCACAACAGAGATACTAAGAAAAATGAGATGAACTTGTGGCTACTTTGTCAATCAAAACGGTTATAGTGCGCCCCTCAACCACACCTAGAAGTTGCATAGTCCAAGGGTTAAAACTTCTAGCCATATAGTACACTGGAGAGTCGGTGTAGTCCTCTTGCGGACTTTGTTGGGTGCCCGTAGCAGGCTCTTGTTTGGTTATTTCACAATACTCATGCTGCAGAATATTGAAGGTGTCACCTTCCCCAACTACCATAACTCGTAACTGCTTAAAGGGGTGTCTTAGAGTGTATGGTTTCTTGTACTTAAAGCATAGCTCCTTTTCCGAAGATTGCACGAGTACCCCAGGTTTGGTCCAAGGTGACGGCTTGAAAGTGGTTTTAGGTTGGATGTCCGGATCCCTTCTTAACATGGTATCAGAGCCATGGTGCCCGTATTAGAGTCTTGAATATTGTCCCACATTGCTAAATATGTAGGAACTCTCCTATTATATAAGGGTGAAGGGTCACTCCACCTATCACCAATTTTCTTCGTATCATCTGCCTTTTGAGGACTAAAAGACTTCTCGTGTGCAGTGGCAACTGCGGAAGAACACCGTTGGATAGAGAAAGCCCGAGCAATCCACAGATCAAAGTTATGAATCCGAGCAGCAGAAGATCATAATGGTAAGCAGATGGATTCTGCAGGTTGAATTCATTCTGCTGTGCCATATGAGAAGCTACACTGTGATCGAAAAAGTAAAGCCCGGCGATCATCATCGCCGGAATAAAAGCAGCGAAAACGTAACCTGCTAGAACCTTACCCATGTCCTTGATCACTATCCAGTGATACAACGACTCTGCTTCCCAAGAAAGGGGGCAGACGAGGCGTCGCGGAACACCCGAAGGAACCTCGTGCGGCATACAATAGGACAGTGCTGTCCACACAACAACCAGCAAGGGAACTCCATAGTCGGCAATGAAACTTCTCATCCAGGCTAATCTGTATTGTCATGATCTGGCCTGCTGGATCTTGAGGGCAGTGATAAACAGGCCGAGTGAGAATATAACCGAAAGCAGGCCGTTAACGTAGCGCCATTGAAATTTGTTTTCTTTCTCCTCCAATACATTGGCATCAGGTGGTGCACTGAATTCACTAATCACACCCTTGATGGCCTCTTGAAGAAAAAGAACTGTGATCAGCATGCCGAAAAGCTCCCCTGAAACTCTAGTGAATCGACTGATGATAGTGCAAGCATTGAATGCTGCAAGAAGAAACAACAGCAATGCAGTCCAGATGCAAACCCACC
Organism: Andrographis paniculata; assembly: GCF_009805555.1. Classification (NCBI taxonomy): domain Eukaryota; kingdom Viridiplantae; phylum Streptophyta; class Magnoliopsida; order Lamiales; family Acanthaceae; genus Andrographis; species Andrographis paniculata. The sequence goes on from NW_026137591.1 coordinate 2,675,865, forward strand.
CGGCCCAAGCTAAACACAGTTGCGCGCCGATACTCTTTTTCGTAAAACTATACAAGTAGTTGTACATTATAATGGTAGGCTCGGCAACCCCCAAAATCAATAAAGGTTGTCCACCAAAAATGGCCTGGATGATGCCACAAAAGGCTGTCGAAGCAAGAGTTTCCAGAGTGCTTATCATTCCATCTGTTTCTCGGCTCAATTGCTCCATAAAGGCAATCACGGGGATGGCAGAGGCGAAGAAATTGTAAGCAGTATGCGCTAGGATCCTTGCCCCGGTGCTACACGTATCGATCCAATCCTTCTTGTAGCATGAATCCTTCCTTTGAAATCGTTCACGACTCCCTTGAATCGAGTCCGCAGTTGCTCCATTTCGCTTCAACGGAATAAGATTCTTCGTTTTCCGGCAGGCAATCCCCGCCGGTGAGAATTTGAGTCGATCTGAGAGGAGGAAGCGAATGAAAACACAAACAAAGAAACTGTGTTCTCTCACCTCTTTCATTTTCTCCGTCTTTATCTAAGCGGTAACTTTGTATCATCACACCACCAACAATGTGGGACAATATTCAACACTCCCCCCTCGAGATGATAATCTCGAAAATCTATACAGGATCTAAACCCAATACGGGGCACCATAGCTCTGATACCATGTTAAGAAGGGATCTGGGCATCCAACCTAAAACCAATTGGTGATAGGTGGAATGGCCCTTCACCTTTATATAATAGGAGAGTTCCAACATATTTAGCAATGTGAGACAATATTCAACACTCCCCCCTCGAGATGATAATCTTAAAAATCCATACAGGATCCAAACCCAATACGGGCACCATGGCTCTGATACCATGTTAAGAAGGGATCCGGGCATCCAACCTAAAACCATAGATGGTCATAAAATGGAGCCAAGACGACAGCTAGAACTGCTGAGCTGGAAATTTCCCTGGTCTTTACCTGAAAGAAACAAGTTTTCCTCGATATCCCTAGCCAGCTCTAGTAACGTCTCCGAATCTTGTGGCCGTAGTAAGCAGTGGGAGCCACATATTGACGCCTTCAGTCCATTCTTGGAATACCTCAAAAAATGTTCGTCGGCCTGACACTTGGCTTGCTAACTGGAAAAACACGTCACATAGTCTTCCACCGTCCTCGTTTGCATAATGCTAGACAGACACGTTTAAATATACTCCACTTGAATTGCGTATCGAAATACACCACCAACACTTGAGAGAATTCCTCCCACAACAGTCCAAGTTTGGCCCTATCAAACACGTCAACCAATATAAAGTGGACCATTCTATAGCTATCACTGCCGATGCCATCTTTATTACCGAATGGGTGTGATTTAGTTCGAATTGTTGTTCGGCTCTCTCCAACCATCCGATTGCATCGCCAGTATCGAACAATCACAGTGGTATCATTGTCGTGCTTCATTGGATTGTACCGTCTAGGGGTGGCACCACAGCTCCATCCTGCGCTTGAGCGCATGCCGGTGATGCAACCTGAGGCGCCAACGGGCGAGTAGTCTCTCAGTATTGCAGTTAGGGAGGCTGAGACATCAACTAACTGCATGCTGTTTTTTGCTAGCCTTGTATTTTTTTTCTTCAATTTTTCATTGATCTCGGCCAGATAGGCATCTAACCTACCGAACCAATCGCTTTGAGATTTGTCATTCTTATGAAAATGGGATCCGGCGAGTCTAACCAATTGATAGAATAAAAAATTATCAAACGAGACTTTTGTTTGCCCAAACAACCCTGCTAATGTGAATTACAAAAACTTTCCAAAGTTCCAAGATGTTCCGAAAAATAAACCCTAATCCTACTTGAATCTACAAAGTAATACTAAAGAAATCCCAATAAATAAAAATTCAACTATAATAAAAGAATTAATTTTTAAAAGGCTAAACAACCTAGGATTGTGAAGAAAAGTTTAATCCCATGTCGGATGCTGAATGACCGTCTCACCTAAAAGCTCGAACTATTAGAGAAACTAAGTCATTATTCATATATACGCAAACAGGAGTCCCACCAGATTGAAATACACAGGGACATAGTGGTGATTTGATATTTACTTGACTTTGGTTGGGTGGATTTTTTTTTGCATTAATATATACTACATAAATGATAAACTTGATAAAAGAACATAACATACATATTTGAAGCTTGTTGTCTCACACTTTTCTTCATCCCTTCATTCCACAATCATAGAATTTTGTTATTTTTAGGTCTTCGTATGACATCTTACACAACTTGGTACCTACCTGCCGCTTTCCTTGTCCAACTGATTATATTTATCGGGGGACTTATAAATTAAGCGTTCGAACAATTATTATTTTTTATTTTATCGACTCACGTCTTCACTTTCCTATAATATCTATACTTAGACGTGACAATCAATTTTCTTTCTTCTGATAGAATCGTTCAACTCCTAAACATAGATTTTGTGGACCATGCTAGTATTTCATACAAGACTATGACTGTTATGTTAGAAAATAAACATATAATCAAATATGTTAATGGAAGCGGAATTTGAACAAACCTCCAGCCATTACTAAAAATTAAAGTTATTTTCGATATTCTCTTCTTCAAGCAAACGGTAGATTGGAACCGTGGAAAGATGGTGTTGCCAAACTCTGGAATCCTTGGGAGGATGCTGTCAAACTTTGGAACGAAGATGTTGCCAGATCCTGGAACCCTAGGATGATGTTGCCAAACCCTAGCTCTCAAATAGCGATGGTGTATTCTGATTTTCTGAGAGTAGGTTTAGTAACCCGTATGTGAGAGTATTTATAATAAAAAAGAGAAACCGTCCATCACGATTTTTCTGCCACTTCTCACGTATATTTTGAATGTGATAGACTTAATGGAAGAAAAGTGGGCCAAAATTTTAGGTTAGTTTAATTATATAAGATAATTAAAAAATAATCAAAATTCAAATATGATTAATTAATTAATTAAACTAACATTCTCCCACTTGGCCCACTCAAACCATCACAACATAACGAGAAACCTTACATACGAATTATGGCGGTAGGTCTTCTATAAACGAATGTTACCTTCCATGTATCACGATATGTAAAGCATCTCAAATTAAATTCACAATCTTAATGAGTAAATCATATATTTATTCCGGGTCAAACATAAGCGAGTTTTCTCAATAATAAACAAATATGTGCACAATAAAGTGAGAAAACATCAAATTGAATAAGAGTCTCAAATAACAATGTGCGCAAATAAACTACATTGTAGAATCAAGTCTCATACTTGCTACGTGATCCCTCAAATTCTTTAGTGGCATGCCTTTAGTCAAGGGATCAGCAAGCATCAACTCTGTACTAACGTGTTCAATCACCAGTTTATTTTCCTTGACACGTTATCTTAAGGTTAAATACTTGATGTCGATGTGTTTACTTCGACTCTCACTTTTATTGTTTTTAGCCATAAACACCGCAGCAGAGTTGTCACAGTACAACTTGATCGGTCTAGAAATAGAGTCAACGACTCTAAGCTCGGATATGAAACTCTTCAGCCATACACCATGCGAGCTAGCCTCGAAACATGAAACAAACTCAGCCTCCATAGTGGAAGTAGTAGTGATAGACTGCTTTGCACTTTTCCAAGAGATAGCTCCACCAGCCAACATGAACATATAACCCGATGTGGATTTTCGAGTGTCAATGCAACCAACATAGTCCGAATCGGAGTAGCCAATCACTTCCAGGACATCAGTTTGTCTATACATGAGCATGAAATCCTTCGTACCTTAAAGGTACCTCATATAACATCCCTTTATCATTAGTTGCAAGCAAAATATCATCCACGTACAACTCAAGGAAGCAAATACGACTCCCACTAACCTTCTGGTATATATAGTGATCTATGACGTTTTCTTCAAAACCGAATGAAGAGATAACATCATGAAATTTCAAATACCATTGGGGAGGCTTGCTTCAATCCATATATGGATTTATTAAGCTTACAGACTAAATTTTCTCACATTCCTGCATCAATAATTTTTCATCCTCTTGAACACACATAGTCATCAATTCATTGATGAACCATTTATCTTTATGTGTATTGTAGGATAATGTCCCGCATCCGCATTATGTGCTCGCGCACACCCCTCACACCCGTGAATCTCATGGTGGAGAACTGAATGACTGGCATAATCAATGTCCATCCAACCTAAATGAAGGAGGATCTATTCTTCCAGATTTCGTAATTATCACCAGTCAATTCAGGGACATCACACTTAAAGTCAGAGAAATTCATAGGATTAAACGCTCCAAAATTAAATATATATGCTCATCAATGAACGAGACAAGTAAATTACATGTTCTACCAATGTAAACATGCTAAAACATGAATCTAGAGACATAAAACTTGCCTGTGGGCTAAAGTTTTACTCAATTAGATTTCATCAAAAACTTTATAATAAAACTATCAAATTGCGTTCCTTTTCTCAATTCCTGTGGGTAGATTAAGAAATACAACTCGATATTTTATCCTAATTATTCATACAAATATGACAAGACTCCTGTGGGTAGATCTCATCACATCGTACATGATAATTACAATCGATGTCTATTAATGTGATTTCAAATAAATCATAAATAAATTTTTAATTAATCGAGAATGTTGTGGCTATTCCCCTATTAAATAAAATTTAAAACAAATCACAGACATCATGAAGATAATCTGAAGTACACATGTATATAAGCTATTGAGTCATCCGAATGTGAATTTATAAAATAAATTAGCAATCTTATTACAAGTCATCGAACAACATCAGCAATTGTCTTTGGACAAATTACTGACTCGCCAGTGATAAATTTGTTTTGACATTCGAAAGTTGACAATACGTAGTGTGTCGAACAATACTCCATCTTTGGACAAATCTATTTTTTACACACAAATAACCAAATTATTATCACCACATTCAATGTCATTAAACATGCATGCAACTACTTAATCGCTGACTTGCCTTTGGGTCAATCAGCAACTTTATAAATTACATACACAACCTCCTAACATATAAAATAAACCGATCTACACAGCAGAGACTGCTTTGGCAACATTACTGTTTCAACCAATTCATAAAATACATTATGCTCTTTATTGCTAATTAAATTCACCTTAAAATAAACTATGCATATCCAATATATATGAAATCTATAACAACAACAATTAATTTATGGACTCATCAAAATAATCAAATAGTCCAGAAAATACTAAATGCAACGGAATCACACAGACAAAAATATGTCACTCAAACAGACTATAAATTTAATATAATGAATATTTATAGTCGAATTTGCACAAATAAGTATTATCGAAAATACATGTTACTCTATTCCAAATTTAATTTAATCCTCAAATGGATCATAATTAATCTGATCAGCAATAAATTAAATAAATATGGTCTGTTCTGGGCAAATACTCTGAATTTCATAAAAATAATTCGGTAATAATGAATAAATAAACAAATTCTGCACGTATTAAATCTAATTGCAGATACAATATCATACGCACATTATTTAATAAATTATGCAATCATTAAATTGAATGCATGTATATCAAATAAATGTCAATCTCGACCCAAACAATCGATTAAATAAATAAATTAATCTAATCATAATGCCAAAATTGGTATAGAGATTAAGACATAATCCTTGATTCCAAAATATATAAATAAATAATAGTCATTAATTCGCAATTGCTCACCAAATGCAATTGATTGCAGTCAAATAAACATAGATGCAAATATTAAATGTATAAATAAATAGACACCCCTATATAATTTATTTTGGTGTCAACAAACACATGTATTTAATTCAAATTATAATATATGTGTAAACTTAACGTGAATCACATAAATCCAGCAATTATATTGAGGAACTTATCGAAGTCTGAAAATTCATAAAAAGAGGTTGCCCACATACTTCAAACTAATAATACTTCTCGGGCATAATAGGAAGGAATTCATATATATATATATGTATATATATTGCACCCAAACCGAACAGACATAGATGATTCAGAATTAAATTTAATATTCTGATTATTTAATTGAACTTCCATCCAATCTGATCAAAACGTCTCATGATATTTATATCTATATATATATGTCCATATGATTGCAGGATCAGATCTTGATCAAGAAATATCGCAAAGCAATTGTTGAAAATAAAAAACCAAAATATTTTCAAATAAGAAATTAAAGTGAATCTTCATCAAGAATTTGACGAGAAGAAAATTCAAAGCAAGGCAGAGGCAAAAATTGCTCTGATACCAAATGTTAGAAAATAAACATATAATCAAATATGTTAGCGGAAGCGGAATTTGAACAAACCTCCAGCCATTACTAAAAATTAAAGTTATTCTCGATATTCTCTTCTTCAAGCAAACGGTAGATTGGAACCGTGGGAAGATGGTGCTGTCAAACTCTGGAATCCTTGGAAGGATGTTGTCAAACTTTGAAACGAAGATGTTGCAAGATCCTGGAACCCTAGCATGATGTTGCCAAACCCTGGCTCTCAAATAGCGATGGTGTATTCTGATTTTCTAATAGTATGTTTAGTAACCCGCATGCGAGAGTATTTATAATAAAAAAGAGAAACCGTCCATCACGATTTTTCTGCCACTTTTCACGTATATTTTGAATGTGATAGACTTAATGGAAGAAAAGTGGGCTACAATTTTAAGTTATTTTAATTATATAAGATAATTAAAAAATAATTAAAATTCAAATATGATTAATTAATTAATTAAACTAACACGATTAAGTAAAAACTAGCATATATATATATATTGTGTTTCTTTTGAGTGAGTGAGTTTGTCGAAATTTGATTTTAATTTGATACCAAAATAATAAATATATATATTTTTTGAAACGCAAAATCAAATACACTATCTTGATTTGAATTCAAATTGTCGCGACCCAATGCCCCAAAGACGTTCTTATCACTTTCACACTTGTTTCCCTGCACCACGTGTGGAAGCACAAGCAAAAGCCGCCTCCAATGTTGATGTACATACAAACAAACTAACAAACATATAATATATCGGTGGTGTTTCAGTATTTTATTCCATAAAATATACAAATGATATATCAACGGAATGCATATAATTTTAATTTTTAGTATAATATAAGAAATAAAAATAAATATTTGATTTGATATTTTTTTAAAAAAAAATTTGTATAAATAGTATTCTCTCCATCCACTTGTAAAGTTTATATTTATTTTTTGCATATTGATATTTAATATTAATTATTATATTAAAATATAATACAGATTAAGAAAAAATGGTAAAAATATGTATCTTATAATACTAATAGAATGATGTTTATATAAAAAATTATATAAATATAAAAATATTTTTAATATTAAGTACAATATGAAGAATGTATAGAAGGGAGAGTATTAATTTTTCTAACAAACACATCCTTCATGTATTATTCGTTAATAATACGCGCGACAGTGCTAAATAAAATAATTTAACACTATACAGCCTCTAGAGCATATATATATACATATAGAGAGAGAGAGAGAGAGAGAGAAATAGAGAGAGAGGAGCAGTAGCACTAGTATTTTTACCCCTTTTTCTAGATCTCCATGACTGACTCTGGTAGTGCTTGAGGTCGATCCATCGAAGAACAACAACACCACCAAATTCTCCAAATTAGGTTTTCCTACGTTAAAAAAAGAAAAAAATGATAACAGGAAAGGACATCTACGACGTGCTGGCAGCGATCATCCCGCTGTACGTGGCGATGATCCTGGCGTACGGGTCCGTCCGGTGGTGGAAGATCTTCACCCCGGACCAGTGCTCCGGCATCAACCGGTTCGTGGCGGTGTTCGCCGTCCCCCTCCTCGGCTTCCACTTCATCTCCTCCAACAACATCTACGCCATGAACTTCCACTTCATCGCCGCCGACAGCCTCCAGAAGGTGGTGATCCTCGCCGCCCTCTCCCTCTGGCACTGCCTCGGCAACTCCGCCACCCTCGAGTGGCTCATCACCCTCTTCTCCCTCTCCACCCTCCCCAACACCCTCGTCATGGGCATCCCCCTCCTCCGCGCCATGTACGGCGACTTCTCCGCCAACCTCATGGTCCAGATCGTCGTCATGCAGAGCGTCGTCTGGTACACCCTCATGCTCTTCATGTTCGAGTACAGAGGCGCCAAGCTCCTCATCTCCGACCAGTTCCCGGAGACCGCCGCCTCCATCACCTCCTTCAAGGTCGACTCCGACGTCATCTCCCTCAACGGCCGCCAGCCGCTGCAGGCCGACGCCGAGATCGGCGACGACGGCAAGCTCCACGTCGTCGTCAAAAGATCCGCCTCGGCTTCATTAATCTCCTCCTACAACAAGGAGATGCACTCCTCCGGCATGACGCCGCGGGCCTCGAACCTCACCGGCGTCGAGATCTACTCCGTTCAATCCTCCCGCGAGCCGACCCCCCGCGCCTCCAGCTTCAATCAAACCGATTTCTACGCCATGTTTAACAGCAAGGCCGCCAGTCCCAAGCACGGCTACACGAATAGCTTCGGCGGGGATATTTTCTCGTTGCAATCGTCCAAGGGGGCGACGCCGAGGACATCGAATTTTGACGAGGAAATGATGAAGGTTGGGAAGAAGAGAGGCGGGGGCGGCGGTCGGAGTATGAGCGGGGAGCTGAGCACTCAGGGCTCGTACCCCCCGCCCAATCCCATGTTCTCCGGCGGGCCCCGGAGAAAGGATAGTGGCAATATGAGCAACATCAATAATCATCATACCGGTAGCAATCCGAACAAGGAGCTTCACATGTTCGTTTGGAGCTCGAGCGCTTCGCCGGTGTCCGAAGCCAACATGAGAAACGCCGTCAATAAAGCCGCCTCGTCGGACTTTGCAACGCTCGATGCCGCTGCGAAAGCGGTTTTGGAAACTCCCACTAGAGGTGGAAAATAAAAGACATCCTTTCTATCGTTCTGCTTACACAATATTTTTCAATAAAAAGATCTCTGTTTTCAAAATTTTCAAATTTTTTCAAAACTTGTATAGACAATTCAAAAACCGTAGTCGAGGACAAGACGGAGAATGAAATCGAGGAGGCGGGGAAGTTTCCGGCGAACGCGTCGCCGTACTCGTGCCATAAGAAAATGGATCCGGAGGAGGGAGGAGCGGTGGAGGGAAAGAAGACACAAATGCCGCCGACGAGCGTGATGACGAGGCTTATACTCATCATGGTTTGGCGTAAACTTATCCGAAATCCCAACACATATTCCAGCCTTTTAGGCCTCATATGGTCACTTGTTTCCTACAGGTTTGTCCTAAACACGTCTCAATTACCACGAATTAACCATAGCTTATAAATTCCGTCACAAATTTGCTAGAGATTTTCGTGTGGCATTAGCTTATTATAGATTAGTCTGTTGATGGATTCTCATTTGTAGATAAATAAATAAATGATACATATTTCTATTAGTTTAAACTTTTAGATGAAACGGCCATTTACATCGTCTAACATTGTCCAAAATCTGTCTATCGTGTAGGTGGAACATCGAAATGCCTTCCATTGTCAAAGGATCGATTTCGATCTTATCGGATGCAGGCCTGGGCATGGCCATGTTCAGTCTAGGTAATAAATAATAAAAAGATAAAAATTAATGTTGTTAAGTTTGGAGAAATGAAGGAATGCTGTAGTAATATATATGTTGTTGGCAATGGCAAGGACAGGTTTGTTCATGGCATTGCAGCCGAAGATCATAGCGTGTGGGAAGTCAGTGGCGACATTTTCGATGGCGGTAAGATTCTTGACGGGCCCCGCCGTCATCGCCGCCACCTCCATAGCGATCGGCCTCCGCGGCGTTCTTCTGCACGTAGCCATTGTTCAGGTAAACGCCGACCGCCGGAATATTCTTGCGAATATCCCAATGGTTAATTAATGCAGGAATCTTAATTATTATAATTATTATTATGTGAATCTTAATGTAAGCAATAAATACTAATTAATTAATTAATTAATTGTTGAATGGCGAACAGGCGGCACTCCCGCAGGGAATTGTCCCCTTCGTGTTTGCAAAGGAATACAATGTGCATCCGGATATACTAAGCACTGCGTAAGTTTTACCTTTCTTTTTGGTTTTTGAATTAGGGAAGCCAAACACGCCCTTAGATCCCAATCGTTGCATTTGCTGCATGTAGGAAAAAAAATTAGTGGCGCGCTGGCGTTTTAAATTATTACTATTATTGTTAAATAGAAAATATATTTTCAATTTAATATATATTTTTTAAAAGGATTATTTATATATATATATATATATTAGATATTAGATAGAGAAAAAATACGATAAAAAAATACAAATAAACATAAAATTTTGGATTCGAATAGTTTATAGTATCAATTGAGTTTTACGTAAAAGAATTAGAATAATAATGATAGTTGATTCATTTACTCTAATGACAACCCATTTCCAAAACCAATGTTCTATTTATATATTAACGTTTTAGAGGTGTTTTATAATTTCAAAAACAATAAAAAAGTGAATAAAACATAAATATTTTATAGGATATAAATATGTGTAACATGTAATGTTTGATATAAAAATATATTTCTTAATTTTATTTTTAAATAAAAACAAATATTTGATAATGATACTTTAAAAATATATATGTATATACTTCTTCAGTTCCATATAATTTTTCTTTCCTCTAAAAAAATAATTATATATTTTAATCACATTTTAATTTAATAACTTATAATTTGTTTAATTTTAGTTAAATTAATTGTTTATTTTGAACTTATTTTATAATTAGTTGTATTAATACAATAATTATTTTTATTAATATATTTTTTTATTATTTACTGATTATACACTTACTAAATTCTCATATCTAAAAAAAATAAAATAAAAAAATGGACAACTAAAATGGGAAAGAGGGAGGGAGTACATAACTATTAATAAATAATATTTGTTAAAAATATTTTAAAAATTATGTAAGAAAGCCTAAAAGTAAGAGTTTTCTTGTTTGTCTTCTAATTTTTTTTATTATTAGTTTTTTCTTAAGAGTTGTTTTGAAAATAACAATAGCCATCATTTATGATCCACTACAAGAAAAAATTATTTTTTCAACAAAACTTTTTTGTTTCTAAATCTATTTTTTCCGTTACTAATGACATTAGAGACGAAATTAGGAATGAAATTACGTTGGAATTCTTTTATTTATTTATTTATTTTTTTGTAGTGTATGAGGTGCTTATTTTGTAACTGACTTATTTATGCAGGGTTATTTTCGGAATGCTGATAGCTTTGCCGATAACAATTTTATACTACGTGCTGCTGGGGCTGTAAGGTCGTGTTTGGATGGTGCAGAAAATGAAGAATTTGCTATATTAAAGAAGTGATATAGTACCATTAATTAATTAATTGGTAGATGAGACAAGAGCAGATGAGAAAAAGAGTAATTAATTTTGGGCATCGGAATCAGTGTAGTGTACAAGTTGGAACTCATGGTATTCGTATGCTATGCTGTCCAGTCCTGCACATCATGGTATTCATATGCTATGCTGTCCAGTCCTGCACATCATGGTATTCGTATGCTATGCTGTCCAGTCCTGCACCATGTGCCTGCCTGCCTGCCTGCCTCCTCTCATCTTACTTGCACCCTTTTCTTTATTTCTATTCTATTTTTATGTCTCTTCTTCTCTTTTAACCAATTCTTTAGATTTAGATTTAGATTTTTTTTATTTTTTATTTTTATAATTTTCAGTGTTATTTGTTAGGAAATGCATTGAAGAATCTCTAGAAATGTTGTAATATCAAAGGGCTGCTTTTACTATTTGTTTACTTTTAATTTGTACTTTTGTTTTTCTTATTTGGGTGTTCATAAACTATAGATATATATATATATATATATTATTATTATTGAATAAGGAAAAACGACAGTTTGGGTACTGATTTAATATAATTAGATCTTGCTAATAGTATAGTAATATGCATTAAAAATATATATATATATATACCATACAAATTTATTATATATAATAGAACTAACAATACATACTAATCTATATATCTATTACATATGTTGCATATTATATTTTTATATTTTATTTATGAAATTTTTATTTGCTAATTATATTTTGATTTCAAGTCCGATGTTTAAAGTCGGCACATTCTAGCACCGGACAACCTTCTTAAATAAGAAAAATATTCATATACATATATTAAATATTCAACTCAATAAAAATTTTGTTAGACGAGAATCTTTTAAAACTCAAGAATATTTTAACTTTTACACATATACTATATTTATCAAATATAAATATTATTATTAGTATTTAATAATCATACAAAAAATAAATATATTTATAGGTAAGGAGAGAGTAGTTATCTATAATGTTTTAATTAAAAAAAAAAAAATTATTTTATGAAGCAATGTGAATACTGTATAATAAATAAAATCAAAGTATAAACACGTACGTTCAAATCCTCACCTTCTGCATGTTTCCTATTTACTTGCCTTGTTGGACCTAATTTACAGGTTATTAGGTTCGATGGAATGTTTACTCAAAGTGCATTCATTAAGTAACGGCCGTGAATTTCTACATTATATAAAAAAAAAAAAAACAAAAAATCTAAACACATCATCATCTACAAAAAAAAATTAAATATATATATATATATAAACACATCCATCATCTACAATTTTTTTTTTTAAAAAAACACTTTATCCAAATAATTTCATAAATTTTCAAAATACTGAAAGAATATAATTATTAATTTTTCACACAAATGATACTGTTAAGAAATTAAAAATAAATATAATTTTTTGAATATAATTGAATAGAACAAACTTCACAGTAAAATTCAATTAAAGACACTTTTTATTATTTCTTAGCATCTGCGTATATAATAATAATAATAATAATTTAAAATATCTTTAACCGACATATAAGGCCCTATATTTAGAAAGTTGCTTTTATATAATAAATATCTAATTATAAAGATATATATATATATATGCATATTTTAAAATTTATTTAAATATAATATATTTGTATTAGACAGAAGACCGTATTATAAATGGATATTAGATAATATATTGTTTCCACTTTTTAACGAATTATTTATTTTTTTATATTGGTATATCCTATAATTAATTATTTATTTTCTGTTTATTTAATATTAAAAATATTACTAATCGCCTTATAAATACGATGGAGTTTCCTGTGTATTTATGATTTAGTTTTTTTTAGTGAAATAATTGTTGAATGAAATTGAAAAGATATTGTATAGTAAAATAATAATAATAATAATTGTGTGTTCATCAAATATTTTTTTACTATTTTTTCGAAAATATTTAAAAATATATAGTCTCTTCATCCTTTAACAATCTATTCATTTTTTCTATTTTAGTCTATTTCATAACAAAATATTTATTTCATATTTTTAGTAAGTGTACTTTTTACTTAACATTACAACTACCATTCCAACTTACAATATATTATACAAATGTTATTACTTTTACATCACACCACGCAATACTAATAAGATTATTTTAGTCTTTTTTTACTTTATTTATATTACATCTCAATATAATACTAATATTTCTAAAATTTCGAGTAAAAAACAAATGTATTAATAGATATGAGACGAAGGGAGTATAATAGTAGTATATACACATAATTACATAATATATATTCTATCTATTCACACAAAACCAACAATTTAATATAAAAAGTATTTACTTTTAAAAATACAAAGAGTAGACATAAATTTCAAAATAGGACTAATAAAAAAAAAAAATCATACATGAACAAAATCTTAGTATGTGTTCTTTTGGAGTTTTAATTTATTTTCCAATTTGAATAGCTGTTTAGATATAAAATTTCATACGAGGAATAATGCATTTTTTTTTAAAAAAAAAAAAAAAAAGAATCACGATAATTGAATATTAAATGAAGTTAAATCAAACTTTAAAAAAAATAAAAAATCTTAATAGTATTTTGTGAAGTGAAGTAATTATATTAATACTACTCTCTTCATCCCGTGTCTGCTACACTGTAGACACGGTATTTTAGAAGGAGTGTAATTAGTAGATAATTAATAATGTATTAGTGAAAATAATTATCCTATAATTATAAATTAAGATTAAGATGACTAATTAATTTAATTAAAATTAAAAAAAATAAAAATTTAAAATGAGATTAAAGTGTGTAATCATTTTCCAAAAAAAAAGAAAATAACATGGTATGTGGGACGGACAGAAACGGCAACGTGAATATGATATCTGAGACGGAGGGAGTATTATTTAATTAAATGTATAGGTAGACTGTCGACAATATATCTAATTCCTGACAAGATGCAAAAGATGCTGTTCAAATGTTCCTACAAGTGATTGTAAATTAATTGTACGAATTAGCGACAAGATCTTATTACACGCCAAGTCAAACAAGAAAAATTAGGATGTTTGAATTTTATTTTATTTTATTTGATTAGGGTTTGATTTCATGTGAATTTTTTACATGGCTTTACAACTATTATTACACATAAATTAATTTAATTTCAGTAAATGTCTGACAAATATTAATTATGAATAACGTGTGGAGGTAAGTGACCGTTTGCTCATCATATCATGTGGCTATATAATGATTAAATCAAAAACTCTGGAACATAAAATTTAAAGGTAAAATTACTTATAATTCTCGTGTGGTTTCGAAATTCAGCGTAAAATCTTTCCATATTTTAAAAATTGTATGGTACATTCTTATACTTTAAAAAACGTTGCATAAAACTCCACCACCATGAAACTTTCCTCATGTGATAAAAAAATGATTTTCTATCTATATGTTTTGCATGACAGAGGGTTTTATACAATATCTTTGAAAGTATAAGGGAGCGTCATGCAATTTTTTAAGGTAAAGTGAGGATTTATGCTAAGTTTCGAAACCACATAGTGGTTTCATGCAACATTTTTTAAAATATAAGGCGACATCATACAATTTTGTCTAATTTCAAGTAGAGAGGAGATTTACACTGAGTTTAGAAACCACAAGGGAGTTATGGACAATTTTGTCTAATTTAATAATATATATATATATATATATATATAATTGTGCTTTGGGAAAGGGTAAGGGTGAGTTGAATACTTGCAATGCCAACAATGTTCATTAATTAGCTTTCATATTACTTAAGGTACGTATTGCATATATTATGAAATTTAATTTATTGGAGCAGATTATGTGCTGATGCTACTTATCTCCTTTCTCCTATGTCAATACTTTATATGCATATTTATATATAAACACGTGGATTTGTTTTGTTTGGTTTAAATTTGAATTATTTTTAATTCAATTTTGATTTAAATAGTATTTGAATAATATCTTGTAAAAAAAATAAATAAATTAGTACTAAAAAATAATGCAAATTAAATACTCTTTCCATTTCATAAGAAGGGTATAATGAATTTTTTGCGTATAAATATTTGAATATTAATTATTATATCAATTTGTAGTACAAATTAAGAAAAAAAGACAAAAATATTTTTATTAATTTCTTATAATACAAATACAATAATACTTATAAAGTAAATTATATAAATATAAAGATATTTTTAACGTTAAATATAATAACTTAAAAAAAAAAAAAAAACCATCTCATGAGAGGGAGGTAGTACTTTTATTTTAAGTTGAAACCAAAAGTAAATAAATATATTTAATGTGTGTTCATTTATGCCAATATTTTATCTATACATATATTATGATTCATTAAAATTTGTATCACTAGAAGTGTTGTATATATTATGATTCATTAAAATTTGTATCACTAGAAGTGTTGTATATTTTAAAAATATTTTTATTAATATATTATTTGTTTTACAAATATAATATTCAATCATTATTTAAATAAAAATATAAGGCACAAAAACAAATACAAACCAAACACATCCATATTCATTGTACTATGTAATCTTAATTTTGGTTTATTGAATATATTTGTCTGCTTTTAAATATATTTGGTAGTATTTTAATATTTAATATGTTAGGGTGTGTTTGATTTGAATTTTAAATATAAATTAATATTATGTAATTCTCAATAATAATATATTATTTTTTAATAATATATCATATCAAAATATTGTTAAAACATGACCAAATGAACCCTAAGACCATCTTATAAATAAGAAATATTAAAAGCCATACTTCTTTAGTGATTAAAATACAAAAATATTGGTTAAAACCATAAGTTATAAATAATATAAAATAAATCAAATTCTTGTAGATAAAAGAGAGATATTATCCGCTTGAGGGCAAGGTCCTGAGTTTGATGTCGGGTGGGTGGTGTGTGGGGTAAAAAATATAAAATAAAAAGAAAAATTAATTTTTTTTTTTTTCATCTAATTGAAATTTTTGAGTGTAGTTTTTCCTTTTTTTTTTTTTTTTAAAGGGAAATGATTGAAAATCTGATTTTGCATTTTTCGTTCAATTGAACCAAGCAGCAAATATCAACTTTTAGTTACTATGAATTTAAACACTCCTTCCCAAAAAACTTATAGGTTGTGTTTTTTTCTACTATTCAAATTCTTTGTTTTCTTTCAAAAAAGATCAAATTAAACAATAGTTTTTTATTTTATATTATACTACAAATTTATATTAAATGAAAAACATTACATAAAACACTTATTTATAGGGGCAACTTGGATTAAAATCCCTCTAACTTATAAAATATTTAAGTTCAACTCCTATTTATTTTAAGAAGACACTGCATTATCTACATTTCATTTCCATTTACATTTGACTTCCTAGTATCAATTTTACCTCTGAAATATCAATGGCGGCGGCTACAGTGCTGAATTTAAAATTTAGCACAGTGTTGAACAACACATCGTGTGCTATTAGACAATACATAATATTACTACAAACAACACAGTGTATATGTTAATATAATACAAATACAACACATGAACAAAAAAATACACATGCTATAATTTCAACAACACATAGTATTACTACAGACAACACACAATATTACTACAAAATAATACAAATACAATACATGAACTAACAACACATGGTATAGTCTCATACAACACACACAACAGTTAATTTTAACACATTACATACTTTTATACAACACACTTCTTATTATTAAAACAACAATACATACCTTTATTATACACAACATGTGCTATGTGCAATACTAATGTGTGTTGTTTGTATATATAATGCGTGCTGATGTGAAAAATCAGCATGGTGCTGATTTTTTCAAATCAGTACCATAACCATCCACAATATCAATATAATATAACAAATGTTCTATGTACTCTCGTTAATTTTATATAAACCTACGTTATGTACTTACCTACTTCAAATTTATCCTATTGTACAGGGAAATTTCTGAGTAATGTGCCTGAAATTTTGATTTATGTGTTGGAATCAGTTACAATAATTTAAACCCCCACCCCCTAAAAAAAATAAAATCATGATAAGATCCACAATCTCACGTTGTAAATGAGTTTAAATCTTCCAAACCCTTCCACTCCCACTCAGTCTATTACTGCCGAAACACCCCGCTGAAGTAATCACTGCCGAACCTCTCACAGAAGCCTTCGACACTCCTGGAAGTCTTCTACCACTGCCGAGATCTTTAATCAGGCTTGACATATCCAAGAAGACCTCCCCCTAAAGCGGAGTTCAAGAAAATAGGTTAAATTTTATATTTTTGTAGAATCGATATTTTAGTTTTGTAATTTTGAGATTGTGGTGTGCTCGGATCTATTTTATTTATATATCGATTGGGTTTGTACAAGCCTCGATGCCGAGTTATTTTACCTTGGCTTCGTATCGCAACATCAGGTCAAATATGAGTTGTTTGATATGTTTGAAATTGTAAATGATCATGTTGTTCATAGAAGTACTTTTATTTGTATTTTGTAAATTTACATTTGTAGGAAAATGATTGTAACATGACTTGGGCGGTGTTCCTTATTCTTTTCAAATACCGTTGGCAATTTGTTTTTTTCTTGTGGACTGAGTTTTTAAGTACTGAAAGAGTTAGACGATGTCTCTATTATGGTGTTGGTTGTAAATGTATTTATTTTGTCGATTAGTGAATTTTTTTAATTGTTTTTTTTAGTGTCTTTAATTGCTTTTGGTGTGCCGTGATTATTAATTTACATACCAAAACCAAAACATTACTTACCTCCATAGTTATGTCATAAACTTGTATTGGTGTTGGGTATACTCTTGAAGACATGTCTTTGTTTTAATTGATGGAAAACCCAAAAAAAAAAAAAAATACAAATGACTAAACTAAAAGTTGGGATGAATGAGAGACAAATGAAAGCTCTACAACTCACCTCATTTAGGCATTTGCTTAATTGTTTGAAAACGAAGCTACCTTGGCATTGGTTGTGGGCAATTTTCGATATGTTTGACATTGAGTTCCGATAATTTAGAATTAAAAATGGATATGTATTGTGTTTTTTATCCTAAAAATTATCTATAGTTTTTGGAATCCACATAAAATGTGGTATGCGTTTAATAATGCGATTCTACTATATGAAAGCTTTTCAAGATTTTTTAGGAGAAAAATGATATGAATGAGAAACATCTGAAGGATGTACAAACTCATTTTTAATGATAATTTGTGGCAGCAAGACTTTTTATATATATTCAAATACAAAGAATTTTAGTCGAAAACTTAGATGTAGTGGTTATTGTGAGCGATCAGATATAGCAAAAGTTTGTGGTTGTAGACCCTGAATCGTTTATCATAATTGTTTATACTCTATAACTGGTGAGTTTCCAGGTCGGACACAGGAATTTTAAGTCCCAAATTTAAATCAACTATTGATCTCGTGAAAGCGGCGAGAACGCAGTAAAGGGACCCGCTAAAAGGCGAGTCTGGATCTAAAACTACAGAAAACTGAAAAACTAAGAAAAATGATAAAGGTGAGCGACGGTGAGCGGAGCAGTAGTGAGCGGGACTGGTGCCAGTGATGGGTGAGCGAGAGAGACATGAACAAAACGGCACAGTATATCTATATATTTTGAGTGGAAGAGGGTGATGGAGAGGCGCTGTGTCTGAACTGTGCGTTCTTTAATGACTAGATTTCCCTGGATGAAATGAGCGAATGATGCTAGTGCTTAATCGAAACATATATGTATAATACGAAACGGTAAGAGAGAGTAATGTAATTATATAAACCAATTTATAAGGAACTTTGATCGCTGGTACTTGACCTTAAGGGAGTGACAACAAGACTTCAATGACGTCCAGAATTGAAATATTATAAGAAAAAAACCCTACTGTCACTAGTTATTTCTGTGACCTAATAGACCACCGCCTATGCCCCATTAATTATCCCAATTTCTGTCTCATTAATGGCTTTACCTTTATGTTACCTCTTTTTAATCAAAATTGAATTAAGATCAGTAATTAAGTAGGTCGACAAGGCTCCCGCGTACTTAACTACATCGAACTATCCTGAATTTGTTTGTGACAAAAAGACAAGGCTTGGATAATCAATTTTTCTGCATTCTTTCTCAGCGACTTAGAGTTCTTTACAACTACAGTTTATATAAATGCGAAAATAGGAAAGATGTGATGACGAATAACAAATGATATTTCATTACTTATTATAAAAGCAGTAAAGTTCTAGTTCTACAAAAGCTGTAACTAAAGCGGTAAACTAAAACTAAGTAAGCAGTAAAGTGTGGCCAAGGGAGAAGAGAGATCTCAACCCCATTGGCCATTCATGCTGAAAACTCCCTTACAGGGTTGGAGCTCTCTGGAGGCAGGAAAACAACTAAGAATGCGTGTACAAAGAGTCCTTGTATACTTATCTCGAAGTATATTTACAAATGGATATCTGGCCCTATTTATATTTACTGGGAGTAGCAGTTGCAAGCAGTTAAGAAGTGGTTCCAACCGCTAGGCGGTTAGGCAGTCGGTGACAGTTATACCGTCGGAGCAGCTGCTGGCCGTAACTCCCAGGGTGCTCGCTTCGCTTGCTTCGACTTGTAAGGGCACAAATCTTCCTTGCTCACCTAGATGGTTTGAGGGCATCAGAACAGCTGAGCGGAGTCGTCAATGCTGGCTGGTAGTGGAATGACTGTACCGTTGCGGGTTGAACAGTTAAGCGTTATTTGCAAACACTTGTCGTCGTTATTTGCAACCACTTATCCAGGTATCGTCTACTTTGTTCGCTCAGCGGGGACTATTTTTTTTATTAAGGGAACCTTCAGCCGAAGGGTGCGAAATTTTTTTTTTTTGGATCAAGAGTTAAACAAACATTATGTTTGCTCATGATCTTATTTGATTTTCGCGCACCTAGGCTTTTTCAACCCCTTTTTGTAATAATAGGTCTTCCCCGCTATGCTTCCATTGTATCTTAATCCATATTTAAGGATTTCACTTTTCAAGTTATCTCTTGTGAACGAAGTCGATAGACAAAAGTTCACTTGTCCTACTAAGTATGGAGAAATTGAAATGAATGGAGTACTAATCTTTACAAGTCATATCAGTTGTTACTTAGTTTAACTCAATATTCGCATTATTGATAAAGGTCGATGGACGA
The DNA here is from genome assembly GCF_009805555.1 of Andrographis paniculata. Lineage (NCBI taxonomy): Eukaryota > Viridiplantae > Streptophyta > Magnoliopsida > Lamiales > Acanthaceae > Andrographis > Andrographis paniculata. Next base: position 2,696,422 of record NW_026137591.1, read on the forward strand.
TTAATCAGTCTGGTGTTTGCAAGCTATCTAAATTTACTCTAAAACATATTACAAGGCTAACGCAACGAGGTATTAAAAGGATCTCAAATAAAAACACATGCTCCAGATTATGGTAGGCATAAAGTAAAGATAAATTCCACTCATTACCAAAAATTATTTTGCAATTAATCATTCTATACAACCCTTGCCAATTCCAAAATTATGTACACGGGAGAGGGTCATATGCGAACTTGCCAAGGATGACAGCTCGGATCGAATTCCATAAGAATATGTAATAAAAATATTATAAATATGTGGATAGAACAAGGGTTGGATGGATAGATATATATATCTATATTAATGGGGATAAACTGGACTCTCTTGAATTGAGAGGTAGTCGGGAAGGTAACACGAGAGATCAAGCTCACGTCGCACAATCCTCTAAACAAGCTGACAATACAAGCGAAGGCAAGAATAGTTTCAGTACTATTCAAAATGCCATGACTTGTTTCAAATCACTCGAAACAACTCGATTTGGGGAAATGAAGATGTAACCGAATCACTCAAGATTACACTTAAAAAATGCATAAGAATCGCTCTTGAAATAAAAAACCAGTTTATAAAATATCTTTGTTGAATGAATGATCCTTACAATGATAATCATGGGACCTTTTATAGAGGAACCATGGAAAATTAAAACAAGAAAGTACACTCTTAAAGGAAATAAAATCATATAGGCGATATTTATTATAATCTGCCTTATTTAGTATTATTGACCCATAACTCATGGAAATCCCATTATTATTGTTAATTCCTTGATCTATGGAATTCTTTCATTTAGGTGATATTGATTCACGGGATCCCTTCAATTAGGGATAGTAATTTATGGGAGGTCCAATGCCTTGTAAGGTGCTCATCGCCTTATGGTCATTGGGACTTGTGGTCTAATTCCAGAAGAATGCATAGTTTATTTTGATCTTTGGTGTAGAGGTCAACATTGACATCCATTTAAAGTTTGACACACTGTAATTGCCAATTGAAATTTACGGGCTCGAATCCTAGTGATTGGTCCAGGAGAAAGTATGATTGGGTCCAATTCCGTTATGATGGTCACATTATCCCTCCTCTCTTGAAAAGGTTGTTCCATCAACCTTTCATCACCTACATCAAATGGAGACAAGTCACCAACATTAAATGTAGCATGGACATTATACTCACCTGGGAGGTCTAGTTTGTAGGCATTATCATTGATGCGTTCAACGACTTGAAAAGGACCATCACCTCGTGGGGACAACTTAGACTTGTGTTATACCGGAAATCTCTCTTTTCGTAAGTGAAGCCACACCCAATCACCGGGTTGGAAGACAATCTTCTTGCGGTGACGATTAGCAGCTTTGGCATCCCACGCATTGGTGGCGTCAATTTCCTTTTGTACTGTCTTATAAAGCTCCTGAATCTTTTGTGCCCGATCCCTGAAATTAACATTTTTTTCGCTCACTACATGGTAGTGGCAATAGTTCAACTGGAGAAAATGGATTAAAGCCGTACACTACTTCAAAAGGGGACATGTTAGTAGCACTATGAATAGCACGATTATATGCAAACTCAACATGAAGGAGACAACTTCCCTAACTACGCAACATTCTCATTATGACACATCTCCTACTTTTTATGTAATCCATCAACATTCGTCTCAAGAGCAATCCCATAAGAACATCTATGATAAGTTTGCATGTACCAAACACTTTAGTTTTTTTTTTTTTTTTTATTAGTATGAGGGAAGTGAAATTGAAGGCCAAAAATCGTAACCTCAAATGTAGCCACTGTGGTAGGTCTAGTCACTTTATGGAAAAGTATTTTCAACTTATTGGTTATCTATTTTAAGAGTCAGGGCATAAATCATGATTTTATTTTTTTCTTCAAAATAGAAATGTAAGGTCTTCTATGAACTCTATTGTTGTTAAACTATGTAGTAATACTTAGACTGGTGTCTCCTTAACTCCTAAGCTTTGTGACTAGTTGATTAAGGTTTTGAATGAAAGAAAGGGCAATGATTCTTCTCAACCTAACATGGCAGATGTGTTGGTTAATAATTTTTACAGTATTGTTCTTACTAACGGTTTGATATTTGATTCTAGTGCAACTGATCATATGATCTCATATAGGTCTATTGTAATTGATGTTAAGTTGGTTCGAAATAGCTCTTTGAATGTAAAATTGCCTTAATGGAATCAATGTTGATGCTGTGAGTATGGAAAAGTTTCTTTAACTGATAAAATCTTGTTTAAAAACATGTTGATGAATCTTGAATTCAAACTTAATATTCTCTTTTTAGCTAAACGTACTTTTACATGTTGTATTAACATCAATTTCTATAAAACTAATTGTTTGATTCATGATTCTCAAAGTGGAAATATTATGGAGATTTGTGAACAAAAGGAAAATTATATACCTTTTGGTGGTAGTTTCTTTCATCCTTCGTCTTACTTTGTGTGTAATTATTTGTTGTAGGATCCTTATGTGCTTTGGCATGTATGTTTGAGTCACCATGCTATTTATGTTTTAAATAAACTAAAACTTAATCCTTTAATTATTTATAGATCTGGCATCTCTAAACTTTTTTTTTAAAAAATAAATTATTCATGTTGATGTTTGGGGCTCATAAAAAATTGGGTCAAGGGAGGAGTCATATATATTTATTTTAAAAAATTTAGAAAATGATTTATCTATAGTTATTTTGGTGTTCTTCACACAATATAAGTCTCAAGTTCTTGCTTTTATAAAAGTCTTGTGAAAAATTAATTTAGTGAAGTTGTCAAAATCTTTTGTAGTGATAATGATACTGAATTTTTCAACAATTTTGTATTTAGTTTATGTCAAAATCTAGAAATTATTCACCAAAAATCTCGTGCTTATACAACTCAGCAAAACGGAGTGGTGAAACATGGATAGACATATTCGGAATGTTGCTTGTGTCTTAATTTTTTAGAGTAGGTGCCCTGATGATTTCTAGTTAATTGTACCCTAATTGTTGTGTATCTTATAAAAGGGATCCCCAGTGCTGGTTTGCACGGTAGAAATCCATTTGAAATTGTAATTGGATGCAAACCAAAATTGCACATACTTAAGGTTTTTGGGTTCCTTTGCTATGCTACTGTTCTTAATTTACTTGATAAATTTTCTAGACAATATATAAAATATTGTTTTGTAGGTTATACTGATACAGAAAGGCGTATAAACTATAAGATCTAGAAACGAGTTCTATTATATTCTCCCACGATCTTAAGTTTTATGAAAATTTGGTTCCATTTCAGAAAGGTAAAACAAAAATGAAAATGGGAACTGTGAATAAAAATTCAGTACCACTAACCTATTGCTTATGATGATTTCTTTGAATAGTTTGAATGTAATTGTGTGGAGGTACCACTGAGATGCAACCAAAGGCAGTGTCTTGGATGGTCTTTCAATTACCACCCATTACAACAACATCAACTCTTTTTTTTTTACTTTCATCTTGAGACTAATATAGTCCCGAAAGAAAGCTAGCATTGGGCAACAAAAAATAAGAGAAAAAATTGGTAGAATTTTATGCTACCCTCTTACTTGAATGATTATGAGGTCTCTTTGGGTAAAGTTACTTTTCAATATTCTATTCAAAGCTTGTGTGATATATCTTCTAAGTTCAAGAGATATACCTTTTAATTATGTGCAAATTTAGATAAACATCTAGAGCCTCAGAAAATCATTACTAACAAAATCACTTATTTCTTTATTTAAACATTCAACAAAGTTTTTATGCTCAATTCAATGAGAACATAGATACTTCATCTGTATCCATACGATATAGTGGATTAATTGAGTATTTTATATAATAAGGTAATTATAAATATATTACTAATCACAAGGTTTGGTAACCTGGCAGTTGAATCTCCATTCTTTGATTTTCTTGAACCTTGATTATCATAACGCTAAAAATCATGATTGAGCCAAATCTGAATGATGTTAAGAGTTTGTACACAAAAAAAAAAGTACATGACGCCATTAACACACAACTAATAGAAAGTCAGAGAACACAACCCAAAATATTCAAAGGTAGCCGACACATTCTTTTCAATTATCAGAATATGACAAATATGATTTAACTAAGCAGAGGAAAGGGAGCAGTAAAACTAACCTTCTTCACTACTTCTCTAGTGATTGTATTTTGTCCTAGGTCAGTTTTTGCTTCTAAAAAAATGAAATGAAAAGAATGTAACACATAAAGGAAACAAATGAATATAAGTTATATGTGTTATCATAGTGTAATCCACCTTCAAATACACTCATAATTAAACCTTCAAATACACTCATAAAAAATAATAAATAATTATTAATAATATAATAATATTTTTAGATATGTAAATGATAGGCACAAATAATGCGCCTACAATTTTTTTTTAAAAAAAAATTATAGGCACCACATTCGACGCCTTAATTTTTTTAAAAATAAAAAATAAAAATAAGGCGCGTAAGATGGCACCTTATCACAAAATATTAATTATTTTTTAAAAATAAAATATAATAAGGCGCAGAATTCTATGCCAAAATTTTTATATTTTTATTCTTTTGGCGTGGGCTTTATTACTATGTGTTCCGCGCTAGGCCACGCCTCACTATCCGTGTCATTTACCTCTTTTCTCAAATAGTGTCATAGATTATTTACCAACAAGACGAGTAGACCAAAGCATGTAGATATTTTAATAATATCTTAATATATATTATAAATTTAAAAAGTACTTGGTTTAGGCGGCGGAGCCGTCTCAAGAATTAGTGCAAATGAAATTAAAAATTAAGTGGCGGAGCCGATCTAAATGTTAGTAAATAGGACTAGGCGGTGGTCTAGAAGATGGGGAATATGACTAAGCGGTGGGATAAAAGTTAATTTCTTGGACTAGGTGGTGGCTTAGAAGTTAATTGCTTGGACTAGACAGTGGCCTAGAAGTTAATTAATAGAACTAGGTAGTGGAGCCAACCCAGAAATTATAGAGAAAATAGAGAAGTAGATGGAGGAGCTAAGCGGCGATGCCAACCCAAAAAGAGAAGAAAAATATCAAATGAATATACAAGAGATGAACAATAAATATACTTGAATATAAAATTTTTATTGAACTTTTGAAGAAGATGATGAACAATTTTGAACTTTGATCTTCTAGGGAGAAAAAATGAGAAAGAGCAACAATGAATAATAGTAAAATTAAGATATGACAATGAAGCCAAGGTATGTATAATGAAAGACTACTTCCCCTTTTATAGACTAAGGGTCTCTAATAATACTAATATTATATTCTATGGGAGTAGTTGGTGATTTATATAAAATATTTTATTTCGATGAAAAGTGAGGCTTTTATTTCATATATTATATTTTCAATGGTAGTTAGTTCCTGTAATATACTAATTTATTGTATATATACACTTATTATATATTATAATAATTTATTATATATATATTATTTTGAATTATATGTCGTACGGGTCTTGAGTCAGCTGTTCTTTGAATGGATCGCAACTGGATTCTTCAGTTGAATTCACATTATTCTTATCATGTTGAGAGATGAATTCCATGATTGGAGGATTTCTTCCAACATCTCCATAAACTTGAGTATATTATTTTGAATAACTTCTTTTGTTTGATGAGTATTTGGATATTCGAGAACTATTGTCTTACTTTGTGAAATTGATGATATCTTACTAGTTTGAGCCTTTATTATTGGACTTTTGGAAACTTCTTTTTGATTATTTGTAGATGGAGCTTTCAGAATTTCTTTGACAGCCTTCATGAATTTCTCCTCAATTTGATGAGCTATGGTTTCTTGGTTGCAGTATTGAGTTTGGAATTGATTCCACAATTTGATTTTGAATTTTTGAACCAATGACAATGAATTTGGATTATCAAAGACCTGAGTAAATTTGAAACTCCGGTAAAAAAATCCATGACACTTTGAATGCTGAATGAAAAAGAACTGACTTTTGAAATTCTTCAGCTTTTAACTTTTTATGGAATAATTTCAATCCTATTTGTACTTCAAGGGGTAAAATTTCTTTTTCTGGACCATAACATGTTCACCAATGATAAAACCATATTGGAAAATCTTTAAGACAATTTAAATGAAATATCATAAACTATGAGCGATTGAACGGTTGGTAAAGAAAATCTCTGTATCAAGTCATTCTATAATTCATGATATGTGAAAAATTTACTGAAAATATTTTTGTTGAAAACGGAGAGACCAATTCATATTGTGAACAAACGTATGATACACTTTGAATATGCAATACGATCCGAATTTTTTGAATTTTTTATGAAATAATTCAACAAAATTTGAATCGACCAAAATAAGTTTATAAAATTTTTAAGTTTTTAGGAGATCATCTGGAGTAGTAATAAGTCTTTATCTAAATTAGTTGATTAGACAGATTTGTCATCAAGTCTTTAACTTAACTTCACAGTCAAAATCATACAATGTACAGAATAACAATTCACGACATTAGATTTATGAAATACTCACGAAATCAAAAAATAAATAGCTAGCGGAAGTAATAGATTTAGAAAATACTTCGATACTTACCAAATAAATCAAAGAACAAGCGTGATTAGGGCGAAATTGTACTCTTCCTAACTCCATTTCCACAACTTCTGCCCCTTTACCTACCCAAAACCTCCTCCTCTCCAACTCACCGACAAAACAATGAGATCTTGCTCATCCACGGGCCGAAGAAATGATTCGACAGAGGGTTAGCAGAAGGCGATGTATTGGCTGGCGTGTTTCACCGGGTGGCGGCGCAGCATGCTTGGAGAAGACGAGGAAGAAGAAGAAGGAGAATAATGAGAAGAACCCAAAAACTGTTGCAACGTCGTTGTGATGGATGTGTTATATCTTAATTTTTAGGGTAAAATTAGATATTTTACAATAATAATAATAATTTAGTTATAAGTAAAAATTATTATATATTTATAAAACTAAAATTATTACGAGCACGTATATTAATAAATAATAATTAATTATTAATAATATAATAAAATATGGGTAAATTATATAACACCCCTTGTATTTTAATAAAAATTCACAAAACACCCTGTATTTTATTTATTTCGTGAAATCCCTTGTGTTAATATAAAGCTTGTATATGCAAGTTTTATACAAATAAAAAATAAAAAATATCTTAGATAAGTTTTTTTGAATAAATGAAATAAATAAATAATTGATCAATCATTTATTTTATAATTTTTATAAAAATTAGATAATAATTTGTTTCCAAAAACTATAAAATGAAGGATTAATCAATTATTTATTTATTTATTTTATTAAAAAAATTATTTAAGATGTTTTATGTTTTATGCAAATTTTACATTAACATAAAGATAAAAGAGTTTCACGCAATAAATAAAACACAAGGGGATATTATATAATTTACTCATAAAATAATAATATTTTTTATATATTTAAATGATAGGCACAAATAGTGCCGGCTACAATTTTTTTTTTAAAATGATAGTCGCCACATTTGGCTCCTTAATTTTTTTTTAAAAAAATAAAGTTAAAAATAAGACACGTAACGGTGCTTTATCATAAAATATTAATTAATTCTTTTATATAAAATATAATAAAGCGCAATATTCTACGCCAATTTTTTTTATTATTATTTTGGCACGAGTTTCAATTACTATGTGTTCCACCACTACAAAAAAATTGCATTTTACTCACGGAAATTATTCATGAAATTAATTCCGTGAGTAATTACGAATGAGTACTCACAGAATTACTCACGAAATCGATTCTGCGTGTAATTATTCATAGAATACCCACAAAATTACTCATAGAATTAATACCGTAAGTAATTACTCAAAAAATTGAAATTTACTCACAAAATTCCTTTCAAAATTAAATTCCGTGAGCAATTCCTAAGAAAAATTAAAATTTACTCACAAAATTACTCATGGAATTAAATTATGTGATAAATTCGAAAATTAAAAGCACAAATTTTTCGGTTTGAACCGTTAATTTATATATATATATATATTCATTTTTAATATTTTTTAATATTTTCTAAGTTTAAATTTTATTTAAAAATAATTAATTTTAATTTTAATTTTATTGAGATATATTTATTATTTATTTATTATGTGTCTAATAAATGAGAATTAGTGACTACTTAATAATATTACTCCCCTAATTTCTTTTGTAATTCCATTTCTACATCTTCTATCTCCAAAACCCTAGCACCCGTTCATTTTGTCATTTTGTAAATTATTTTTAATTATTTTTTATTTAAAAAAGTAAAATAGATTTCAACCCCTATCTAATATTGCAAATTAATTTACCATATCAAAAAATGCCAAATATAACAATTTTTTTTGTACAATTTTAGTAATGTACATTCTTTTTATTATTAGAGTTCAATACATTCCTTTAAAACTTTAAATATTTTTATCTTATATTTACTGATCATATTTTATAAATAATTTATTTATTAAAAATATATAATTAAAATTGTTTTTTTTTTTTTAATTTTATTTTAAACAAAACTAAAGTTACTAACCATAGATCTTAATAGCAACCCGCTTCACAACAAACACGATTCTCATATTATCACTTCGATTTCAATCCTCTGAGATTGTCGCCAGCCAGGCTTCTTCATCAATATGTCGACAAATGCCCTCCCTCACCTATATCTCGACTGCGACCGCCGCTAGTCATAAATGGGAGCTGGTGGTAAGAAGCCATGGATTGTGGAAAGCTATGGCCGAGAGTGTCCGGGCTGAAGGTTTGGATCCACTTCAGACGCTTGGGTGGATGAAAACTGGTAAAAAATGATTTCGATTCGATTTTTCCAAATTCTTCAATCGATTTTTGCACTGTCTCAAATACGCTAATGAAACGGTGATACAAATTTGGTGTGCTTTTCATGTAATCATTGTGCTTTAGGGTGTTCTATGATTTGGAGATTTTATTCACTAAAGTTCGATGCTTAACTTGCTGTTTTGTATAGTCCATTTTGTTTATGAATCTTATAGGATTCTCTGAGATTCCAAAGGTGTTGCATAACATTGTCTTATACCTTTCATTAGGAAGATTCTTCGTTGAATTCTCTATTTGTGACTGCTTCGATACCACTTGTTCATGACAAATTCGATATGAAAGTAATCAGGGATAACATAAATCTGCAAACTCTATAAGAACACCCCTCAAGTGTTTTATATCTTTACAACTAATGGTAGATAGAGACCAATAGTCAAATCCAATTGAAATTTACTTTGAAAAAGCTTCGGATTTTAACTAAGACTCGTAAAACCTTTTAACAGGAAGCATGTTGGTTGGTAGAACTTCAGAAGATTGTGCTGATTTCAAGAAGACGGTGTATAAGCTAGTAGAGTTTGGTGTGAGTGCAGTTTATTTAAATTGTGATGATTTGGGAATACTACTTAACTTGGTAGTTAATGTTGTTGTTTACTTTGCCAAAAAGCTCCTAATTTGAGTCGGTTGTTTAACGCTCAAGTAATTATAATGTTATCTGCAAGAGAAAATAAAATTGTTGGCATCTCATTGTTTCTAGATATGTTGAATTTTACAGTATTTTTGTTTATCTTCATCTAATTTTGCTACATTATGGTGGCGGTCACGCCATTCAAAACAATTATTATGCATCTTTATGCTTAAAAGTAGTATATATAAACATAGGTGGATCTTGGAATATATACATAAATCATATCCACCATTTAGTAAGAAAGCAATTAGTTTTACTATTAGTTTTATACTTTTTTTTATTGCAATAAACATATTAGTTTGTAAGTGTGTGTATATATAAATTAATGTACATTGAACATGTGTGATAAAATTTAATCGTAGCCATAACTGTAAGACTTACATAAAGTTAGAGCAGATTGCCTGCAGATCATAAGTCAATAAGTGATTGTGAAACATAGATAAAAGTTTAATATTTCAGTTGTTGTATATGGATAATTTGGGGAAGGAATTTTAAATGAGCATTATATCGATCCTTTTTTTTTTCTATCTTTATCTTGTTATTACATCTTGTTTTATTTCTATCACATATTAGAAGTAAACTAGATTGCAATAAGTAATTATAGGTTCTTTTTGTCTAGATATATTATGTATGGTATTTATTTATATAAAACCTAATATTAGAACTTATCATTTTTGTCTTGAAGTAAATAATGTAATTAGTTCGATATTGTTGTTTTAATGATCCAGCATAGGAACTTTCTTTGGTGGGATTGATTCCATTCAGTTGCTGGCAATGATTGGAGAGCAATTTCATCATGGAGATCAGATATGTAGAGCCGTTGTCAATGTACGAAATAGGCAAGATAAAAGTTCACTTGTCTAAGGAATGACTTGAACGATTCACTATCCACATTTTATAGCCTCACACTATGTCAATTTATGTTGTTATTATGAAATCAACATTTTTAGGTGAGCATTGGAAAACAATGGAAAGAGTTACTGAATTACAATGACAATATCGGTTTAATATTCCATGTAAGTTTCTTGTCAATCATGTTTAGTACCTCTTTCATTCTACATATTTTCCTAAGAGATAATTTACCTACTCTTCTAACACAAGAGGATGCGAAGAAGCTTGACAGGGGTGCCAAGAACCAATACAATGTGTAACTTCTTCATCTGCCGAATGCTGTAGAGGTCTTGTTAGCTTAACATATATCTGTGATATGTCCATCACAATTAACCAACTAAATTTCCTTTCTTGAATCCAACTAACTTGTGATTATCACCATCCCTGCTTTATAATCTTCAGACAGCTCGACGTAGTTGAATTGAATATTAAAATTTTGTTTTGCAGTCGTGGCATAATTTTAGGCTAGTACCAAGTCTCTTCAAACTTTTCAGTATCTAAAATTCTCTTCTGCCTTAGTCTTGCATACATTAAAAGTTGAGATTAGGTTATTAGAGCAGTATTTCATAATTCATAAACACATGCTTCTTCTTGTTCATGTCTTAGGTCGAACACATCATATTACTTCAACATGTGAGCATAGGGGCAGAAGCTCCTATCGTCCGGGTCTTACATCGAGCAATGTCTCCGGAAAGTTATATGTTGTAATTACAATCTCAAAAACAATCGTCCGGGTCTTACATCGAGCAATGTCTCAGGAAAGTTATATGTTGTAATTACAATCTCAAAAACAATGAGTGATGTATTTTATATATCAATTCTAGAGTTGGTGTAAACTTGATTTTTCATGAATAGATACCTCTGATCAATAATTTAAAAGTAATTGTTCTTTACTGTAGGGCTGACCAATGGAATGGCAACACATTGGCATGCGAAGAGACTCTAAAATTTGTTAATAAAGGGGAAGAATGCATTATTTGGTTAAAGGATACGACAAATGGTGCTTTACTGACACTAGGGTTCATCTCAGCTCACCTTAATGATTTGTGTTAATTTAAAAATTGTCTTCTATCTGTAAATAGGTGAACTCTATACTCGGGCGTTTCTTAAAGAGGGAGAGCCACATCCAATGGAACCCGTGATCGATAGCAACAGGTTGGAATGTCCATTGTGAATTGATATATCTTGTTTCTTTTTTATATATACTTTAAGATCCAGACACATATATGTACACACACATGCATATACTTACCTTAGTATTATCACATCCTTTATCCACATTTAATTCTTTTACAAATTTGTTATCATAATTGTCAAGATTTATACTATTGGCTGTAAGTTTGTAAATATCTAGTAGTCTATTTGCCCATGACAACTTTGTTTTCGGAAGTGCGGAAGTGCGAAAGTCTTGGTCTGCATTACCTTTTTTTACAGTCGAACCTGCATTTAAGCAATTTAAGTATTTAATAATTATATTCCATTTCTTTGCCAGGTCAAACAAGAGACCAATATATCTTATATCTGCTCCAGCTATTATAGAGCTCTTGAGCTGATTTTCGCAGCCACATAATATACTACTAGCATCGGGATTTGGTCGGTTGGATGTGTGCTTGCTGAGTCACTTTTCGAACAGGTAGTTAATGTTATTGTTGTAGGTTGTTTTTTTACCATTTTCAGAGTATTACACCTTTGCACAGAAAGCTATACAGACTTTATATTGCTTATATATGTTTTCTTGCCGTTAGCCTTTGCCTTTGCCTTTGTAGCCTTTGTACGGTTATGTTTCTATTTTTTGTGGTATCTATCGATTACGGAATTATGCTCATAAATATCATGTGATTCGCTCGTATTTTTTTTATTAGATATTTGGTTTGGTGGAATTTACTTTATAGTTTGGATTTGTGTAGTCGTAATATATGGTTTGAGACAGGTATAGATAAATCGAAATATAAATTATTTTGGGGGTCGGGAAAATTATTCATGGAAATTAGTCCATTTCAAACATCGCGCTGACATGTTGCAAGGGAAAATTATGTGAGTAATTATGTGAGTAAATTATTCATGGAATTACTCATGGAATCATTCCGTCGCAAATAAAAAAAGTTTGTTAATTTTTACTCATGGAATTACTCACATAATTTGTTATGTGAGTAAATTTACTTACGGACAAAGTTCGTGAGTAATTACGTGAGCAAATTAATCACGGACAGAATTTCGCGAATAATGTCGTGAGCAATTTATTTACAGAATTATTCATAGATTTTTCTTGTGAGAAATTACTTACAAGGTATTTACTAACAGAATACTCACGGACAAATTTTCATGAGTAATTCCGTGAGTAATCAATTTACTAACGCATTTTTCATAATTACTCACAGAATTCCGTGAGTAATTTTCATGAGTAAAACACAGTTTTTTTGTAGTACACGCCAAGCCGCACCTTACTCTAGGTGTTATTTACCTCTTTTTGGGATAATGTCGTATATTATTTGTTTTTTATTTTATATTATAATAACATATAATACTCTCCGTTCCGTCATTTTTTTTATCCGCCCCATAAAAGATGATTTTTTTCTATTTTTAGTAAATTTATCAATTTTAAACACATTTAAAAAATATAGATGAATTTAATTAAATTTTTAACTTATTACACGTATAACCCACTCAAACCCCCGTTCTGTTTCTATCTCTCTCCTCAATTATTAAATATTTTTATTTATCTTTAAAACTCTTCATTTTTTATTAACTAAGTTATGGTAATAAAAAATAAATAAATAAATTTTATATTTATTTGTATTATATAAAATTTTATTTTCTGTATAATAATATCCATATTATATATTTTTATTGAGATATAATATTAAAAATATTTAAACATATTTTAAATTTTTTTTAATTATCAAATAACTAACTCTACTATCTAAATAACTAGCAATACTACCTATTCTCGAGCCCAAATTAACAAAAGACTTATTTTTTACCGGGAGGGAGGGCGTATCGTATAACGATTGTTATTATTTTTAATGATATATCATTATTATTGATTTTATTACCGTATTTTTGTGTGTTTTTATACTTTGTTATTATTTTATATTAATAAAATTTGAATTTAAATAAATATTGATATATTATAAATAAGTATTAATATCATATTTTAAGTGAAAAATATATAAATAAAATATAATGTATAATGCAATATTTTAGATTTTTATTGCTAATTATTGAAAAAATATCATATTTCAAAAATGTTATTTTATGGTTGTATTTTAATATGTGTAAATTCGAAGGCATATATAACAAATATATAGTGAAATATCAAGTTGAGTTTTTAAACATGTTAAAATATTGACCAACTCAAAATCGTTTTATTTAAACGGATCAGAAGAGACGACATGATCACACGAACCCGACCTGTTCAAATCAGACCAACTTGAAAAGTGACCTGTTAATCAACTCGTTCAATAATTTTTTAAACATGTTGGATGACCCGATACGAAATCGATCCGCTCAAATCCGACCCGAATACCATGAAATCAATTCCTTTAACCATATAAAATTACAATTCCACTAACTAAACAATAATCAAATAGTCCATTCAAAAGAAAACTTAAAGTCCCTAAATCAATATAAAACAGTCCTAAACACATACACAATTAATAAATAGTAACAATTATTAAAAATATTTTATTTAAGTGGGGCTCAATCTAATTTATTAATTTTTCTAAAAATATTATTAAATTAAAATTATTTAATAGATATAATAAATATATTAATTAATATTAATATATTATAATTGAGTTGTTGTGTCAATTTGTATTGACCTATATACATAATCAAGTCAAAATTTATGATTTAATCTAATTATTTTGTGTCGAATTATCGTATAGTATCAATTTTTTACATCTGTAGACCAGAGGGAAAGAGTATCAACTTTTTACAACATTTGTAATGACTTTTTAACGGTGGGTTTGTTTCTTTAACAAAAATATAAAAATATGCAAAAATATAGGATTTGTTTCTTTAATATATTTTTTTTAACAATTTCTTCAAAAAAAATAATATACTACATACACTAATTATTTCTATATTATCTACACAATTTTTTATATTTCAAATCAAAAAAATTTCTACAAGCTTAAATACAAAACAAACATACCCAACGTATTTGTTTTGTGAAATAATTTAAAAGGATATTTTTTGTTGTAAAGTATATAAAAAATTATATAAATAATCGAAAAATAATAAATATGTGTAATAAATCATTTTTTTTTAAAAAAAAATATATACTCCCTTCCTCCGTCCTATTGAAAGGTTGTCATTTTCCATTTTCTTCCGTTCCAAAACAAGGTTACCATTTCCTAATTTAATAATTGTACTACCTACCTAACATAATAAAAACCCTTCCAACTTATACTATATTATACAAATGTCATTACTTTTATATTACACAATATTAATAGGGGTATTTTCGTCTTTTTCACTATAATCCATTATAATACTAATATTAAAAAATCTACGTGCAAAAAACAAACGCCACCCTTGTTCCGAGACAGAGGGAGTATATATATATATATATATATATTATAAAAGGACACACCCTTAAATTGTTAAAGAACAAAAATTACACAACTAAAATTAAACATATTAAAAATCATAAAACATGCAATTAAATTTTTTTATTTAGTCTCTTAATAAAACAATATACTTTCAATATGTGCTTTCAACATTATTTATGATTTCTCAAAAATAATAAGAAAAAATACATCAAATCTTTTTAAAAAGGTAAAAAAGTCAATAAAATTTTAAATATTTATTTCTAAAAAATAAAAAAGTCAAATATTCAACTTAAAATAATATATTTTATATTTTCTACACAATTTTCAATACCACACAAAAATCAATCCATCCAAAAACATTGCGTAAAGTCTTTAAATATTTAACAACCAACAAATTATTATTTTTAAAGTATACTTATCAATATAAATAACTATGCTTTAATTTAAATTTAAAATATATCGTGTTATACACAAGATTGAGATTAGTTTGTTCTTTTAATATTTTAAACCAAAATCAACATTTATCACTTATATAATTTTTACAAAACTATATTATTTTTTCTCATAAAACATCGTATCAAAATATAATTTAAACAAAAATTCAATAAACACCTCATTTTAAAAATTTACTCCATTTTAAAAAATCGTTAGTTTTTTATAAACCATTGTGTGTACTCCATTGTCTTTTAAAAATGCATCCATCTTTTTTTATTGTCATTTTTGTTTGTCTTTTAAAAAGATTTTTATTCTTTTTATTTAGTAAAAATTTATATCACTTTTTATATTTTTTCTAATATAAAAGACAAAATACAATAAAATATATCTACCAAAACTCCATACTCCCTTCGTCTCGGAACAAGAGTGACGTTTGTTTTTTGCACGTAGATTTTTTAATACGAATATTATAATATATTGTAGTGAAAAAGACAAAAATATCTCTATTAGTATTTTCTAATATAAAAGTAATGACATTTGTGTAATATAATGTAAGTTGGAAGGATATTTATTATGTTAGGTAGGTAGTACAATTACTAACTTAGAAAATAATAACATTATTTTGAGACGGACAAAAATAAAAAATAGCAACCTTTCAATGAGACTACTGGAATATATTAAATAACTAGTGTGTTTTTTTAACCGTAGTTTAGCCAAATTTACTGTTTGACCATTGTGCCAGTAAAAGAAGCGTCAAACTTGTGCAGTGGGACAGCCTAGGCGGGCCTGCTGGTAGCATAGGATGTAGGCTGACCAATTTGACCATATGTTTTATTTTTTTTATTTTTCTTTAATTTTGTTTTTTTATTTATGACAATATATGCATAAGTGTAATTAGTTAATCATTTAATAATGTTAACCGTTATAATTTAATAAAATATATAAAATATAGTACTTTCTCAGTCCAGCAAGGATGACTCAATTTGTTAGGGATATAATATTTTAGGTAGTATAAATTAGTAAATTATTAATAATAAATTATTTTTATATGAATAATATTGTTGCAATTTTGAATATATTTAGAATTATATATCAATAAAATAAAATTTGAATATTATTTTGTAGATAATAAAATTTTATATCATACAAATAAATAAAAAAATATATATATTTATTTATTATTAGCTTAAAACTATTTTTATTAAAAATAAATTTTATTAATATAGATAAAAGTATTTGTTTATTTATGAAAGAGATAGAAATAAAAATTTTGAGTAGGCCTTACGGGGATGGTTACGGTACTGATTTATGCTGATTTTTCACAAGCGTTATATATACAAACAACACACATTAGTATTACAAATAATACATGTTGTGTATAATAAAGATATGTACTGTTTTTTAATAATAATAAGTTTGTTGTATACAAGTATGATATATGCTAAAATCAACTGTTCTTTGTGTTGTATAAGACTATAGCATGTGTAGTTAGTTGATGTGCCATATTTGTATTATATTAACATATACAATGTGTTGTTTGTAGTAATATTGTCTGGTGTCCGTAGTAATATCGTGTGTTGTTGAAACTATAATATATGTGTTGTTCATGTGTTATATTTGTATTATATTAACATATATAGTCTGTTGTTTGTAGTAATATTATATGTTGTTCAACACAGTGCTGAATTTTAAATTCAGCACTGTAGTCGCCGCAAGGCCTTACGTGTAGGAAGTTAGAAATTTAATTAAATTGATTTATATTTGTTAAATATGTTTAAGATAAATAAATTTATTAAAAATAGAAAAAGATCATCTTTTGTGACACAAATAAAAAAAGAAAAGAAAAAAAGGTATATATGGGGGATGGAGGAAGTATATCATCTTATAATTTTTTTTATATAATATAAATAAATAAAAAATATTAAAATTTATTTATATTTAATATAAATTTATACTCAAATCACACTATTATTAATTTTATAAATTTAATTTAATATATATTTTCACCATTACTTTTAATTACTATCAAATCAATATACATCACAATCTTCGAAACTCAATCAAAATTTACAAATTTAAAAGAACACAGAAATCTAAATCTATTCTAAAATTAAAATCCAATTCAAAATCAAATTCAATTTTTTTAAACTTTCTCAAAAGAAACACATACAATACTGAAAGCAGTTTGTTTTTTTAATACTTTAAACTAAAACAACACTTTTAACTTATACAATTTCTAACAAAAATATACTCCCTCCGTCCCACATACCGTGTCTGCTACACCGTAGACACGGTATTTTAAGAGGGGTATAATTAGTAGATAATTAAGAATGCATTAGTGAAAATAATTTTCCTATAATATAAATTATTATAAATTAAGATTAAAATAACTAATTAGTTTAATTAAAATTAAAAAAATAAATTAAAAAAATTTAAAATAAGATTAAAGTGTATAATCATTTTTTAAAAAAGGAAAGTGACATGGAATGTGGGACGGACTGAAACGGCAACGTGAACATGGTGTATGTGGAACGGAGTGAGTATTATTTTTTTTTTATAAAACATCAAATTAAAATATTATTTGAAGAAAAATTCAATCAACACTTCATTATAAATATGTACTCCATTTTAAAAAAAACATGGGTTTTTTTATAAACCATTGTGTATTCCATTGTCTTTTAAAATGTATCCATTTTTTTTTTAATTTTTGTTTTGTCTTTTAAAAATGTCCTTATTTTTTATTTAGTTAAAATTTACATCATTTTTTTTTATTTTAACAAAAAATAATACTCCCTCCGTCCCATAACAAAGTATCAATTTTTTCATTTTAGTTCGTCCCATAACAAAGTATCCATTTCATTTATTAGTAATTGTACTATCTACCTAACATTACAAATACCCTTACAACTTACAATATATTACACAAATATCATTACATTTATATCATACATGCTAATAAGGTTATTTTAGTCATTTCTATTTTATTCCTACTACATCCCAATATAATACTAATATTTCTAAAACTACGTGCAAAAAGCAAATGAATATTTTCTTCTGGGACGGAGGGAGTAAAATATATTGATCAAAATTTCATATTCCCTGTCCAAAGAGCCCTTTGAGTTTTGGAGTAGATTTAAAAATAATAATATTTTATTAGTTAGTAGAAAAATGTGTAAGGTGTTTTGACATTTTTGTATATAAAAAGTAATTGTATGTATAATGATATATTTATAGTTTAGGTAAAAATTAAGGTTATTTTGATATTGGTGTATACTTTTAATAAAATAGAAAAGAAATACTTTGAAATAAGATAGACAAAAATAATAAAAAAAATACTTTAAGTTGGGACGAAAGGAATATGTTAAAACTATTGTCCAAATGTTTTAAACATAAATTTGAAATAGGAGTGTAGAGTATCATATATTTATGGAATAACTATTTATCTAATTATTGTATTATTCTCTACGTCTCATATATTTTGTCCATATTACTGTAAATATGATAATTTAGATAAAATATACTCCCTCCGTCCCAAAAGTAAGTATCCATTTGTTTTTTGCACATAGTTTAAAAATATTAGTATTATATTGAGATATAATAAGAATAAAATAGAAATGACTAAAATAACCTTATTAGTGTGTGAGATATAAAGGTAATAACATTTGTGTAATATATTGTAAGTTGTAAGAGGATTTGTAATGTTAGGTAGATAGTACTATTACTAAAAAAAAAATTGATATTTTGTTATGAGACAGGGTAAAATGAAAAAATGAAAACTTTGTTATGAGACGGAGGGAGTAATTAGTAAGTAAGTAGAGATTTTTACTATTCAAAGTTATTTTTCTTATAAAAAATATCAAATCAAATAATTACTTTTCTTTTTTATGTTATACCATAAATTTATTTTACATTAAAAAAATCACATCAACCTATATTTATATCACATCAAATAATTATTTAAATTCAACTTTTTACTATTAAAAAATCCAAATACAAAAACTAAAACCCACAAACAAACACATCCTAAGAAATATATTAGTAAAAAATAATTATTGTATAATAAATATAATTATAAATTATGATTAAAATAAGAAAATATTTTTATTAAGATTAAAAAAATTATAAATTATGAAGTTCAAAATACGATTAAAATATATAATTATATTTATAAAAAAAGAACAAATTATATAAAATGGACGAAAATGTAAAAAATAGATATTTTATATGGAATGGACAAAATATTCTATATATTTGTGAATTAAATATTAGATGAATGTAAAGCCGATGGTGAGTCGATTTGTGTCGGATTGAATACTTTAAATGGGTTAAATTACTCAACTATAATCCGATTCGTTTATTATTGTATCGGATTCGTGTTAACCCGTTTATTATTGTATTGAGTTCGTGTTAACCTGTTTATTATAGTGTCGGATTTGTGTTGACCCGTATATATAATTAAATCGGAATTCTTAATTCAAATTAAATTATTTTTTATTATATTGTCGTGTTATGTTAGTTTTTATTTGTTCGAATGTAATATATATAATAAATTAAATTGAATTATTTTAAAGTGAACGTAGTTTAAATTAATATGAGTATATTAAATTATAATTATTTTTTTATATATACTAAATATATTATAATCGGATTCTCATGTCGAATTTGAATTGAGAACCTGAACCTAACTCAATATGTTTACTATCATCTGGAATTAATGACGATCCATATACATAATTGGATTAATATATTTGATCCAAACGCAATTATTTTAAATCGAACCTGTGTCAAATTATCGTATTTGAATCAGCTTTTCGTGTCGAGTCTGTTTTTTCAAGCAATGAATGTATAGTATAGTACACAATACATGGAAATAGGAAATCAAATAATTTGTCTGAAGCAGCACTGCATTCGGACCCATCAACCACGTGTCAAACGTGTGCTGACTCAACTGCTTTCTTTCATCTGCATCCACTATCCCTTCCTCTACAGTTTGGTCCGTACGCACACCCAATTCATCACCAGACAACATACGATTCCGACTGCAACAAAATGTACGTACGGACAATCAGAAATACATAATACCACAAAATATACACACTCCATCTTTTCACCCCTCTTTCAGACAAACAACCAATCGATCGAAACGACAATGTAAGATTAACCTATAATTGCTCGATTCATTCATTATGTAGTGTTATATTGAAGCAGTTCGTTTCTTTCTTATGGGCATTTTGAAACCCTACTTGCCCATCTCCCAGCCCTACGTCGTTTTCTCACTTCTCCTTATTCTCCTCGACCTTTCCTCATCTTCCTCGAAAGACTATGGAGGCATCGCCGACACTACAAATCAAACCCCAGCTTCGCCGCCAATCGCTGTCGGATCATCGAAAATCCGCCAATTCAGACCAGGAATAGCAGCCCTTGTCGCGATTCTCACAATTTTCTGCGCAATTGTGCTGCTGCTGGTTCTGTACGCCAGAAATTGCAATTTCAGCGGCGGCTACGCCGCCGGCGGAGGCAGCTCGAGAGGCCATCCGGCGGCGGCGGCCGGAAAAAGTAGCTCCGGAATTAAAAAGAAGGTCGTCGAGGCTCTGCCGATGTTCAGATTCTCGTCGCTGAGAGGACAGAAAGAAGGCCTCGAATGCGCAGTATGTCTGTCGGCGTTCGAGTCCGAGGAGGTACTGAGATTGCTGCCGAAATGCAAACACGCCTTCCACCTCGACTGCATCGACGGATGGCTCGACGCGCACTCAACCTGCCCGCTTTGCCGCCACCGTGTCGGCGCCGAGGATTTGCTGCTGCTGGCCGACGACAGGGATCTGTACAATTACAGTGATCAATTGAAGGAGAATGAGCAATCGTCAAACCCTAGAAATTCCAGCCACCGTGACCGCGGCGGTTCGCTGGAAGTCATTGTGGAAAATCCGTCGGGACAGGATTTTCAAAGGAGGGTTTCGTTGGACAGATCGAAAACGAGGAGGAAATATTGGGGACAGGGACTGAGGAGCAAGTCTGTGGACAGCTGGAAGGTGCCGGCGGAGAAGGTAGAAGGGCGCCACCGCCTGGAGCACCGGATTATAATATCCGGCGACGGAGAGGCGGAGGAGGAGGAGGTGCGGAGACGGCGGTGGAGTGACGTGGAGGCGTCGGAGATTTTGTACCTGAAGACGGAATTGATCATGGAAGGTGGGAGTGGCAGAGATGTAATAAAAGGGAGAAGCGTGTCCGAAATGACAGGAGTGAGTAGGTATAGGAATGGTAAGAAAATGAGAGATGAGGAGCAGGAGAAGGCTGGGGCGAACAGATGGTGGTTACCATGGCGTTCACGGTCACATTCCAGGGATTGTCCACCAGTGGTGACCTCCGCCGCCGGCACCGATGCAGGTGGCGGCGGCCCTCCCCCTCCACCACCTTCTCTTTCTAATCATGATATTTGAATAGGAGAGGACTTTTCGTGTAAAGACTGAGCAATTATCTTGTTTGGACATGTGATTCATGATTGAGATATAAATTATATGATTTAATTTTGTTTTAAAATGGTATTGGTTGGTTTGATTTTGATTCGAGTCCAAAATCTCTTTATTATTAAGTTGTTACGACTTTGAATAACGTTACATTATTTTATTTTACAAAATACTATATTAAAATACGTTGGAATAAGAATTTTCAAATTTATTTTGGCATATGAACACATGCATGTTCACTTTATTTGTTGTCTTTCTTATATTATCATTTGTGGTTATTTGTCTTTTTTGTTGCTGCATCAACTTGCCTGTAACATGTTGGTTCATTCTTCTCAATATGAGAAGCTTAGAAAAGACAAAAAAGACACTTTTGGATAGTTAACTTGGCAACACAGATTGTGCAGAGACACTATACCTTTTTAGTGCAAAGGATTTTAATTAGGTTTGTCTTGCATGGTTGCTATATGGTAAGTCGTGTGAAAAATGTGGTTGTTTCGCCGGAGAGTTCGTCGGGGAAATCGGAGTCCCGATCAGGGGAACATTCAGTTTATGAGCAACCCAACTATTTGTTAGTTGTTAGTACGCGTTTGTGACAACCTATGCATGTGCAGGGATTTTCCTAGGTGAATAGCATTGTAGTTTGGGTTGAAGGAGTTTTTGTTGTTTTGTTCTTAATCAGTACTGATTAGTGAACTTCTCTTGTATTGGAATCCCCCGGATGTAGGTTGGACATAACCGAACCGAGTTACCAAATATCTTGTCCTTTTTTGTTTTGGATACTGCATTTATTTTATTGACAAGAAGCTGTTACAACTGGGATATAACTGCGCTTCGGAAGTTGATCCTAAAATAGGTGTTCGAAAGTGATTTGGTGCAGCACCTATTTCCCAACAAAATACTATTTAAATCATTTTTTTTGTAGAAAAATAAATAAATTTAACATGAAACCAAACACATATAGTATTCTCATCGCTTGTAACAATAATCTCATTTTTTTATTTAGAGTATCCATAAACAATAAATATTTTTTCTTGTTTGGTAAATAAGGATATAAAACTATCAAAGTACTTCTTTTAACACATTCCTTAATAGACTAGGGCCTCGGAATCCAATAGTGTGTTTTCTATACATGATCAAATATGATTATATGATAATTGTGTTAATTAATATACATGTTATAACCGGTCAAAGGAATCAGTCTGATTTTGAAGAAACCGTTGAGGAATCAAGCTGATGTCAAAGAATTATAGATGAATCAAGGTCAAACAAACGAAAGGCCAGGTTGATAGATACCTAGATCCGAGGAAGCGAAAATAAGGTTCAAGACCTTTGAAGAATTTGGAGGACAAATCCAATATTTTAGAGGAAATGACCAAATTTTTTTTTAAAAAAGTGAAACTCAAGAATAACGTAGAAGATGGAAAAAAGAAGTGGGCAAATTTATGAAAATATGAGTGGTTTTATAAATGACTGTCAATAAATAAAGCTTTAGTTGGCTCTAATGAGGAAAATTTCTGATAAAAATTGATGAAAACTTTTTGGCGAAACATCAAGAAAACTTAATGATGAGGATTCATTTCAGCTGAATGAATGAAAAATAATAGAAAATGAGTTACAAGAGCTTTGATGTAAAAGGAGTAATGCGAAAGTTACATGAGAGTTACTGAAGGAAATTGATGAACATTGATGAAAAGAGGGTTGATAATAGAATTGCAAAAAAAATTTGTTGAAGTTTAAGACAGAAACATAATGAAGAAAGTAATGAAAGCTTAATGGGGTGATTAAACCAAGAAAATAAAGAAGCTTTTAAAGGTTGATGCTTTGCAAGACAAAGGAGGACAACCAACACACCACAAACTTATCATTTTTTTTCCTTTGTTTTTATTTCATTTAGTTCTAATTTCATGCAAGTCATTTGCTATTTTTAATTTCTTTCCATTTGCTTTGCTTTCATTATGTTTTTTTTTTTTTTGTTTTTGATTTTCTTTTGATTTTGATTTTTTTTTTTTGTATTTAATCTTATCAATCATTCTTCAATTTCAATTATTTAATTTCATCCTAAGTGAAGCTAGTCCGAAGGCTTTCTTGAGTCGGCGGAGAACCCACTTTTTTCTCATTTCCAGCAAGTCTAACACAGATTGGGCATCCGAAACTGGAATGTCAGGTACAATAAATTAGCACGCCCAGTAGAACACCGCGCGTTTCGCTTTATTTTTATAAATTAAAAAGAAAATAATTAAAAAGATCAATGACTGAAAGAAAAAATATGAAATTTTTGGAGCTACAACGTAGATATTCTGTAGTTGAATATCTCTCAACCTTAACTTTTAAATATGGTATATTTATTAATTTTTGAAAATATATTTAATTATTTGCATATTTGTTTATTTTTCGAATACAAAAGGAAGTAAAATGAATATTTTTGGAATGCTTTGCAAAAAAAAAAAAAAAGACAGAAGGTTTGCATCAAGCAAAGCTTGATCTATATATGTTTCAATCGAAGAATAAGTCTTTGAATAATACTTTTTTCAAAAGATAATACAAAGAAGGTGGATAGAGGAATTTAAAATTTTTTCCATTTTAACGTAGAACCATTTCATGTTTCCCATAATGGTCCTTACTATAAAAAAATGATTGACACAATTGCATCTGCTGGAGTAGGAGTTAAAGGATTTATTGGTAAGCAAATTGAGGGTGAATATTTGAACGTGGAGATGCAAGGAATTGTACAATATGACAAATCTCTAAAACAGAAATGGAAGCCATATGGGTGTATAATTATGTGTAATGATTGGAGTACTCACACAATATCTAATATAAAATTTTATGGTGTATTGTGATAGAGATATAATATATCATATTTCGGTCAATTTTGCGAATAAGGAAAAAAATGTAGAATTAGTTGACACCTTAATGGATAAGGTTGTGGAATCAATAGAGTTTGATAATATTGTACGAATTATAACTGATAGTGAATATAGTATGAATGCTACTGGGGAAAAAATGATGAAGAAAAAGAAGCACATTTTTTGGTCTCCATGCGCTACACATTGCATTGATTTGATTTTAGAAGATATTTGAGTTATATTGTCAATAAACGATATGATCAAAGAAGCTGAAAGAATGATAAGATTGATATACAACAATGGCAAAGTGGTCAATCTGATGAAAACATATACAAACCGCCAAAATTTTTACGACCAGACATAAAAATATTTGTAACAGAGTTTGTTGCAATAGACAGTCTTTTTAGATATGCAACTGATTTGAAAACAATATGTACTTCTAGAGTATGAGTTGAGTATGAAAATACCTCAAAAAGGAGAAATAAAGCTGGAGATTTATCAAACATGATTCTGAATGAAAGATTTTGGAAATGAATACGTTGAGTTTGTGGGGTCATAGAACTCTTGGTAAAGGTTTTAAAAATAGCTGATCAAGATAATATATATATATACACTACCTATCATTTATGAGGCAATGGATAGGGAAAAAATGACAATTAAAACTACAATGAAAATTTTTCAGAAATATTGGGATATCATCGATGAAAGATGGTATAATCAATTGCATCAAGATTTACATGTATTAGGTAAATGCTATGAATAAGGTAAACATGTGAAACTTATAAATAGTTCAAATATTTTTTTTAAACATCAATATACGTATGTATATGCATTGTTAAATATCTACACATATTTTAATTTCTAATAAACTTATGTTGCATTGTTGTGACACATCGGCCTGTAAGCCACGCAAAGCCAAGTATGTTGGGATCATAGACTGGCTCCACACACAAGTTCTTCCGATGCACTTCTGTCCTCACTCACGCACTCCCTAGGAGACTTCCGAGGGGGTCACCCATCCTCAAATTACTTTAAAACAAGCACACATAAATCTAGAGTTCTTTCAGTAGGGCTTCCGAAAAAAAATGTGCAAATTGTTGACTTGAATAATCTATTCAATCAATTTAACATATATTCAACATCGGATGGCCTGGTACTAGTTCATCCATGGGAGTTGGCCTAGCATCGGCTCAACTCCAGAGTATTACAATTGCTAATAGAACCGTAGCTACATTGTTACCATGCATGCATTATAAAATTTAATATTCAATCATATTTTTTTAACATACTTTTTATAAATATTGCATAATTAATAAAGTTTCATTTATTTTTAATAGTTGACTAATAAAATATGTATAGTGATGAAGCTCCTAATTTAAGTAAAATTGCATTAAAAGTTAAGTCAAACTTGCACATCACTTGGTTGTGAGTGCAATTGGAGTATGTGGTCTTTGATTCATACAAAATTTCAGGATAGATTAGCTATTGAGAAATTGCACAAGCTAATCTATTTTCATTACAACACGCATCTTCGGGTGAATTTTTTTTTTTTTTTTATCAAAAGACAAACAACAATGATTTTTATGACCTAATTGATTTGAATCAAATTTTTAATGAAAATGATACTTTGGATGAATGGGTTAGAGATAATGAATCTCCACTTATTCACAATGGTGATTTGAATTGGTTGGATGAGGCTATTAATGAAAGTGAAGATGGAAGTCAAAGTCAACATAATGATCATGATAGTGATACACTTTTATCTCAATTCATGGCTGATGGAAAAAAAAAAAGACTAAAGAAACAAGATCGTAAAACAAAAATACATGTAAGAAAATAAATCTTCATCTTCATCAACCAATGGTGAAGATAAGAATAATAGCAACAATGATGCTGATGATGTAGTGGTGCAGGTGGTGGAAACTACATGGATAACCGATATTCAAGTGATATGGGATGAGCTCAAGAAAATAAAATTTATTATGCTACCCAAGACACTGATCATGGATATCGTCTTGGTGTAGACGCTCAAAGAGATTTTTTAAATAGCTTAACATAATTTTAAAGTGAAACCGGTGCTTTAAATTTCTCAAACACTATAAGATATTGTTGAGTTAACGAGCATATGAAGATTTGAATATATGTTAGGACGACATGAGTTTTGACCAACCAAATGCATATCATCAATCATATTACTCAGGATACGATTTATCTAATATACCCAAACATCTTCAGACAAGGTCAATCTTCCTATATTTGGATGAAACAACTAGTTGGTATTACGGAGGGATTACATTTAATTTGGATAGTATTGATGATCATAGATGGACTTATGGTTCATCAAGCAGAAACAATCAATAGTACAGAATATCGAGATTTTGGTATTTATGGAAGGAGTTCATTCAAAGAAAATTAATATTGTTACGTATGAAATTTATAATTAGGTTAAAAAGCCCAAGTTAGAAGAAAAAATGGGCCTAAAATTGGGTTTGTTGGACTGATCGAAGGATGTTTCGAGAAAATCGGGTGAGATAGATGTATTTCTAGAAGAATAGCGGGTCGGAAGGTCCACAGGTCGGAAGGTCCACAAGTCGGAAGGTCCACAGGTCGGAAGGTCCGCGGGTCGAAAGGTCCGCAGATCGAAAGGTCCGCAGGTCGAAAAGTCCGCAGGTCGGACAGTTTGCAGGTCGGACAGTTTGCAGGTTAGGAGGTCTGCAGGTCGGGTGGTCCATGAGGCGGAAAGTCTGCGAGTCGGACGATGTGCAAGTAGGAAGGTCTGTAGTCGGGCCAACAAGTCGGATGGTTTGTAAGTCGGGAGGTTTGCGGCTGGACCAACAAGTCGGGTGGTCTGCAAGTCGGGAGGTTTGCGGCTGGACCAAAAAGGCGGAAGGTTTGCGGTCGGTACAAAAAATCGAAAGGTTTGTGGTCGGACCAACATGGCGGAAGGTTTGCGGTCGGTCCAAAGAGTCGGAAGGTTTGCGGTTGGATAGGCAAGTCGGTTGTTGTGTTGGTCGGATACTGTTGAGAGTGAGTGAGAGTAATAGTGTGGTCGGCTGAGGGCACGTGTCAGCAGAAGAAGAGTTAGCGGACGGTTGAAAAGGAGGCATTGTAACCGTTCGGGTGGCGGTTTTCAGCATCGTTTCTGAAGAGTATTTAAGGATTGGGATTTACAACTGATAAAGTATCTTTAATCATCTTCAAACGACGACAAAGTCGGTGATTCGGGGATCATCATTTAAATTTCTAGTATTTTACTTTCCAAGTTTATTTTCTGTACGGTACAGTGTTTAGAGATTCCTAATCTCAGACGCTAAATATATCAAATTCGAAGATAATTTCCTATTTTCGGATTTTACTTTTTATGTTAAAAAAATACATCAACAAATATAATTCGTCCATTTCTCCTTATTCACATGATACAAATCCAAAACAGTGATATTCTTATTATAATCAATCAGCATATGAAATTAATTTTAAACCTCCACGACATTCCACATGGTATTGTATAGTAAGTATAAATGTTTAATATAAGCATAGTTTAAATATCTTATCAAATTTTAATTTTTCTATCTGTATTTCTTATTATTATTATTATTATTATTATTATTATTATTATTATTATTATTATTATTATTTATATGTAATACAAATGATAGCGATTGAGTCTTGACATTAGCGAACATAAGGTACACAATTTCTTTATTAAAATAAATGTTTTAGTATAATGACAATAATCATACAAATTATAAATTTTAGCATGTATATTCATATTTATATGTTAGTTGTTTCGAAATATTTATATTAAATTCAAATTTTCTAGTAAGAAAAAAAAAAGAGATCATCATGAAATTAATCCAAAATAGGCGCTACCTACACTAGTATCTTGTGGGAGGTTCTAAATTGGTTATACAATAGTACACAGATTTCCATTATACCTCCCAAGAAGGCTTTGCATGGATCCTCCACTAGAGCATTGAGGAAGGTCCTCTGAAGGAACAATTGAAATGTCTATAGATAATCTATTTTTGAAAAATTTATTTTACTTTTGAGCTTATTTAAGATGTTGGAAGGATCTGATGGTGATTTAGAGATTTTTTTTGTTCTATTTCAAATTTATTCATCAAATAATATATTTTTCTCATGATAATCGGTTAGTGCAAAGTCGAACTCAGGGTATTGATGTTGAGAGAAAATATTTAAGTAAAATATGTATGCAAGTTTAAGAAACCAAAATTGAGATTTGATTGCATTGAAAGTAAAACTTAAACTAAAAAATGTAAATTTTAAATTAGGTACGGAAGAGAAAACAATGGGTGATTGAAGTAGGAAGTAGTCATGTGGTGAATGAAGGTTTGCAGGATCGTGAGGATGGCAATGGGTGGGGTGTCTTAATAATGTGCGTTGGCGATAAAAACATAGAATTTTGGAAAGGAGAAGGGTAGTGATGTCGATGAAGTAAAAATAAACATAAAGTGTATCTGAAGATTTTTTTTTATTAAAATGATATTATATAATATCAGAAATAAGTTCTACGTGAGTGCGTGTAGTAAGTTCAAAATCTTCATCAAATATTAAAAAAAAAATTAAACTCTTTGACTGGTGAATGTTTAGGTCGAACTCAAGGAATAATACTAATATACAATGCTTTAAGTAGAAAATTATGCAATGAGTTGTTGCGAATGAAAACAGAATTAGTACAGGCTAAAATAGAAATTTAATAAAACAAGCAACTAACAAATGAATTAATGGCATGTTGTTGTGAATGACTCCAAAGAATACTGCCACTTTTCCCAACATCATACATGTAAACATGGAAGTAAGGTGGCTATGCAATATATGATATGTGAAAAGAGGAAGATGATGCCTTCAGATGGATAAAAGTGAATGCGATATAGATATAAATTTTATAGTGAGAATGCTACATGAAGGTTATTACATAAGATTCCTGCCTTCCAAACATGCTTTGCGATTCCTCGGATTGCCTATAGGTAATTTGGAAAGATAAACTAATTTTCATATATTGAGTTGATGTTCTATTGCTAAAATCATACTTCACTGCCATACGAACCGTTCTCATCGACATTCAAAATTGATGCATCGAGTAGTTAGCTCTATACCTACCTTTATGCTACATATTCTGAGCCAAATTGAGTTTTATAAGTCGCTTTCGTGATAAGTCCTAGGTCTACCTAGCAACATGATTTTCTTTCGGATTTATCCAACTAGATGCTAATAGGTGACTTATATTTGATTTTTAATCAAAGGAGTCACAAAGATTCTCCACTAAGTTGTTATCTTATGTATGCTTCAACCATAAATGCTAGTGAAACATAAAAAATGATATTTCATTAATTATATATACAAAATATGGAAAACTAGCTAGCTAACGAGGCAAAGCCCAACTCAAATTTTTATTACAAAATAGACAAAATACGGAGAGACTAGCGGTGGAAGAAATACTAATGAGATAGAGAGAAAACGTGAGAATGCCATCGCAGATCTGGTGGAATGTTGCAAATGAAAAATGGAGAAGGAGTATTTATAGAGGTTGGAGAAAGTTTCTAGAAGCTTGATGGTTATAACCACCATTGCTAACCTATTCTAGAATCTACCATTAATTTATACAACAAGAGAAAATTAAAAAGAGACAATTTTGTGCTGAGTTGACTTTTGCTGAGTTGACCTCGCGATTTGAGGTTTAAGGTCGCCATTTAGCATTGAGGTCATGATTTAGTAT
This sequence comes from Andrographis paniculata, assembly GCF_009805555.1. NCBI lineage: Eukaryota > Viridiplantae > Streptophyta > Magnoliopsida > Lamiales > Acanthaceae > Andrographis > Andrographis paniculata. The sequence goes on from NW_026137591.1 coordinate 2,726,852, forward strand.
CAGAGGTCTTAATTTAGCATTGCCATTTCATAGTTGACCATTGATTTTGCATTGACTTTTTGTTGAATTCTCATTTTGGGCTTATTTTTTTTCAATTTGCATGGTTATTTCCCAATCGGCTAGCATTTGAGAGCCAAACCTACAAAAGAAGTTGACATTTGCTTAGAATGGACAATTACCTAGCTTTTGACGCACAACCGGATAAAAAGCATAATTAAATAAAAGCTCATTTTAAGTGAAAAGATAACATACATAGTATCCAAAAGATAATCAAAAGGCTAACAAAAGACTAACTCTAAGAACTAGATAGCATTATTCAACTAAATGTCGATGGCCAGATTTATTTATTAAATTGGACTAAATTTAATAAAAATTATTACTCGGGAAATAAATTGAATTAGGATTAAATTATATACAAATTAATTATAAATATGAAAATAATCACATAAATTAATATTATACACCAAAAATAAAAATAAAGCTAAAACCACACTAAATTGAGTTAAATAGGTAATAAAATACTAGAAAAACTAACAAATAATAACATAAATATATATGAAATAGGGTACAAAATGACATTATCAGATGTATGGGTGAAGTGATAATTTATTTGCGATATGTGTATATAGTTTGTACTGTGGAATATTGCGTTCAAGTGATCGCATAAGACTTAAGTTTGCTAAAGCATGCACATTCAAAATGATTCATTAAGCTTAGAGATAATCACGAAAAAGAAAAGCTGATTACTTAATTATTGTCTAATGCTCCATCTCTTAATTCATTATTTAATATCCAACAAGACGTTCTCTTTGACACTCACAACTAATTAGTTAAGAGATTAGTTCACTCCTTACCTACTACCAAATGTTCTAAGTTAAAATGCATTCATGGAGTTACTTTCACGATAGGGTCCTAGATCTGCCTAATATTGTAGATTCTTTTGAAACTGCCTAACTAAATTTGATTATGTGACTTATATTTGCGTTTTAACAAAGGTTCATGCTTTTCGTGTCGCAAAATAGATATTTTATACTAGTATCATCCAAATGTGAGAGTGATATGAAAAAAAAATGATATTTCATTTATCTAAATTAACTTCACGTTTACACTAAAAATATAATAAATTTAACTAAGTGCAGAAAGTAAAGAGCACGCGACTTCTATCACCAGTACTGGCAAACGTACGTTCTAGGCTTCTAGAACTCCTTACAACTTGAGCTCTTCCTAAAGTGATCACATTTTTTAGTGAAAGAAACTGTTACAAATGATTCAGATCGGGCCATTTCAGAAGGAATTATGTACTAAAAAGAAAAATTTGAGAGGAGGTGAAAATGTGCTAGCTGGAGAGACTGTGTCCCATGTGCTTCAAAGAAAACTATCACAGAAATGCAGAGATTCAGGTATGTTTGTAATCCCATGCAAAATAGGTAAAATGGAAATTAAAATAGCGATGTTAGATTTAGGAACAACCATAAATGTTATGCCTATGTCTATACTCTTTGAACATTGGGCCTTTGAAAGAACTATGAATAGTAATTCAACTAGTATATAGAACCAACGGTTACCCCAGAGATGATAATAGAGGATGTTCTTGTGCAAGTGAATAACTTAATAATCCCTGTTGATTTTTATGTTTTAGACATGCATGATGAAAATCCACCTAATCCTTCACTCATTTTACTTGGGCGACCTTTTATGTGTACTACACATACTAAAAATGATGTTTGAACAGGGACACTTACCATGAAATTTGAAGGAGAAAAGGTTCGATATAATATTTTTGATGAAAGAAATTATCCCATGGAACCTAATGCTTTATGTTATGTAGATGTTCTTGATCAAAATATGCAAGAAGTCTTTGAAGTTGGAGAGAGTAGGAAACTATTGTTGCATTATCTACAAAAATTTGAAATGAAGCTTATGAAAATGCTATGATTTACAAAGAAAAGAGTAAAAAATTTCATGATAAAAATATTTGGAGGAAAGATTTTAAAGTTGGGCAAAAAATTTGCTATTATCATTCTCGCGTTAAACTTTTTCTGGGTAAGCTTCGTTCTCATTAGATAGGTCTATTTATGGTTACTAATGTGTTCCTGTATAGTGCAATTGAGATTCAAAGTCTAAGCACTGAAAAAACGGTTCTTGTGAATAAACACCGTCTTAAGCCTTATTATGAGAGATACCAGAGTAAGAAAGTGGAGTGCGTAGCTTTATTTGAGTTGTGTGATTACTCAAGAGGCGTTATGTCTAGCCAAAGATAAAAAACAAAAGCGCTTCTTAGGAGGCAACCCAAGCGTTTTAATTTGATTTTCTATGTTTTGAGCTTTTGTTGTGTTTTTTGAGTAAGTTTCATACCTTTGCTTTTGGTATCTTGTTGGCAGGATCAAGCATAATGAAGTGAATCTTAGGCGTGCTCACGCAAAAAGGTGTGCTTAGATTTTATGAGAGAGAAAGATTAAGAAGAAAAATCGGTACATAAAACTTCTGGGGCATGATCATGCCTAAAGAATGTTTACATCTTACAAACCTGCATAAAATTATTTGGGATTTTTCTTTTTTTTTTGTGAAAATTATAACTTGATTATTTATTTATCTATTTTCCTATATCCAAATTAAATCCTAAACTTCTCTTTTCACACTTCAGCTGTTGCCCTCATCTATCTTTCTTTCTCTCCACCGTGCCGCCACGCCTATTCTTCTCCGCCGTGCAGTCTCCACGAGTTTGCCTCTCGACCGAGATCAAGACCACCACTCTGCTCACTTTGCCGGTTCGACAGTGCTAGAAGCCGGCTGCCCTTTTCTCCTATCCAACGAAGCCCAACGATGCTCCGCCCCTGCTCGGCATCCAGAATCTACTATGTTGTTCGCCTCGTTGGTCATCGCATGTCCACCGTTCTCTAGCGCGCCTTCGTAGTGCAATAGCCATCTGAACTCAGCCGATCGATCGCCTCGTTCACTAACCATAGCAACGCTCAACACCACTGCGCCTCCCCTTCGCTCGAATAGCCAATGCCAACACCGCCGCCACTTTGATTTTCTAGGAGTTTTCTTCTCTTAATCTCATGAGATTTTAATTACTAATTGGTTAAACTCCTATCAATTATTTATCTGCTAATTTTTTCGATTAGTTGCCAATGTGCTGAATTGGATGATTTTGGTAGAGTTTTTTTGAGAAACTTGATAAATGGCTGCTTGACCGATGTTTGGAAATATTATGTTGGTTTTGAAATTGTCAATTGCAACATGAATGGCTATGTTCAGATTCTTATTGGCGTCGGGGAATAGTTTATAGTGTGTATGATTTTGAGAATTCATTGAGGATTTGTTATTTGGTTGTTGAATTCTCTTGCTTTAATGCACCATGGGCAAAGTGCGAGTGTCGGAAATTTGGCGGGCCAACCGGCCTTTCAAGGGCAATTGGCTTCCATCGAGAAACTACTATGAGCAAGGCTGGTCGCCTCCACCTATTCTAAGGAAGTTTATTCTCTCTTCTTTATTGTGTCACTTTATTTTTTCAATAAGGATATTGCATGAATTAGGTGTAGGGGGAGATTAGAACTATTGATGCATATAATGCCTTATTTTGAATAACTTTCCTACATGTCCTCTTGTGTATTTTGAGCTAGGATTATTGTGTTTTACTTAGTTCATTGTGATCTAGTCGTGTTTGTTGACAAAGTTAGATGATGGGTGTGCTTAGCCTTCTGACAAAGAACCCTTAGGTGAGTTGGTTTAATAATTATTTGAGCAAATTCAGCACATAAATATCATACATGTTCAATTTTTTTAGATTGTGTGAACATATGTTGTATTTGACTACCTAGAACTTGTTTGCTTATGTTTATTAACTCTGCGTTTATTGAGGATTGATGGGATTAAAATCATAAGGCACTAGGATTACCCTTACTAGCCTTAATTTAATACTTTCACCCATAATATCCCCTAGTGAATCAACATTTGGGCTTTATGTGATTTATCATATTTTCCTTGGTTCATATTTAACCCCGCCTACAAGCCTTTTTCTTGGATTAAGCCAAAAACTTATTTGTATCCATGGAAACTTGAGGGTTTGTTCTTTGATTCATTACATTAGATTATTCGGAGTTGCATTCATTTCATCACGATATTATTCCGGAGTTGTACTTGAGAGTATTTATATTATGGCACATCTATAAGTTCATATCTATTTTTGCCAAAAGTATCTCATTGTCTCACCCTAAAATAAGAAAAAAAAGGCTGGAAAAAAGGAAAAATATTCCGGTCCTAAAAAAAGGACTCATGAAAAAAAGAAAATATGTTATTGTCATGAAAAGTTTGTGTAGTATTGCTTGGTTCTTGATCATTAGTGGGTACAATTGGTGCTCATTATGATGTGATGAGTTGATAGATTAATTAATCGGTCCCATAAGCCTTTGATATCCCTTTCCCTACTCCAACCATGACCCCATTACAACCCTTTATAAAGACCTTTGATTATAAATGTTAATTTCTTGATGCATTGTGGAGTAGATTTGATTTTCTTTCAAGTCTATAGGATTTGTTGTTTACTTCATGTGCATTGAGTGAATATAGCCTAAACACTTGAGGGGTGAGAGTTTACTTTACATATATTCCCTATTTAGTGAGGTTAGTTGGCATTTGCATGCTTTGAATCTTACGTAGTTGACGGCAGGGTTAAGTGGCTTTTGCGCTAGTGAGTATTTAAATTATTGGTTTGGGTATATGCTTGAGGACAAGCATGAGATAGGTGCGGGGGAATTGATATGTGCTATATATGGTAATACTTTGTTATGTTTGGGTAAGTTTTGGATGTACAATTGTGTATATATACTCCTGATGGTGTTTTTTTTTTTTTTTTTTTTTTTTGTTTATTAGGCTTTGTGGAGTTGGCAAAATTTTGTATATAGTTGGGAAAAAAGAGCAGAATGCATAAAACCTTTAGACGTGATCACTCTTAAGGAGAGCGTAATGTGGGAAATATAGAAATTTACAAGAAGGATATTCGGGGTAAATTGAAAATTTAAAAGTCGTTGGGTCTTAAATTTCAAACGGAATCTTTGGATGAGAAATTAAAAAAGAGAGTGATGGACAATTGAAGAGATAAGGGAAACGCACAATCACGTTCTATCCATGACACCGTTTCTTGGGAGGTAGAACAATACGCAAGAAGAGAGTGTGCTGAGAACTTTCAGGTGCAGTGCAAACGACTCATGGGTATTCCTCTTCCATTCTCAATATTGTTCTTCTTTGTTGATTCCCAAGGATTGAAGACATGATGAACTTCTTTATTTCCTTTGTGTTTTCGATTTATATGGATTGTGAGTAATTTGTTTTCTAGTTTAGGTATGAATTGAAGTTTGGGATATGAATTTGTGAGGCGTTTATTTGGTTTTAATTTGATATTTATTGGTATTGAGTATTTTTAATTTCTCTGCTTAGCGTGATTAGAAATGTTAAATTGATATTTGTGGCCACGCATTAGATTGAGATTTCATAGCTATATTAAGGATTGACACCCATAAGTGTGTAATCTTTCATTTGAAGTAGCAGCCTAGAGGAAGAATACTCTAGGGAGGAATTAAAATAAATTTTGAACAAATCCTTGTAGGAATTTTTAAAACTTGAATTGATTCTTTCTAGTTCTCAATGTTGTCGAGTTAGTAATACTACGGTCGTACCTAGGATTCTCACTCGATTAGAGAAGTAACTAGCGACCGTACCTTAGCTATTGAAAAAGCAAGGAAATATTGGTTGTGAACACATTTAGATCAACTATAAGCAATTTATCAAATAAACCAATAAACTTGATTATGGCCGATGAATAAATTTTCATATCACGAACATAAATTCGTGCCTAGGCTAGAGTTTAGTTAATTTTGGTATTTGTTTATCTCTTAGCTTAATATATTTTATTTTTAGTTTGAATTATTTTCCTTTCTTTATTTAGTGTGGTAAATCAAAATCCCCTCTCACATATATATATATATATTTATATTATACATTACCAAGTGATCAAATTATTACTGCTTACCTGTGGAGATGACCCTACTTCCCATTGTTATATTGCATTTTGCATTTTCTGTGACGTAAAAACTAATATTTATTTTGCAGTTGTGCAACAAGCTTGCATAGGGCATGAGAGGATTAAGGGGATATGATATAAGTCACAACATTTGCTTTTGCTTCATACTGCTCGTGGGCTTTAGCCACTCTAGTCTCACATAGTAAATGCTCATCTTCTTTCTCTATTATCCTTTCTTTTTTTTTTTTCCGAAATGGTTTTTCACTCCTCTTGTCTCATCTGCTCGAACCCATTTTAGTATTATTTTCTCCTTTGCTCTTCCTCATCTCTTAGTCGCTTTTCAGCTTGATAGAAGGTTTTTTCTTCAGATTCATATTTTCCTTTGACGATTAAATTTATTTAGGCAACAAATTTCACTTGTATTTGTGTTGTGACCTCTACTACTCCTTTTTTTCAGCCTCTATTTTAGCATTTATATATGCCATATTTTTTTCATTTTATCGTCAAACATATTGGTTGGATTATGGAAAAAATAGGGTTCTTGCCTCATCTTGTAAAGAAGAGATATCAACCACTTAAGATAGAATCACCATTGCACCCACAACACTTGCTTCTTGACTTGCTATAGTATAGTCTCGGTTGAGTTTGAAGAGGTTAACTATCTTCTTGTGAGAATGTCGCATTTCCTCATTAAGCCTCGACTCTATGAAGGTTTATATATCATTTTGTGGCTGTTGTGGCTTCAATAAAGGCTAAATAATAGTGATGCGTTGGTGAGATTGTTGCATAAGCAACAATACCAACTTCTTCTAATTTTGAGTCACTCAATTTCTTGGTCACATTTTCCTCTCTTTCCGTGCTACAGTAGATGGCTTTTCAAGTACCTTTTGTGTTGTTGTTGGTGATACAAAAGACCAAGAGGAACTTTACTTGCAATATAAGAATGGTTTGATTGGTTGAGCTTCTTAGGTTGGCTGGGCCTCTGTTACCTTCTTTTTTTTCTTCTATAGTGGCTTTGCCTTAGGGGCTCTAGGATATGTGTCTATGTTCCATTTCATTTGGGGTTCAATGTATGTGAACAACATATTGTGCATCTATTCCTTGCTAAGAGTCAGGGTATCAATAGGATGAAGGTCGACCTCCATGTTTATGTTTGAAATTTTTGCGCATCCTCACACAAGGCCTAGATTAAGTGGCCATGACACATTGTGCTAAAAAAATCTCACTATGGATGGAGATCTCATAGTTGATAATCTCGGTTAGGTAGACGTGAACATTATTCAAGATCTTTCCAACCGGGTATAGGTATTGCGTTTTTATTTTCGTTAGGTAAGATGTGCAATATATCCTTATGCATAACCACTTGATTTGATTTCTATACTCTCCCTTAATATATATAAATATATATCCAAAAGAGCCTTTTCCAATTGAAGATTGGTATGTCAGAGAAAATATTGTAAAGCTTCAGTCGATGACCATCATGGTTTTCTAGAATTCTTGTGAGGCTCTCTCATGTATGACCTACTGGTAGCTCATTCTTCAAACTAAAAAACTCAGTAATTCCACGGGAACTTACATCGATCCTTCATCGAGCAGACATGCTCTACAACCAAATTTATCATGTCTTCTGAGAAAATACCGAATCAAACTCTCTTTAAACAATGACCCATTGCCCTGTACAACTTAAAGAGTACATGAGTGTCATACGTAAAAAAAACATGATTGATTGCAAGCTTTTGTGTCCAAGATGTTCTTGGTCTCGGGCCTAGTCAAATTATACTTTACAGTAGACATCACAAAATTCCGAGAACGTTTAATTGAATTTCCTTCCAAAATCTTGATTGTCTTATTCCTCAATATTTTCATCTATGTCTCAATTAAAAACAAGTTTAAATATAAAGAAAAAAAATAAAGCAAGAAAAATTTTTTTAGTAAGGTTTTTCAATATATAATTACTCAATTCTTTTACAAAGTTCTTTATAAGAGCTAATATTTCCAACTTTTTTGGTACTGAATCAAACAAGTTCAAAGTAATGCAAGAATAAGCACATCTATCGATTTTGGCCTTCTTCTCATCAAATAGAGTTGGACTATAAGTACAATCGATAACTTTGAAAATTCTTTTGAGTTACTAAAGTACTTTTCATTTTTTGTTACCAAATATTCCCTCGTCCCAACTCAAAGTATCATTTTTATTATTTTCGTCTGTCTCACTCTAACGTATCTCTTTCCTATTTTAGTAAAAGTAACTATACACTTGTAACACCATGAAATACGGGCATGTAATATATCAACATTATAACAATAACATGTATTAACACGCTATGCTATAATACTAAGGATTCACAAAACTTCACATATTTTTTTTGCAGTAATAACATTTATATAAAAAAATATGAAATACATCACCGTCACCCACAATATTTCTCAAACCCATGAAAAGAGTGAAACAATCATATTACGAAATAGTTTCATGCAAAAAACCTTGTCCCAAATGATATGTCAATCATTGACCCGAGCAACGAAGTCTGCAGGAGAAAATTGTAATATCATCAAAAATACTACCTGAGTATAGAAATAAATACGTAAACAGAAAGCGCAACCAACCGTAACCCAAATGTCATGGCAGTACTCATGACCATTCATCCCATCTTAACACATATAAATTTACAAATATAACATAATCAATCTCAAACGATAGCTCAATATTGGCTATAATATAATCAATGTCACATCGATAACCCACTTTCGGCTAAACGATAATCAATGTCATATCGATAGCCATTCCTGGCTAAATGATAGTTAATACCACATCGATAGTCCACTTCTGGCTAAACAATAATCAATGTCACATTGATACCCCACTCCTAACTAAATGATAGTAATTGTCACATTGATAGCCCACTCCCGACTAAATGATAATTAATGTCACATCGATAGTCCACTTCCGACTAAACGATAATTAATGTCACATCGATAGTCCATTCCTGGCTAAATGATAATTAATGTCACATCAGTAGCCCATTCCCAGCTAAACAATACTCAATGCCACATCGATAACTCACTCTCGGCTAAATGATAATCAATGTCATATCGATAGCCCACTCCTGTCTAAAAAATAATAAACGTCACATCAATAGTCCACTCTCGAATAAACGATAATAAATGCCACATCGATAGCCCACCTCCGGCTAAACGATAATAAATATCACATCAATAGCCCACTCTCGGTTAAACGATAATCAATATCACATCAATAGCCCACTTCCGGCTAAACAATAATAAATGCCACATCAATAGCCAACTTCCGGCTAAACGATAATCAATATCACATCAATAGCCCACTTCTGGCGAAATGATAATAAATGTCATATCGATAGCCCGTTCTCGACTAAAGGATAATAAATGTCATATCGATATTCCTCTCCCGGCTAAATGATAATCAATATCACATCGATAGCCCTCTCCCGGCTAAACAATAATAAATGCCATATCGATAGTTCACTATCGGCTAAACGATAATCAATATCACATCAATAGCCCACTCTCAACTAAACGATAATAAATGTCTTATTGATAGCCCACTCCCGGATAAACGGTAATAAATATCACATCGATAGCCTGCTCCCATCTAAATGATAATAATATCATATCGATAGCCGACTCCCAGGTAAACGATAATTAATATCACATCGATAGCCCACTCCCGGCTGAACGATAATAAATGTCATATCGATAGTCCACTCCTGGCTAAACGATAATCAATATTATATCAATAGCCCACGCCCGACTAAACATAATAAATATCACACTGATAGCCTACTCCGGCTAAACGATAATAATATCATATCGATTGCCCAATAATCAATGCCATAATAATCACACAAAGCACATAAATACATGAGCGCATCATATCACGTATCTTACTTGATCAAACATATAGTCAAACCATAAGACACACAATCACAATTCACATCTAAGCACACAATTGAACATATAATCAACCGCCTGTTCATTTAGGCACAGGCAGATGACTATTCGGCTTACGATATTTACGCCCATACTTTATTTGCAGATTGAAAACACCAAGCAGCCACCCAAATAATCCTCTCTAACGATCGGAATGATCTAAAACAACCATCAATCCCAAATCGATACAGGAACACAATAATAAGGTGAACTACCTGATTATTCACAAGCTAATATCTCTAACTAGTTCATTGAGTTTCAAACTTTTTCATTTGGAAGAAAATTATATTTTTACTATAAAAACCTTATACCTTATAATATTTAAATTGCTTAATTATTAAAACAAAAATCCTTCAAGATATGAATAAAGAGGCAGGTACAATACTCTGCCATTATCAATTCTGTTTAGATGGATACGAAATTTTCAAAAGATAATGTTAGAGCTACGAATAAGCTATTAACTAAATAAATCCGTTGATTAAATATTATCTAAATAGCCAAATTTGTAAAGGATTTATAATTTAACATGTCAATATCCAAATTCATATTAAAAATTATAATTAAACTTTACTCACAACAAAGAATACCAAATGAAAGTCGAAATTGAAATTCGACGGCTAAATTTTTTTCTTTCCTTTTCTTTTTCTTCTTCATTTGTTCTCCTTTTATCGTGGGCGTCTTTTTCTATCGGTTGGAAAAAGGTTTGTTTCTTTCTCCATTTGCATACATATATTTAAACTTATTATTATTCTTATTATTTCTATTATTATTATAGTTATTACTATTATCATCATCATCCAATACTATTTTTATAGGATTATTTATTATTATTATTATTATATTTTATATTTATCTTATAGATATTTATCTTTTTTAACGGTCTCTTTAATTATAATCGACACATAATATAGAAATATAATTTATTCCAAAATATTAATTTTTTGATCATATTAATATTATCAAAATATTTATGTAATATAATAACATTATTTTATATATTTCAAAATCGAGGCATTATAACACTAATACCAATATACTCCTAATTTTTACCTAATTTACAAATATACCATTACACATACAATTATTTTATACATAAAGTCAAACAAAAAAAATATCAAAATCTCTTACACACTTTTACTAACCAATAGAATACCATTATTTTTTAATCTATTAACAAACCCCAAAGAGTCTCTTTGGAGTGGGACGGAGAGAGTATAAACTTAGTTTTACCATCAAGCGATATCATGTTATATGCCGAAACTATGGTCATTTTGATAAATATCACACATGGTCACATAAATTGAGGTAAAGTTAGCCAGAATAGATCTGATGGGATAGATTCGAGAAGAGATGAAACAGGATGGACATACAAACTTCGACAAAGATAAAGCAAAATAGAAAATGAACGAAGCATACAAGCACAAAGGATAGAAATAAAATTGATAAACAAATTTTGGAGTAGAACATATTGAATCAGGGTTAGATCGGGCTGGTTTGGGATAAAAGTGTATACCAACGAGAAGGTTGATAACTTATAATACTATTGTTTTTCAGTATCTTGGGAGAAGGCCACCATTATAGATGACTTTCTTCCTATTATGAGGTCAACACCTTGTTAAGGAGCCACTCTAGCTAGCCATACAAAGACTCGGATAATTTTTTAGGTTTGTTTCTACATGGGAAAATCTATGTTAGAATGCGAGGATCATTTGGTAGGACTCACAATCCGTTGAAGATTAATTTAACATTTAAGATGATGATGATCCTTTAGATTTGAGATCCTTGGATATCAGAACTTTGATGTCCAGAAAGGCATCTTGAAACTTTGCTAAAGTTTATTCTCAATTTAACCTCCAATATTTTATCTCTTGCACCAGACTTGTGGGAATAATCCCAAGGAAATTTAGGCCTCAAGAATATGAGGCATTGACTTGCGGCTATCCAAATGGTGAATGTTGTTGGCCTTGATTCTTTAACGGAATGCACAAAGAGTAGAACTTATTGAACCCTAGAAGGAATAAGAGTACTATTAGGAAATGGGTAGTTCGTGGAAATATCCTAATAGCCAAGACGAGGACAGTATCTCATGAAATGTTGTAAACTAAAATTTCACTGGATGTTCACACATTATTTTTTAGATCACCTTCACTACAAAAAAGTATCTACAATACATTTAACTAAGAAATATTTTTGTAGTTAAAACGTGTCATTTAGCAACCAGAATTAATTTTAACGGAAAAATAAATTATGTACTACAAAATTAATTTTGTCGTTAAAATTATTTTACTAGAAAATCTTATCTTCAAAGTAAAAAGGTTTTAGCTACAAGAAATATTTTTTATAGCTAAAATCATTTGGCTAAAAAAATCATAGATATTTTGTAGCTAAAACTCTTTTGTTATGAATATTAATTTTATAACGGAATGAATTTTCTCTACGAAATCTTATTTTCGTAGCTATATTTTTTTTTCTTAACTTTCATTGCAAAAAACTTATTTTTTGTTACGAAAGTTATATTTATCACCAAAAACTTTTACTGACACGATATAGGCGACGGAATGAGTTTCATCGCAATAATATTTTTGCTATGAATTATTACCTTTTTGCTACGAATTTTTTTTTAGCTAAATTTTAAGTTTTTTATAGTGATTTATTTGTTCATACCCATGATTGAATCGAAGACTATGCAGGTATTAATCCAATTCCATTAATGGAATCACTATAGTTTTGGAATAGGTGTTTTTCTTTTTTGTTTTTTTTTTTTTAAATCATACAATCATTTTCAATCTCTTTGTTTTGAAATAAACATTATAATGAATTATTTTAAATTTAAATTATATTATTTCCTTACCCTTACCTTAATCTCCGTCGTTAGATGAAGTTGTGATGGGACGATATGGTATTATCAACACAATCATATCTGACACTATTAACACCGTATCTGTGTAGATTTCATACGATTCAACCATTTATTGTCCTTGTAAAGAAAGAAATTGGCCTACCAACTCAACGAGGTGTTTTAAATGGAATTTCAATAAATATAAAAATCCAACAATAAATTCTTTTAATACTATTCATAATGATAGCTAGTATGAATAAAATCAGGAAAAATTATAATGCTCTCATACAAAATATACTCATAACATAAAATATTTAATTAAATTAGTAAAATTAAATTTATTGTAAATTAAATGTTATCACTTATTAACAGTAGCAAGTAAATGGATGAAAATTTGAATGGTAAGTTTAGCAAGAGCAATCCATAAATGTCATTTTCCATGCAAAAAAGAAAACATTGAAAATTGAACAAAATTTATCAATATTCCTATGATGCTTGCCTTCTAAAAATCCGAATTGAATTCTTGATATTACCATCATAAAGTCCTTATTGAAGTCATTATTCATGGTAGGCCTTATAAACCTCTATATATATTGAATAGATTGTTTAAGCCTAAACTTACAAAACAACAATCAAGGCACATTGAGGCCATGGCATTGGCAACTTTTCACACCACAAAGAAAACCTTTTTCTACAACTTCTACCCCACCAAGGCCGATGAGGAGGCGGTTATGGCTGCCCGGGCCAATCAACCCATCGGCCGGCGCCAACGAACATTGGTGGAACTGAGGGATGTGCACCCCCCGATGATATTTGATCCTCAGAATCCATGGCAAATCAAGAAAGCCTTAGGGCAATATGAGATTTCCTCTGGAAAAATCGTCATGTCATTTACCGATGTTTTTGAACATATCTTCCGTTATTGGAATTATTATATGTCTCACCATGTCGCGATCTTGGGCTATAGGGCATCTGTCGCAGTGTGGGATGACACAAACGAAAAGCAACCCAGAAAATACGAAGGGGGTGATGTCTATTTTCAAGCAACTGGAAGTGAAAATTGTGTTTTGTCGTGCTCTGAATTAATGAAAAGTCGGAATTTGAAGGTGGATGACTACATTGGCCTCTATTGGAACCCTAAGGAAAGCAACTTTCATTTCAAATTGTTTTATAGTAGATAGGTCTACTAGCTATGTTGTCCAATTTAAAAATAACAAAATCAATTTGAATATGTGTTCTAAGATGTCTTGGTTTGTTAGAATATTTGATTTATGGTGTTTGAAATATATATTGTATCGCTCACATGTTATTGTAATGAAGGCGTTTTGCCATTGAATAATTTACTACTTTTTAGTTTACAAATGTCTTAATTATAATTGCTATTGATGTCCGAATATAGGAAAAGACATATAACCTACACTGTTTGGAGCTCTTATATGAATATAATGCAAGTTGTTTTTAAGCCGGACTTTATATGTATTTTATAATGTATTGTAAAACCCAAGTTGTTGTCAATGAGGTATTGTACATGTTGCTCTTTGAGCCCTGTTTGAACTTGGCAATGAGTTCATAGGAGGGTCACAGAGTGGCCGTCCATATAATTTATTGGGCCTCGTATTAGGGTTTTGACTTACTAGTGAAAACACTTGACTTGAGCATTTTAAAAAAAATAAATATTTGTCATCTTATGTGTTTTCTCAATCGCTCTTGATTTTCTATATTTTACAATAGTTTTATCTTTATTTTTGTTAAATTATAGTTTCGAAAAAACAAAAAATTAAACCAAAATATATGTTTTCATTCAAATATCATATCTATAATAATAATAATAGGTTCAAAAAATACATAAGTACTCTAAAACACAACACTGCATTATTGTAGCTTAGCTAGGTTGTATTTGAGATTTTGATTAAATTTCACAAACATAATAGGCTCCGTGGTCTATTGTAAATAGGATTAACATGAAAATTTATTTATTTTGATTCAAACAAAAATTAATACTATTCATGTACGTCAGTAAAAAAATATTATTTTATTTGACAAAATATTATATTAAAATAAAAATTCAAATTAACTTCTTATATCAAATCAATTTATAATTACAACGAAACAAACTGTAAAAGGGCAAGTGAAATTTTCTCCTAATTAATATTCAGTGGGTTTTCATGCTCTCCTAATTTGACATATGCACACCTCGACATGTAGCAATAATTACTTTCCAAATTATGTTTGGTTTTCATATTTTTGTTTCCTTAATATGTTTAGATGATGTTTCCATTTATATATTTTGTTTTCTTTAATAAGAAAGTGTATTATTTTCATTCATACATTATTGCTCTAATTATTAAAGGTAATATTTCATATCATTTACTTTTCTAAATTAAATTATTTACTATACATTAGTTTGTTTTTTCTTTTATAAATGGCATATCTAAATAAAAGAAGTTCGATTAATAAAATTTTCTTCAGCTTTTAGAGTAATTTTGATTTATTTTTGTTCTTGTGTTTAGAGATTCTACAAAAATATGCAATTTCCTATATATATATATGTAATAATATATACAATACATAACTACCGCTGAAAAAATATATATATGGAATATATCATTACGACTATATATTATGTATAGGTTGGGGCTATAATGCTGAATTTAAAATTCAATATTGTGTTGAACAATATGCAATGTGCTAACAAATAACATACAATATTACTACTGAAAGCAAATTATATGTATTAATGTAATACAAATACTACACATAATATAATCTCAAACAACATATGTAACAGTTGATTTTAACAAATGATATATTCGTATACAACGTTATAATTATAAACAAATAACATATGTCTTTATTATAAACAGTACGCATGTTGTGTTTAATAAAAATATGTATTTTTCCAATAGTTTACGTATTCTGATCTGAAAAATCAGCATGGTGATGATATTCTGTAACCCTTCCCATTATGTATATGTTCTATTAATAGTTGACATGACGTTCTATATCTATTTGTCATATGCTGCATGCAGGGCTGGTCCTGACTTTTGAAGGGCCGGGGGAGAAATAAAAGATAAGAGTCCTTAAATATATATATAATAATTTTCACCTATAGTAATATATAAATAAAAAAATTATTATTTTCTATTATTTTTAATGCAAAAATATCAATAATAATAATAAGTCAAAATTGTTCATAAGTCCCATGTAGTTTTGAAACTTAGCATAAATTTTTTATGTACTTTAAAAATTGCATAGTTTAACAAACGTTATGAAACTCTCGCCGTGCAAAAAAATAGATGAGAAATCATCTTATCATCACCCAAAAAATATAATAAGGGGTTCTATGCAACATTTTTTAAAATATAATTAAGTATTATGTAATTTTTAAAATACATAAAGATTTACCCTAAGTTTCGAAGGCATAATTGAGTTATTAACAATTTTACCTAATAATAATAATAATGATTTTGTCTAATACTTATTTTCTTTTTAATGAAAAAGTATTTAAAACAAAAAAAAGAACCTCTAAATATATATAAATGATATACTTATTTTTTTTTACCTATACTAGAATATAAATAATTAAATAAATAACTTTTTCTAGCCATTTTAGATAAAATATCAATAATAGCATTGATATTAATTTTATCTAAATAATTTTAAAATAAAAATTAGGGTCCCTAAATATTTATAAATAATAAATTTGTTATCTATAATAATAAATAAATAATTGAATAAAATAATTTTTCTAATATTTTTATATGCAAAATAGTGTATGTAACACTTAACTACTGAGCCATCTTCAATATAAGTACATTAAAATCAAATAAACTGTATATATAAATATTTCATATATTACATAAATAAAAAAATAAATCTCTATTTAGATTGGGCTTTGGTGGACAACTTTTTCTTCCGCCCGGGCCAGGCCGGCTGTAGGTGCTTGTAGATGTATTGTGAATCTATTTTTTTTTTTTTTTTTTTTTTTTTTTTTTTTTTTTTTTTTTTCTAAATGGATGATATTATTCACTTCCTACACGAGCTATATATTGTAGACAGTTAAGGCTTGTTTGTTTAGGAATTTAGCGTTTTGATTTGGAATTTTTTTTTTTATATCAAGTATAAGAAAAAAATTCTATTGATTATATAAAAATAATATTTTATATTAAATATTGATTTTTGTGATATGATAAAATATATGTTGATAGTGTTGAAAAAAATTGGGCAAACAAACCCTTATTTATTTTTATTATTTAAAATAAAAAAAATAGTACAATG
The DNA here is from genome assembly GCF_009805555.1 of Andrographis paniculata. NCBI lineage: Eukaryota > Viridiplantae > Streptophyta > Magnoliopsida > Lamiales > Acanthaceae > Andrographis > Andrographis paniculata. The sequence goes on from NW_026137591.1 coordinate 2,743,960, forward strand.
TCTCTGTAGAGGTAAACATCACTTTAAAAATAAATAAAAATTAAAATTATCTCTCTTCCACAGCTAAAGAAATGTTCGATTTGATTTGATTTGAGTTTTAAATTTTTATTTTTTTTTTAATTTAGTATATGTAGTACCTTCATTTGATATATTATAAAAGATAGTATATTTTTATTAAAAATTGCACAATCTAAATAGTAATAAATTTAATTTAAAACCAAAATCGAATAAATCTTAAATTTTAGTATTTTTTTCTATTTTACTTACTATATTTTTTTTCTATTTTACTTATTATTTTTCTATATTATATACGAAAAGGGCTTGTAGTCACCCATTCCTCCCATACAGTATTATCTTTGTTTCCATATTATATCTATTTTTCTTGGTACTCCACTATGCTTAAATTTGTTATTGCCTACGATTCTTTTTATTTATTCATATTCTTTTTCTATAAATATATATTATTTCTTAGGCAAAATAGTATAAAATGTCACGTGGTTTGATAAATTTTCTAAAAATCCCTTGTTGTTTGACAATTTCATAAAATATACTTGTGATTTTTGAAATATTACACAGTCGTCCATTCCTTTTAATCTACACTGACGGTGTTAAATACTTACATAAACTGACCGTTATGTCTCTACTTTAACTCTAATAAATCTCAAAATTAAACTTTAATTCCAAATTTAATTCCCAAATCCAAACCCACCTCTCTCAATCTTTCTACTCTATCCCTCTTTCTCTCTCCTTACCCCCCACTCTCACCGACGCATCTTCTTCACCTTTTTCTCTTCTGCCAACCCACACCGTCCACCGCGAGCGCCACCCTTCTCCGCCGATTTCAGTCGCATCCTACAACTCCTTCTTCAACCACGAATCGCCGTCACTAGCCACCACTATGCGGCACTAGACCGACTGTTAATTCGGCCGCCTCTCTCTCCGCCGTCCCAATTTCACTTATTAATTCTGTCCAAATTTTTGAATAAGTTTTAGGAAATGATTTGACGCTGTGAAATTCTGAAATTGATATGATTGTCTTTGAATTTGATTTTCCATTTTGTTCAAAGAAAGATTTGCAGTTTGAACTAACTATTTTTGCTCAATAATATATAATGTGTTTGAATAAAAGAAGAAGAAGGAGAATGAGAAGAAGATGGGTGATTGGTGATGTGCAGTGGTCGTCGCCTGCGGGCGGTGGGAAAGGAGCCGTGCGATGTTCGATCTGTTCGATCGAAGAAGATAAATTGAAAATTAGATTATTATTACTATTATTTAATTAGGTTTTTTCATTTAGGTAAAATGACTAAAATGACCCTCTTCCTTAATTAATATATTTTGGATGCCTCTAAAAGGGTATTTTTGTAATTTCATATAGCTATATATCAATTTTTGTACAAAAAATCGCAGTCTGAGCGTGTGAGATACATTTTTCGTTAAGTCCTAATAGAAATGGGGTTTTTTACAATATTTTAAAAATCACAAGCAAGTTTTATGTCATTTTCAAATCACTGGGGTTTTCAGAAAATTCATCAAAACACTGAGGGGGTTTTATGCCATTTTGCTTATTTTTTTTATAAATAAAGGAAATGAAAATTTTGGTTTTTGAAAAATAACATGGTCTCAAGATCAAACATCTCTATTACTATATCTTTGTAACTTTGTTATATTTCACCTATTTCAACATATCTATATTCACCTCTTGTCGGTTCTACAATATTAGTCTTCATCTCAGCTACATTGGGTCTAGTGTATCCTCCATTAATACAATTCTTGACTTTGACCTGGTGTATGCCCCAGCATCTAAACTATGACCTAATTATATATTTTTGATAATTTAATTCATTTACTCTAACTCTTTAGGGGTTGTACATTCGATGATATCTTGACCCTCACTTTAACTATGACTTTGTGAATGCCTTAAGAATGACTTTGCGAATGATCTTGTCCCATAATATTTTAACCAATTTTCAATATCTTCACCATGTTCTATCTTGTTGCACAATTTGTGGGTCTCTCATGCATAAAAAAGTTGATCTCTATGGATCTTGAAAAAACAAATGTTTCGAGAAAGCATATATGGCGTTGAGCGGAAGGTGTCACAAGAATAATATTCACTTGAGTTAGTGGTTTGTTGGTCGTTCAAACAACTAGTAAACAATAATATTCAAACAAAGAAGAAAAAAACGAAGATGGAATACAATATTTGTTCACCAAGTTTGGTCCATATGTTGCCTACAACTGGGGTACCAACCCAAAATTTATCCTCTATCATCACTCATTAAATTATATATATTATATTGCAATTTCAAAACACCAAAACAACAAACAAAATTATATTGGTAACCACCGTGACTAACCTATCACAAGTATTTGAGTGTCTCTTATACCCGGTTCGAATAAATCAAGATACATCCCCTTACCCATCTGGTGATATTTATTGTGTTTCCACACAAAAATCTCCATGTAAATATCTACCTAAGTGTAGACTTGGTCACAATTTTTTTGTTTAAATTTCCACCATTAAAGTTACCAAAGATTTTAACAATTTTGTCACAAAATAATAATAATAATAATAATAATATTGAAGAAAAAATCACTAAGATTTACAATGACAACCCACAGATTCTCTTAAGAATGTGTGGAGTTTTTTATCTCATCAATTCAAATTATCTCTCCCTCTGAAGTATAATTTTGTTCTAATCGGGTTAGTCACATCCTAAAAAATCACTTCTAGGTAAGAGTATCAATTGTGAAAAAAAAGAAAAAAGAAATCATTCTCATTAATTCTCTTTTCTGACTTCATATTTCTCTCTCAATTAATCCCAAAAATCTTTTATCCACTTATACAAACTAAATCTATAAATCTCTCACACAACCAATGGATATAATTAGTGCAAATCTCCATTATTTCTTTTAAGAATATTTTCATATCTATCACCATTCACGTCCAAATATTATAATAATTTTGTTCAATTTGCATCGGCCGAATGTTTTTCAGACAACCGTCAAATAACATACTTCAGTAAAAACATATTTCAATAATCTCTTTATCTTTGGATGGTAAATTCCCATACAAAATAAAAAACTAATTTCATATCTGTTACGTACAAAAAATAATAGTAATAATAATAATAATGGTAGCAGGATCTTAAAGAAAGTTAGGACACAAAGTCGGGCAGAAAAGGAGAAAATATGCACTCAGGTCAGTTGGTCCGCGGTCGGTTGATCTGGTCGGTTGGTCCGCAGTCGGATAAGCAGGTCGGAAGGTCCTCGGTCGGACAGGCAGGTCGAAAGGACCGCGGTCGGACAGGTAGGTCGGTTGGTCCTCGGTCGGATAGGCAGGTCAGAAAGTCTGTGGTCGGATAGGCAGGTCGGAAGGTCCGTGGTCGGATAAGCAGGTCGGAAAGTCCGTGGTCGGATAGGCAGGTCGGAAGGTCTGCAATCAAATCGGATGGTTTGCAGTCGGTTGGTTCACAGTCGGTTGGTCCGCCATCGGTTGAGTCGGCCAATACGGAGTTTGGACCAAGCGAAGAAAGTCTGTTAATTAGTCGCCTAATTAAGTGCGCAGTAGTTCAGTCGCTTGGTTGGGGCGACCATTTAATCGTCTGGAAAGACTAGAGGGTGGTCGCTTGATGGGGCGACCAAGGAGTCGTTTGGTCTAGCGACCAGTTAGTCTCTGGATTGGTCGGTTGGGTTATGCGGTTGGCGAGACGGTTGCTGTAACCGACCAGACAACGTTTCAAAATGTTTCGTTGTGGGCGGTTGACGGCGGTTGTTGGGGACGGTTCTGAAACATCTCTTCTGAGGAATATTTAAGGATTGGGGTCAGCCAATTGGTAGAGTATCTTCAATCATCTTCAAACGACAACAAAGTCAGTGATTCAGGGATCATCCTTTAATTTTCAGTCTGTAGCATTTATTTTCCAGTTTACTTATGTACCGTACGGTGTTTAGAGATTTCTAATCTCAAGCACTAATTATATCAAATTCGGAAATAATTTCTTATTTTCGGATTTTACTTTTAATTGTTGAAAAATTCGCATTAACAAATTGGCGACCACAGTGGGAGAAAGGCAAGATTGTTGATCCTACGTCAACAGAGAATTTTATACGATTGAGGTCTGGCCGAATCATCAGAAGGATCCATATGGCAGGTTCACAACCTCAAGCGTCTTCAAAACCGGTGGGAGAAACAATTTCACCACATGTTATGCCGAATGCAGGGGAAGCACCACAAGTACCTACCGATTGGGTGTCTTATGTTCAACAATTGAACAATCAGCAAATTTTGGACATGCAAAACATGTTGCGTGAGCAGCAAAACCTCATGTTGCGTAAGCAACAAAATTTAATACAGAACATGTTGGATCAGGCGTTCTCTAAATTCACACTACATTCAAACATGCCTACAGCCTTGTCACCTTCTCACTTTCAGGTAACTTTTCCAGGATCAACGTTTGCAGGGCCATCATACGTTGATAGTACATTTCCAAGCGTCACAACTTTCAACCGAACAGATATGGGGAAGACTCCCCTAACTTTCCCAGATAATGTTCCTTTGGGACCGAGGGTTGATAATACCCAGCCGAATGAGAGGTTGGGGGGGACAGGCTCATAATCCCATCCCAATCGAGCCAACCGTCCCTAGAGAAGAAAGATTGGAAGATCAGATTCAAAATCCCATCCCAGCCGAGCCAGCCTTATCTAGGGAAAATTCTGTTCCACCCAGGGTAGATCCGGAGGATATCGCTCAAGTTTTGCGAGTGCATTTTGGAATGAACCCGCAAATGGTGAACTGACCGGCGTATCAAAGGCCATTTGCAGAGAGAATCATCAATGAGTATCCTCTCCCGAGGAATTATCGACCGCCAGACTTTCATGTTTTCTCAGGAGAAGACGGATCCTCCACCATAGAGCATGTGGGTCGGTTCACAGCACAGTTAAGAGAGGTCGGTAATAACCTTTTTTATAAACTGCAACTATTTGGTTTGTCTCTTACCAAAACAGCTTTTTCGTGGTTTGTCGATCTACCACCTGGACAAATACAAACATGGGAAGGTTTGGAACCGGCCTTTCATGCAAGGTTCTTTAATCCTCTTCCAACAGTCTCACTCACAGACCTTCTGGAGATCAGGCAAATGCCAGAGGAGACCGCCTACCAATTCATAGAGCGGATGCGATTAATGAAGGGACGTTGTCCGACAATCATTGAGGAGAGAGAGATGACCAATTTGGTGGTCCGAAATATGCATACACAACTGCGGGAGGCTTTAACGGCCCACGACGTTCAAGATCGGGCCAGTTTGGCATCCAAGGCTGGGAGGTTAGAATCCTTTTTCAGAGAAAACGATCACGACTTCTGTTAGAGGGGGAGGTGCTAAAGAAATGGTAGTGCAAGATCGACCAACACGCAGGCCAGCACCAGTTCGCGATAAATGGAGGTCGGGTCCAACGTAGCTTCGAAAGATGGAGGTCGGATCTGAGGCTGACGTGGCCTCAGATGACGGCCTGCTAACTCCTAAACATCATGAGAAATGATGCTTAGGAGTCTTGCTGAGGAGGCAAGTTGTTACGTACAAAAAATAATAGTAATAATAATAATAATAGTAGCAGGATCTTAAAGGAAGTTAGGACACGAAGTCGGGCGGAAAAGGAGAAAATATGCACTCAGGTTGGTTCGTCCGCGGTCGGTTGATCCGGTCTGTTGGTCCGCAGTCGGATAAGCAGGTCGGAAGATCCGCGGTCGGACAGGCTGGTCGAAAGGTAGGTCAGTTGGTCATCGGTCGGATAGGCAGGTCATAAAGTCCGTGGTCGGATAGGCAGGTCAGAAGGTCTGCGGTCGGATAGGCAGGTCGGAAAGTCCGTGGTCGGATAGGCAGATCGGAAGGTGTGCAGTCGGATCGGATGGTTTGCAGTCGGTTGGTTCGCAGTCGGTTGGTCCGCCATCGGTTGAGTCAGCCAATACGGAGTTTCGACCAAGCGAAGAAAGTCTGTTAATTAGTCGCCTAATTAAGTGAACAATAGTTCAGTCACTTAGTTGGGGCGACCATTAAATCGTCTGGAAAGACCAGAGAGTGGTCGCTTAATGGGGCGACCAAGGAGTTGTTTGGTCTAGAGACCAGTTAGTCTCTGGATTGGTCGGTTGGGTTATGCGGTTGGCGAGACGGTTTCCGTAACCAACCAGACGACATTTCAAAATGTTTCGTTGTGGGCGGTTGACGGCGGTTGCTGGCGACGGTTCCGAAACATCTCTTCTGAGGAATATTTAAGGATTGGGGTCAGCAACTGGCAAAGTATCTTCAATCATCTTCAAATGACAACAAAGTCAGTGATTCGGGGATCATTCTTTAATTTTCAGTCTGTAGCATTTATTTTCCAGTTTACTTATGTACCGTACAATGTTTAGAGATTCCTAATCTCATGCACTAATTATATCAAATTCGGAAATAATTTCTTATTTTCGGATTTTACTTTTAATTGTTGAAAAATTTGCATCAACAATATCATTACCAGGATATGAGCATAAAAACTCATTAACTAGTTATATTCTTCTTTTCATTGACTCTTTTTCATTAATTTTCCCCCTTTTTGGATATATCATATAAAAAATTAACAAACTTTAGTAAAATATATCAAAGAGTAGCCACTTTAAAACCGAATAAAAAATGATCTTCCAAACGGAATTCATTAAAATCACTTACACTGCTTTGTCATCTATGAAGTGCTCAAACAAATCAAAATTATGAATGCCTGTAAGTCAAACAAAAATATTTTGACAGGGTTGTATACACAAAAATACATGCTCCTCAATTCATGATATCTTGAAAATTAAATCTTAAGATTTGTAGGCACCATCTTGTTCTCTTCATGACCAAGCTCCACCTCAATAAATAAAATCGATCAACATCAAGAACTATTGGCACTAGGTACAAGATTAAAATAGAAGCTATATAGACTTATAATTGGAAGCTTACTGTACTTGACAACAAGTATCCTTGATATAACTTTTTTTAATTAAATTAAATTAAGTGTCTGCACTCAAAGATCGAGGTGGCTACGTACTCAAATAGGATCGAACTATACATAATCCTAAGTTTGTATAGGGCAAAGGGCGAGCTAGGCTTGTCAATGTCTACAAAAAAAATCAAATACAAAGGCACTAAACTGAAAGTAAAAAAGAGATCAGTACAAGATGACACTACCGAAACCGGAATCTCGGCAGGCCATCAACGTCAAGTTAAAGTAAGTGATGAACAGAGAGGGGGAGGGCCGATGGTGATAACATCCATGCAATTGCAAAAGGACATGCGTTATTCACTAAAAGAGTCGGAAACCTTGTTGTTGTCCCGGTAAATGTGGGTGATGTTGGAATTGAGGAGTTGTGGAAGAGAATTATAGTGGAGAAAAATTTTATTTGAAAGAAATATTGATGCTTTCTTATTTCTCAAATGTTTATACTATATGGGTGTTTATAGGAAGATTATTAGTAGTAGGTAAAATTTATTAATACATTGTGAATAGTAAAAGTATGTTCTTGAATCTTCATTGCCTTGAGAATTGGTGCGTTGGAATTCTTATTCTTTTTATTTTGGAATTACAAATTATATTTAACACTCCCTCTTAATTTGTAATTCAAATATTTTTCTTGAACTGTTGAAGCTTTTCTTCAGTGACTACCTTCGTGAGTGCATCGGAAAGCTGTGTTGTGGTCCTAACATGCTCCAGAAAGATTTTATTTTTATTGCACCTTTGTACAGATAAAGTGATGTCTCAGCTCAATGTGTTTTGTTCTTCCATGAAACACTGGATTCTTTGTCATTGAAATTGCTGCCATTTTATCATAGAAAACTAGAGTGGGTCCATCAACTCTCTGTAACAAATCCTTCAAAAATTCTTCTAAGCCAAACTGGTTCTCAAACCATTTCATTCGTAGCAATGTACTTCGCCTCTGTGGATGACATAGCAACTAAATTTTGCTTCTTCGAACTCCACGAAATTATTTTTTATCCCAAGAAAAAAAAATGTATCCTGATGTGCTCTTCATGTCATTTTGGCTTCCAACCTAATCATTGTTCGTGAATCCAATCAACTCATTGTTTTCCTCCCTCAAATATTTGATGCCAAGATGTTTTGTCCATTGAATGTAACGTAGAATCATTTTTGCTGCCGAAAAATGTGACTTGCTTGGATTGCTCATAAATCTGAAAATCAAACTTACAACATGTAAGATATCCAGCCTTGTGTGTTTTAGGTAGATGAGTGATCCAACAAGGCTCCGATAAATGCTTGGGTCGAATTTTTCGGCACCATCATCAAACTTTAATCTTTCGTTTAGGGCCATTGGTGTTGCAGCAAGCTTGAAATTCTCCATTCTAAACTTCTTTAGCATGTCTGCAACATACTTCAGCTCGTACAGTGCTTTGTGCAGCCTGTACACTTTTTCCTCTTTGTCTTTCGCTTCAAATCCTTGTGGTTGTTTGACGTACACCTTATCTTCTAGTTCACCATTCAGAAATGCGGTTTTTACGTCAAGTTAGAAAACTTTCAACTCCAATTGTGCTGCAATTGCAAGAACAACTTTTATTGTTTCCATTCTAGCCACGGGTGCAAATGTCTCCGTAAAATCCACTCCACGTTGTTGTGCATATCCCATTGCCACAAGTCGTGCCTTGTAATTTTGTATAGTTCCATCTTCATTGAACTTGGTCCTGAAGACCCATTTTAATCCAATCAGTTCTTTTCCTTCGGGGAGATCCACCAACTTCCTTGTTTGATGCTTTTTGATACTTTTCATTTCATCGTCATTGCATTTTTCCACGCTTCTTTTTTTTATAGATTCTTCAAAAGATTGTGGCTCGCATGCAAACAACGCAACATTATATGAGTTATAAATTGCATCTAAAGAATGATACCTGTGTGGCTCTTCATCTGAATCCAATTCTTCTTGCTGAAAGTTACTGCTTGATGGATCAGTAATTATGTCTGATGATTGTTGTGGAAGAAGTGGTTCGAGCTCAATGGAGGGTGCTGTTTTTTCTTCTTTATCCCATTTCCATGCCGCGGTTTCATTAAAGACAACTTTTCTTGATAGTACCAATTCCTTCGTTGATGGATTGAATAAGCGATATCCCTTTGATTTGTTGCTATATCCGATGAAGATAAGTTTTTCTCCTTTTCCATCAAACTTCTCCCTATTCTTAGATGGAATCAAAGAATAGGCAATGCAGCTAAAAACTTTCAATTAACTTACAACAGGTTTCTTCTTGTGCCATGCTTCGTACGGTATCTTGTCTCGCACTGCTTTCGTTGGAGATAAATTCAGAATATGCACAGCGGTGTGCACAGCTTTTGCCCTAAATTCATTCGGGAGATTTTTTTGGTAAGCATGTTTCACGCCATTTCTTCAATCATCCGATTTTTTCTTTCTGTTGCACCATTTTTTTGTGGTGTATGTCGGACTGTGAGCAGCCTTTTTATCCTTAATTTCATGCAAAACCATTTTGTTGCATGGTTTGGCGCCTTGCATGTCTTGCATCTTCACCAACAGTTTCTTGATTTGTGGCCTTTTTTATTGCACACGTAACACTCTACATCTGATTTTTCAAATTCACATTTCCCTCTATCCCTGTTCTGAAATTTTCAGCCTCGCCGTCTCCCAGGTGCTTGACCAAAGGAAGATCCCCCTCTTCCTTGTTGCAATGAATTCTTGGAAATGTATGCATTTACTTGAAAAGCCTGTTATAATGGTTGGTTGTTGTAGTTGCTCATTCTTTGCTCATAGGCTTCCAAGGTTCCTATAAGTTCGAATTGAGTGAGGTCCTGAGATTTTTCATCTCAATGATGACAACAATGATGTGCTCAAATTTATGTGGCAAACTTCTTAGAATATTCTCAACTACTTTTGTCTTTAGAACTTCCTCTCTGCAACTTTTAATTTGATTGATTATCTCAGCGACTCTAGAGAAGAAATCGCATACCATTTCATTTTCCTTCAAGACAATGTTTCAAATTGTCTCTAAAAAGATTGCAACTTTATGGTAATCACCTTTTCCGATCCTTGAAACTCTGTTTTAAGAATCTCCCAAGCTACCTTCGCTTTCTTAATGCCAAAAATTCTGGGGTAGATAGGTTTACCAACAGCTTGCTTGATAAACCGCCATGTTGTCGCATTTCTCTTCACATTTTTCTTATAATGTCTCTGCATGTCTTTTGTCCAATCTTCGGTTGTTGCATCTGGCGGTTCTTCATAACCATCTTACACAACATCCCACAAATCCTATGAGATGAAAATGGTCTTCATGTGCGAACTCCAATAATCGAAATGCTCTCCATTGAAGATGGAAATTTGGGCACTAGTATAATTGAAAAATGAATTTGACGATGAAGCCATCTTCTCTTTGATAATAAAATCTAATGCTGTGATACCAAATTTGTTGGACTTGAAGAGTTGTGGAAAATGATTATAGTGGAGAGAAATTTTATTTGAAAGAAACGTTGGTGCTTTCTTATTTCTCAAATGCTCATACTACATGGTATTTATAGGAAGATTATTTGTAGTAGATTAAATATATTAATACATTGAGAATAGTAAAAATATGTTATTTAATGTTCACTGCCTTGAGAATTGGTACGTTGGAATTCTTATTCTTTTTATTTTTGAATTACAAATTATATTTAACAGGTGATCCATTAGATGATGCTCTGCAGCAGTAGTTGGAGCTGGTAAAGGCAAGTTTGGAGGGTTCAGTGGCTAGTACTTGAGGAGATTAAGGCAATGTTGCTAGTCGAATCTATTTCCACCCAAGGAGGTGTGAGTCCTCGGTCGGCAGCCAAAGAGACACCATGGAAAATTGCTTGTATCTCTGCAAGTGTATTTGTCGCATGCAGTGTCTAAACTTGGAAGGCAAGCGTGGCAGCCCTGCGGTGGTCTCAAATTACACAACTTGCACTGAAAGTCCTAGGGTTTCCAGATCTTCTGCGCATGATTGGAGGTCACAAAGAGGTGTGTAATACTGTCCTCCGCCCAAGAACAATTATACTCCTTGGAGGCAATATGAATCCCCAATCAATGCTAAACTGAGTCCACAGGTACACGACGGTGATATAAACACCATAGAAACACATATTATAGAGTCAACAATTGCATCCATAAGCTATAATAGAGCCAACTTGTCACCCCTACGTCACAGCTAAGCTCCCAAGCCGATGATACCGTAAACTTCCTAGGCGGAGAACGCTTCCAAATGGGATTGTCCACAGAGGCACTGTCAATCGGAACTTGCAGAATCTACTGGACTAAGTGTGGGGGTAGAAAAACGTGTAATCAAGGAAAACGCCAACCAAGTCATATAAACGCCTCAAGCCAAGGCCGTTCTCCTCTAAAGGTTGCGCCAAAGTATTCCATGCAATCGAATGCTGACATTGCGTCCTATTATAGGAGCCCCAGAAAAACCACACAAAGAGTTGTTCCATTGTATGAATAATGGACTGGGAAGGGCGGATGATCTTAAGCAAGCATAGAGGTATAATAAATAACATGCTTAAGATCAAGTGCATACGACAACCGTAGGAGAGAATTAGCCGATCCTACCCTTGCAGATACTTCTGAAGCTTTCCAAAAGGGCCTGCATATAACATGTTGCATAGATTGCCTATATAAAAGGAGCTCCGAGATAAGTAATCGACAAGGCAGCAATGTGAAACCCCGTAGTCACATGCAAGTGCTACTGGATGCCCGAGGGCAGCGCCGGGCAACAATGAGCTGAAGTTTAGTCTTATTAACCAATTCGCTCATTGCCCTCTCATAATCCGCCATATAAGAAGTAAGAAAAGGAAGCGCCAACTTGCAAGTGTTGGAATATGATCATATAATCTTCATAGGACAAATGTGTCAGCCGAAACTGCCCCCAACAATAATAAGAAAGGTCAAAGTGCTGCTGAAATAATCACTCAAGGCCCCTCGACATCAAATCCGCCGCCAAAACAAAAAGAGAAAGGAATAAGGGGTTCCCCTGATGAAGACCACGGAGAATTTAAAGAACCCCTAAGTCCCCATTAATCAAAAGAGAGTACCAAACATGACCAAGCGAATAAAGGTATAGCCCTGATATAGCCTTTAACATTGGATTATCTGTTTAGTTTCATTCAACACTTAAACAATCATATTTTTTATCTTCAAGCATAAATTGAGATATATCAATGATACTTAAGAACTTAAAATATAGTAATCCAATAGATTATTATTGGACCATATTATTTTCACTTATATTGGCTCTAGCTGTTGATATGATATGGAGAACACTACTGGTTAATTTTTTCTATTATAGAACATGTTGAAAGGCAGACGTGAAATGCTGATATTCTTATTAAAACTTTTGGTGAAGAAAATTTTTAAGATTTAAGAAGAATTTTAAGTATATATGCCTACGAAAACATGGCTGAATAAATAATTCTTTAGTATTGATTTTATTTTGATGATTTATTATTATTACTAGAGAATGCAATAAATGGTTAGAAAATTCAAAATTTTGAGTCAAATAGATCATGTTAGAAATTAATTATCTCAAGCAGTAACTTTCTTGACAATTTCATAATGACTCTAGTAACTAACTGTAAAGGCATGTTATGAATTAAAAATTTGAAAGGTAACCTGCCATGGTGAATTCTCCCAAGTTACCTTTTATATATTTATCATTCTCTGGTGTATATCAAAAAATTACATTGGTGGTGAGAGTATGGAAGAGAAATGAATAACAAAAGACTACTTCATAACTTGTTATATAGAAAATCCAATAAAAAGAACTATTTGAGAAAAATGTAATTTCTACAACATGTTGCCCTCAAATCTATGTACGGACGAGAAAACTTAATGAACTATTGCTACCATAACTAAAAGGGAACAACTTGTAACTACTACTGCTACTGAAGGAGATAAACTAGAAATTACTATATATATATGTTTTTCCTCAAAGAGTAAAAAGAATGTAAGACAAGAAAAAAAAGAAAAGTGTAGAAGAAAGATTCATGTTGTTGATGGCTTTTATGAAATCTATTACACCGTTGAATGAAAGTTGTATGAATATAAAGTTCTTAACAACCGGGAATTTCTAAGAAGCACAATTATATTTGATAAGAGTGTATATGTTGAATGGGGTTTTACTGCATATTTGAAAGAGAAATATGAACTATATTGGGCTACCAACTTGCACAAATTACGTCCCAAAGCTTTGTGTGTGAGTGTTATGTCAATCTATCCTCTAATAGTTTTGATCCTACTTCCATTCAATATCACAAGATTTATATCCATAGAATGATCTTGGAAAGCAGTCCTAACATTGTGAATGTATTGTTGCTATTACTAAACAATCATAAATAGAAAATGTTTTCCTTTAAATTTGAAAAAACATAAAAAAGTGTTGTGTAATAAATCATTTTTGGAAAATATTTTGGATTTGGTAGATAGCACTAGCTCATATGAAATAACATTGAATTTTCTATGTCTTTACCAGTTTTGTGCCTTGAAATTGGTAAGCTATTGTTTTTAATTGATCAACACTTGGAGCAAGTCAACTTTGGTTTTGCATTACTACCAAACATGCTAGAGTTATGACTGCATTGGCCTAGCTTTATCACTTTGTTCCTACATTCGAATGAAGTCACCACTACATATCATGATGAGACTATTAGAATTAGATCTATTCTTACCCAGGGCAACATAAAGAGGCTTCACAATGAATTCTTTGAAGTTAAACTTCTCGACAATGTGGCATAGGTAAGAAATGCCATATCCACTTCTCTGATATTGTAAAAATTCAAACTTGCACAAGCTAGGTTTTGTGCCTAAGAACCCTTCTAACCTTCTCTATCTCGATATAAATGAAGATGAACATGAAGATGCTCCTACCTGTTGGTGTGTGAAGGTGAAAAAAGAAGAAGAAGAATTTGAAAGGTCTTGTCCCACATGGGAAGTTCAAAAAAGCCACACTCTCCATAAATGCAATATTGTCTTTTCTACTATTAAAAGAATCTAATGAATTGGATTGAGCCCAACTAAGCTTGAGCCTAGTTTGAAATATGATTGGGCTCATTTATATATATATTTTTTGTAACGTACATGGTGAATTGACTCAGAAAATCCCTACTACTCTGTAATTTTTTTTTTCTTGCTCTTCAAAACGTCCAAACTTTCTTTGTTCGGTTCGCAGTGGAACTATTAATTTCAATCTATTCGTTTTATCCTGAAAAGCAATCGGTGGTAGACCTATTATTTGAAGGGACAACATAGAATTTTTAAATAACAATTGAGAGAATTCTATGTTGTCCCTTCATATAGTAGGATCAATTGGAAACTAATTTTCTTATACGGAAAAAAAGACCTTGGCAAGTTCAAAATATCAATTTTTAATATATTGGAAAACAATAAAGAAGATAAACATGATTTTAGGTGCATTTGTGATATTGAACCTTGCGCACCAAAATAGAGATACAAAACTAAAATATGCAGAGTGAGTGGAATAGATTGGAGAGAGAACAAATTTTAAAGATAAAAAAATATGAGTGTTATCGGAATTGAGTCCTATCCTCTTTATGTTAATGGAGTTGCAGAGCTTCTATCGTGTTTAGAAGTCTCACTCAACAAAGACTTTGATTTCAATCTGAATGGGAGATTCAACATGTAAGGTCACTTACTCTTGACAAGACAAGTAGTTTGTTGGTGTTTGAATATGATAGTTGATGATTTAATTTATGATTAATTGATTACATTGTTCGTTAGCTGATGCTACTCTATTTATGTACATATGGCCATTTCTGGGTAGTTGATCTACAAATTATCAAGAATATATTCAGGATTATATATGCTTTAAATTGAAGGAAATTTGAAAATAATAAAACTTATATTCATCACACTTAACATTGGATATTAAATAAGCATGTTAATTGCAAGAATACGTACGTCGATAAATCGAAAATTATAAAATTATGCTTAGACTCATAAATAGTAGTGAACATTGTAATTTTTCAGTATATTGATTTCCCTATTTTTATTATTTGTTTTATGTGGTGGTTATAGAAATTTTAATGATCTCATTTATGCAATTCTTCGAGGCAACAAGAGGTTTATCTGAGTGTAACTTACGGAAAAGCTAGGATAGGTTTCTAATAGATTTTTTTATTTATAATTGTTGGGATATGAACCTGATTATATCCTAAAATCTAGGAATATGATTTGGATATTATATTTTAGATTTTAGAGATATGATTTTGATATTATTGTCAAAGGATTAGGCTATAAATATCCATGTATTCTCACTTTAACAAGTGCCTGCGTACTTTATAGTAAAATCCTGGCTTGGCAGCGCCCCCAGACGTAGATCTTTGTGATCGAATTGGGTTACCAAATTCTTGTGTTCTTTTGTCTTTGTTGTCTCATCTTGATTTCCTGGGAATTTCCGTAACAAGTGGTATCAGAGCCTGGTTCGTTGGTAAGGTGGATTGGAAGGCATCGGATATTGATTGTGGCTGTGGAAATCCCTTGTGACCTGCGGAGGTGCCTTGTGTCGAAAGTCTCCTGGCGGTGTTGGGTCGGTCCCGACTGGTAGGTCAGGCAGCGGGTCCCTTTGTGATAGGCGGTGCGAGATAGGCAGGGAATGATAAGGGTTTTTCGGCAAACGCAGCGGAGAAGATATCAGAGATGCTCTCATATCAAGTGAGCCTGGGGTTTGTTTGTGGGAGTCAAGATGGGTGATCGTCATGTTGTCAAGGTATTCGATGGTATGAACTTCGATTTCTAAAATATGCATATAGAAGATTACATGAATGGTGAAGATCTAGATGCGGTATTGAAGGACAAATCCGAAGACATAGATGAAGCCGAATACAAGAAGATCGACAGGAAGACGATGAGTGCGGTTCGACTAACCCTTTTGGAGAATGTCTCGATTGAATTTAGATTTGAGGCAAAAGGAAAGGGTGAAGATCAAGTCAAAGTTGAAGCCGAAATATAAGGACAAAGAAGATGCAAGTCAGGTGGTATGTTGGAACTGCAAGGGGCACTTGAAACGACAGTGCAGGGCGCCGGAGAAGGATCAGGGTTCAGCAAACGCAACGGAGTAGATATCCGATGCGCTGATTCTGAGCGTCAGCAGTCCAATGAAGTCATGGATTTTGGTCTCAGAAGCGTCATTCCATTCATGCAGTGATTCGGGAATCATGGAATCCTATACCACAGGTAATTTTGGTGTTGTCATCTTGCAGATGATGAGACACTGAAAATTGTAGGTAAAGGAATGATTCGAATCAGAACACCGAATGGTGGAAAGTGGAGATTGGATGAGTTATGTTGAAGTGGAAGATGAAATCAGTCTTCAAGTGGGAGATTGTTGGGATATGAAGCCTGATTATATCCTAAAATCAAGGGATATGATTTGGATATTATATTTTAGATTTTAGAGATATGATTTTGATATTATTGTCAAAGGATTAGGCTATAAATATCCATGTATTCTCACTTTAACAAGTGCCTGCGTACTTTATAGTAAAATTCCTAACTTGGCAGCGCCCCCAGACGTAGATCTTTGTGATCGAACTGGGTTACCAAATTCTTGTGTTCTTTTGTCTTTGTTGTCTCATCTTGATTTCCTGAGAATTTCCGTAACAAGTGGTATCAGAGCCTGGTTCGTTGGTAAGGTGGATTGGAAGGCATCGGGTATTGATTGTGGCTGTGGAAATCCCTTGTGACCTGCGGAGGTGCCTTGTGTCGAAAGTCTCCTGGCGGTGTTGGGTCGGTCCCGACTGGTAGGTCAGGCAGCGGGTCCCTTTGTGATAGGCGGTGCAAGGTAGACAGGGAATGATAAGGGTTTTTCGTCAAACGCAAAGGAGAAGATATCAGAGATGCTCTCATATCAAGTGAGCCTTGGGTTTGTTTGTGGGAGTCAAGATGAGTGATCGTCATGTTGTCAAGGTATTCGATGGTATGAACTTCGATTTCTAAAATATGCATATAGAAGATTACATGAATGGTGAAGATCTAGATGCGGTATTGAAGGAGAAATCCGAAGACATAGATGAAGCCGAATACAAGAAGATCGACAGGAAGACGATGAGTGCGGTTTGACTAACCCTTTTGGAGAATGTCTCGATTGAATTTAGATTTGAGGCAAAAGGAAAGGGTGAAGATCAAGTCAAAGTTGAAGCCGAAAAATAAGGACAAAGAAGATGCAAGTCAGGTGGTATGTTGGAACTGCAAGGGGCACTTGAAACGACAGTGCAGGGCGCCGGAGAAGGATCAGGGTTCAACAAACGCAACGGAGGAGATATCCGATGCGCTGATTCTGAGCGTCATCAGTCCAATGAAGTCATGGATTTTGGTCTCAGGAGCGTCATTCCACTCATGCAGTGATTCGGGAATCATGGAATCCTATACCACAGGTAATTTTGGTGGTCAAGGAATGATTCGAATCAGAACACCGAATGGTGGGAAGTGGAGATTGGATGAGTTATGTTGAAGTGGAAGATGAAATCAGTCTTCAAGTGGGAGATTGTTGGGATATGAAGCCTGATTATATCCTAAAATCTAGGGATATGATTTGGATATTATATTTTAGATTTTAGAGATATGATTTTGATATTATTGTCAAAGGATTAGGCTATAAATATCCATGTATTCTCACTTTAACAAGTGCCTGCGTACTTTATAGTAAAATTTCTGGCTTGGCAGCGCCCCCAGACGTAGATCTTTGTGATCGAACTGGGTTACCAAATTCTTGTGTTCGTTTGTCTTTGTTGTCTCATCTTGATTTCCTGGGAATTTCCGTAACAATAATCAAATGGTTGTAATATACTTTGAGCATCACAAGATTTGAAAGGTTTTCGATTATAAATAGACTTAAAATAATACTTTTACACATATATTTATGATTGTTTTATACTGGTTAGCATCTATGAGTTTTTATAGCAAAGAATCAACAAAATGTATGGTGATTTATATAAATTGTTGAACAAGTGCACAAACATATATATATATATATATAAATTCTTTTCAGCATTTGTTTTGAGCCTTTATGGAAATGGAATATACAAAAAAGTTTTCACATGGGATTTCTATCCATCATAGAAGGTTATGTACCGTGAGGTATTCCATTCAATTATTCATATATTTGACCATTTTGATTTTCCAGAATTTTATTGTGGCAGTGGTGTTCTTCTGAAGTTCCAAATTTGACTGAATTTGATATGTCCCATTTCACCAAATATTGCATTAGGATTTAAAACTTTTTGCAGTAGTGAATATCTTAGGAATCGATCAAATGGTGTCATGGGTAGATAGAATGCCTCTAAAGGATAGGGAGCTAGAGCCATGAAGTATTATTGTGGCTATTGTTGGCTTTGATGATCCATTGCTCAAATTGTGATTGTATTTCTTGATTTAATGTTGTGTGGAGATGGCTTTTGGTTAACTATAAAGCGAAAAACTTCCATATTTTTGTTAGAGTTGTGCAAATCAAAAATATTCACTCGCCATGAAAATTTCACTTATATATATATATATTCATCTTCTCCTTCTCATTTTTCATCTCTATCTTTTAGATTCTTCTACTTCAATGTTTTTATTTTTTATTTTTTATTTTTTTAGATTAGGATTTCTAAGTACATCGTGCTTGATAGGCTTTGAATCTCTTTTACTTGTATATTTTTAATGTATTTCTAAATATTTTTTAGATTCTGAACTTTGTGCAATCCTTCTTTTGAAAAACTGTAGACCTCGGCCAATTAGGATTGTTTAAATTAGTTTCAAAATAATAGAAAGTCAAAAGCAAAAGTGGAAACAGAAGTCAAAAACTATATTTGAATGAATTATTATAACAATTTTTCATAAAAAATTATTTAGGTATAATAAAGTTGAAAGTATTTTTAAACCTTTAAAATTACCAAGGCATTATAATGTAAATATATTTTTTATTAAACTTTTTAAATTAATTTTAAAATTTATAAATTATATTTTAAAATTTTAAATTATTTACCTAATTGAAGATATTTTTTTTTTAATTTATTTATATATTATTTATACTTTTTATTTTAATTTAAAAATATAAATATAAATACAATTAATTTTAAAAAATACCCTACATATTATTTTAAAATTTAATAAATTATATTTAAAATATTAAATTATTGAGTATAGAATTAAATTTTATATTTTTAAAATTCGATATTACAATTATATCTTTTAAATTTTAATTTAATATATAAGTTAATTATTTTTATTTTTATTTTATCTTATTTATTTATTATTATTATCATTATTATTATTAGTAGTAGTTGGGATAAAATAAGATTGTAAAACTGTGTATTTTTTCAAAAGTACCATTTTAAGGTTCTCATCAGAAAAACATTTTTGGAGTCCAAATTCTACTTATTCTTTTAAGTAAAATAATACAAATAGAAATAATTACTTTTTTTTTTTCAAAAATATAAGTAAAAAATACTTTTCAAAAGCCCAAGACTTACTACTACTTGCTAACATTTGATATATTACTTTATTTTCAAAACAAAAAAAAAAAAAAAAAATCTCAGTGCTCACTATTACTCCTTGGTTAAAAGCGAATGAATGACCAAGATCTAATACTTAGATCAGACAGTTCAGATCATGTCTAATAAAAAGGATACGGATCTTAAACCGGGTCACGGGTCAAGCGTGGGTCAAGGCATAAGCAAGGTAAGTAGGCACGGATGCGGGCACGGGTCAGGACCTGGTTTAATTTGAGCTATTTTCTTGGTGTGATGTGCCTTATTTTGGGTGGATCCATGGACTAAAAATCCAACACCAACCCTACGAGAAACATCATATATCATAATAGGGTCCAATAAGGCTTCATATTGCGCTTCTATCAGAAAATCATTCCTCTGATATTAACTGACTCGTAACCTGTGATTCAAATTCTGTCACATCTTTTGATCTACATGATTTGATGGCATGTTTTTGGAAGTTTGTAGTGGTTTAGCAAGAGCAATTTCCTTTATATTCATCTATTTTTAAAATTTTGAGCTTATTTCACTTTGATGTGCATTTTCATACAAGTCACTTCTACTTGGGTGGCTAGCAATGCTTGTACTGTTGTTAGATCAGTGCATTTATTCTTCCAGTGGAAATGTGTTTTGAAAAAGGATAGGAATTCTTACTGTTTATGGATCATGGCAATTTCTTCATAATATCACTTAAAGTATCTATGAGTAAGTGAAGAAGTTACAGAATCAAGTTCATGCAAAAAAAAGTTTCCTCAAAAGACCTCTTTGTATTTAGTATGAGAAAAGTGTTTTTTTAGCCCAATAACTAACTTTCTTTATCATTTTAATCACTTAATTGGAGTTTATATAGAAAAACATATCTCGTAATTGGATTTTTTTGCACAATTGGTCCTCCGGCACCGGAAATACGCACTTGGCACCCGCCTGCCATGCTGGAGCGCACCTGTCTTCCAAGTAAGCGTCACCCGCTAGACACGTGAAAATTTTTATAGTTTCGTAACTGACCACTCTTATCATTTTAGTCTAGTAAGTGAATTTTTTCTTATGTCTACCTGGCAGAGATATGTTTTCCGGCATGTCAAGCGGGTGCCATGTGCATATATCCAAGCCGGATGACCGATTGTGCGAAAAAAATTAACTTAGGGGATAATTTCTATATAAACTCTAGTTATGAGACTAAAATGATAAATAGATGTCAATTACGAAACTAAAAATACAATTTTTCCTATTTAGGCCTCATACAATTTAAACTTTAATTTATGAGTATATATTAGAGAACAATTCAAAGTAAGCTCAAAAACCTTATATTATTTTAAAACAAATAATATTCCAAAGTAAACTCCCCAAAAATGAGACCAAAAATTTTATATCGTGTTTACAAGATGAAAATTTTTAAAAACAATTTGAAATGTACTTGACGAGGTACATAAAAAATAAATTATCTACATTTTAATTACGAAAACATGTCATTTTTTTCTTCTAAAATCTCAATTTTAGCACCGAGTCCAAGTCGAAATCAAGAGAATTAAATATTGATTAAGATTTCAAGAAAAGTAAACCTAAGTCTAGCGAAATTGAGATTATATTCTATTTGAATGAATTAAAATAAACCATTAAATAATTGAATTAAAATGGTCACGGGTGTTTATGAATGTGACTTAGTTAATTGAATTTTAATTGAAATTAAACATGATTTTTTATGAAACTGGTGTGACATGCTAAGGGTGGTGTATAGATAATACTTATACATTGTGGATGTAAGCAAAGATAGAATACATGCACTATGGTCTGTGGGTGAAACAGAGATGATATATTATATATATATAAGTCCTACTAAAGATTGTTGCCCAAAGTTGTAATCAAACTACAAATTTGAGTGAGACTTCATTGGTATTAAACATTACATTGAACAATATACTAAGCTTCTATCACTTGGTTACTATTGTCCAACTAGAACACTACTCTCTCTAACATGTATAAACGTTATACTAGACCCCATATTGGGGTTTTTATAAAATAATGGGACTAAGCATTGCTTCAACACTCTAAGTATGAAGCTGGAATTTTGGATGTAGGCAAAATAAAGAATAACGATATCTTTCATTAATACTAAGAAAGTGAATTATAACTACTTGTTACATTAAAAGAGAGGTTGGAAGAAGCATCCTTGTCATAGATAGCTCAAGCTACCTCCACTAATCCTCGAGAACTACTTGCAGCTTAAGCACTCAAGTTCAAGTTACAAAACATAACAGATGAATTTGATATTTTCTTTATGCTACAATTTCTACAAATTAGATCCTATTTATAAATTTCAACTAAGAATTTTAGGAGGTGTCCTTTACTTTCTCCATCATTTGAATCAATCTTGGTAATCCAATCTTTTCAAATTTAATGTAATATAAAAGGTAATGATCACCCTCCCAAAACTGTACACAAATTATGGTTAGTCTTGAAGGATAAAGCTTTGGTAAGGGTGGTCCCATATGGTAAGTTTAAATTTGCACA
Organism: Andrographis paniculata; assembly: GCF_009805555.1. Taxonomy (NCBI): domain Eukaryota; kingdom Viridiplantae; phylum Streptophyta; class Magnoliopsida; order Lamiales; family Acanthaceae; genus Andrographis; species Andrographis paniculata. Next base: position 2,765,992 of record NW_026137591.1, read on the forward strand.
TTGGGTTATATAAGGTGGGGGCAACAGTGCAATAAACATCACTGGCATTCAAGTCCTTCATTAGTGGTGCCCTTGTGTTGCGATCCTTCAATAAAAAATGGGTGTTAAAAAATTCAACTGAGACCGGATTAGCTTTACAGAGTTTAGCCACAAATATAAAGTAATGAATTTAAGGAACACAAAGCACATTGGTTAATATTAGAGGTCGATAGGTGGTGGGTAGATGTATGTATCTTGTGTGAGATATAGGAAAAAAAAAGTAGCATTATCCAAGGAGACATTGTCAAGACCGCCCAATCAGAGAAGGCTTGTAGAGAGGATGGCGTTGTAATGACATGGTGAAAGGCCCCAGTATCCATTGACCAGTGTGATGGGACGGGAGCAGTACCATGCGAAACTGTGGCATTGACAACAAGTGGTTCACCTAGAAGAAAACCTGAGAGAGGCACAAGATGCATATTGTTGTCACATAGAAAATGGCCCAATTTCCAGCAATCACGAGTATCATGGCCGGGAATATTGTAGTAGTTTCAGAATCGGGAAGGCCGGGCACCGGGGTGCACGTTTAGAGCCTCGGCCACGTCTTGAATTTTTGAAGCCTTGGGGAGGTGGCTGAAAAGACTGTTGGATAGAGTAGGAACCTGGTGCCATTTTATGTGTGTTATTTGTTGTGATGACAGCAATAGTGAATATGGAGTCTTGCTTATTCAAGTCTCGTTCAAAGTCAACCAATTTGGAGAATAGTTCAGTGTAGGAGATGGGAGTTCCTCGGACTCTTGTGGCTGCAACAATATTGTTGAAATTCATCACCAAGTTGACTCACACTACCAGAATTTGTAAGAATGATTCGGAAAATTGCTTCGGAGACACTTCCGAGTCTATCATAATCATTTTATTAACTTTGTTTATTTTTAGCCTCGGCAAATCCGAGTCCATTGCTGGGGACTCCGAATCTTTCATGGAAAAGGTCTCAGCATTTCCGAGGCAAGTGTTTTAATATTAATTGAATGAGAAGAGTCTCGGAATTTTCGAGGGAGACTGAAATGTCTCATGAAAAAAGTCTCGGCATTTCCGAGGAAAATGTTTTAATATTAATTGAATGAGAAGAGTCTCGGAATTTCCGAGGGGGATGGATATGTCTCGATCAAAAAAGTCTCGGCATTTCCGCGGACGGCATTTCCGAGGCCGTGTTTGGTAGGGTGATATTAATATTTTGCAACCAAAAGTCTCGGCATTTCAGCGGACGGCATTTCCGAGGCTGTGTTTTAATTAATATTTTGAAAGAAAAGTCTCGGAATTTCTGAGACTAATGTATTTTTCAAAAAAAGTTTCGGATTTCCGATGCTAAATTTAATATTATTTACATCAATACCTTGCCTTAGACAATTCCGAGACTATGGTCTATTGTCTCTTCCACCCTTATCTTTAATTCTTTTGCTTCTTTGGCTTCAATTATTCACTTGCCTTCGTCTCCACCGCCTTCCTCTCCATCGCCTTCATAAGGTATACTTTCTCTGAAAATTTTATTTAACTCTAATATTTCTTTAGTTAGAATTTACCTTGTTTGGTTAGAAATTTAGTTACTCTTAACATTAAGCATCCAATATTTATGTGTTAATTTAACTGTTAAAGTTTATTAATTAATTATTATGAAATTTATTAGCTAAATTCTTTTTATTTAGTTACTTTTTATTATAGTTAAAAATATATATATTATACTCCCTCCGTCCAGCCACAAAGTAAGCATTTTGCCATTTTTGGACGTCCAAACACAAAGTACCAATTTCTTTATATAGTAACTATGGCCCACACTTCAATTTACAAATACCCCTGTATCAATACAAATTACATCAATGCCACTACATTAAATACATATACACTATTTAACTTAATACATAAATTACACATTAATTAAATCATTAAACATTTATACACAATTACACACATACAAAACTAAATTAAATCACACAAAATTAAACACGAACCAAACAAACTCACCCTTTCTCATATCGGCTCATCCTGTCTCTTCGACGTTGTTAGGGTTTCTCTCACTCTTTGATCTCTTCGCGATTTGTTCTCTCTTCACCGTCGATTGCGTCAATGGCCAGTAATGGTGCCAATGGTGCCGGAGCTAAGCACATTGGCGAAGTACCTGGTATCGTTGTGCCCTTTACAGCTTCGAATTCGGGTTTGAGAGGTTCCTACGGCGTCAAAGGGATACCGCTGTCTAATTCAAATCTTTATACATCTGTTGTTCCGGAGACCTCTCTGACTTTCGAGGGTGAGTTCGTGCCTAATTCCGATGATATAGATTCAGATCTTCATAGATCTGTGGTTTCGGAGACTTTCGGGACCTTTAACGGCGAGTATGCACAGGCTCCGGTGATTAACTTTTATTTTCATCTTATATTTTCATTTTGATTACGTTCGGGATCTTATTTTTCATCTTGATTAAGTTTTTGTAAACCATTTCTTTTTGTAGCTTCAGATTTACTCTTGTCCGAGGTGCCGGAATCTCCTAACATTCTTTACGGGATGGTTGTGCCGGATTCCGATGATGAATCTATCGCTATTGCGCCGGTGGGCATAAACCCTAAAGGGATGGTGGAGACTCCCTTGCCGGAGGCCACTCTACTGTTGTCCGTGAGGTTGTCCTTGAGTTCTTGAGAATTTATTGTCCTCTTGCCATGTCATTGCTCGAGTTCTCTAAGGTATACATTACGTTGTTTTTTTATCGGAGTTTGAAGGGGAAATTACATTTTGCGGGTTGAAATAAAAATTTTCTAAACGTTTTTTCTGTGTAATCTAGGTTCTTGATGTGTGAGTAATGCGTATTGTTTGGAGGCTTACTGTTAAGTAATGCAACCACATGTGCATTACAATTGATACACACATGGCTTACTCAATGCTAATTATAATTTCATAGTGTACTGTCACTTCCTTAGTGTGTGAGTAATGCATATTGTTCATGGAGGCTTACTGAATAGGTAATGCAACCGCATGTGCATTCAAATTTGTACACACACTGCCCCTACTCAATAAAGATTTTTATCGGAGAGAGTAGTTTAAATATACTTCTGAGAGTGAGTTGACAACACTCTATGATGACAAACATTGTTTTGACATTCTTATATATTGTCAATCGAACCAAAAAATATTATGTGATACAAAAAGTGTGAAAGTTGTAGACTTTCATGGCCCTAACCTATGCAATTGATTTGTGTTTATTGCTTAAACATCCTCTGTAAGTTGAGGTGTTTTATAACAATAAACATAATTTTTACATACTCAAAAGTCTTTTTTACTATACTAAAAAGTTCTTCCTACCACACTAAAAAGTCCCATCTTCTAAAGTTCCTCAAGAGAGGTTATAAATTCTTCCAAGTCTTCGACTTCATTTGCATCCATCAAATGATCAATAGATATCTTGATCATTTCATGGTCCACTTGTAGGTCTTTTGGGAGATCCCCTGTCCTCCTTAAAGAGTTTTTCCCTATACGAGGGATCTTGTAATTGTTTGAGCCAAGATTGACTATTATTTCACCAAGACATGCTTGCAAGCTTACAAAAACTGAATCTAAAGTGGTGTGTGAGAGCTCTTGAAATGATTTATGAACTGCTTCAAGCAGATCATCCACTGTGGTACCTGGTATGGTAATTTGTAAAGATTGCAATGCCCATAACCATCCCAAATCATTTACATTTGTGTCGGGCTGTTTGGTGGTTGAAAGACCAAATTTATGTTGAATCCATCACTGTTTGCTGCTTGTCTGAACTAAGGATCATCGTTATTGATGTGAGGCTTTGCATTGTCTTGCTGAATGATAATGTTTTTATCCCTGTCGATAGGCCATTTTTCCTTTATTGCTGGATCACCTGTAATAACGTCACCAATGAGGATTATTTTTATAATTCTTATTTAGGAGACTTATACCTGTGATAATTAACCCAATGATGATATGTTTATGAGGGCTAAGGAAGTTGAGTCTTATTAATACAAGGTGTAGTAACATACCTTATTAATTAGAAGCTCCTTGGTGACTTCCTTAGTGATGGATTCCAATGGTTTAGTAACCATTGTTCCAGCTGCCCTGTTTTTTTATTTTCTTAGGGCTGGAACTTTTTCAATAAAAGGAAAAATGCCTATTTTACCGTCAAATATGCATTCTCCACTCGGATCATACACAGGTCTAGCAACTGCACATAAAAACATTACCTTGGTGATGAATCTTTTACTTTGACAGGACCGATATGGCTCTGTCTCATCCGGTGTTAGGTAGTACCTCTCGGTCTCCTTTGTGAGATTGAACCATTTTTCATCTATATGCGCAATTTGTGACATGCTTCTAAATTGGACTACTTTCAACTCATTGTTAATTTCCAATGATTTGAGGCCAAACTTCAACCTCTCTATCTTGTTCTTCTCACTTAAAGAAGGCTTGATAGCATTGGTGTGTGGCCTGATAAGTCCTGCCTTTGCCCAGTACCCCACAAGACTCTTACGTACATGCATCTCTTTTGCTATATCTCTATAAGTCCCTCTTTTGTGTACGGGAATATTTTGCAAAGTGGCTTTACAAATGGCTTCTTTTTAACACGACATAGGGCTCTTTTCTTACTACACAAAGAAATAGCCTAACCGGATTGCAACTGTTCTTGAGCTTTCTTCCATACTCTATGAATCACCTTTCTTGTAACACCAAACTTGAAACTTGCTTAAGTGAATTTGCCATACGCTGGTTTTCCAGTCGTTGAACCTTGCAGCAGAAATTGAGCAATGCTCTTTACAAATTCAGTGCTTAAATTTGGCTTTCTCATGTTTTCAGCCATTGGAACAAAATATGTGTATTGATGGTGCATATGAACTACTTATAATAGTGTTTAAGTGGGAAAATTACTTTCATTATGGAGGGAAATTGTATTTTCATTAGAGGGAGAAAAATGATGTGACTTGGTTATGATTGTCTGAGATTTTTGGAGGAAACTCTGATAGTGTTCATGCTGTTTCATGCAGAGTTTTGCAATTACTTGCAAAATTTTGCAATTTTGGTTATTTTATTTCATGTTTAAGTATTGCATATTTCATCCTCTCAACCCACTGATTTTTCGCGATGCCTATTGATGTTTACGTTATTGTAATTAATCGCGACTTCTACTGATTTCTGCTTCTCACTACAAGCTGTTTTTTGTGTTGATTTCGGGTGATTTTTATCCCGACCACTGACTTTGTAATTGATCAGATATGAAATGTAATTACATTGTGGTTTGTTGTTTAATTTGTTTGTAATTTGAAAATTTTATCTGTAGTGGTTTAATGTGACAAAATTATTTTAGGTATAATTTTGCGAAATCAGTGTACGTGTATTTTACTTTGTGTATATTGCAGGGGATGAGCAGTGTTTTTTAATTGTTAATATAGGACTTTATTTGTATTGCTTAATTTAATTAGTACATGAAAAGAGAGAAATTAGTACACAAGGGTAAATAGGTAATTATATCAAAAACAATCACCAACTATCATTAAAATACAATATTCCTTAATAACCATGCAAAAAGTAATTGTTTACTTATTCCCTGGACAGAGGGAGTATATTTTACTAATTATTATTTTTAATTAATAAATGAAATTTAGATACATTATTTTATTGTTCAAATTGAGTTATGTTTTACAATTAGTTTTTTAAAATTTAAAAATAAATTTATATATTAAATTGAGTACAAGCATTTTCTATTTAAAATGCTACAATTATTTTTCTAGGTTGATATGACTTTATAATATTCACATAATTGGAATATATCCCTTATTAGTTTGTTGATTTTGTATATATCGTGAACTGATTTTACATCAATATATTTTAGTATATTTATAATTTGTCGAAATTTTTAAAATTATCAAGATTATTAAATAAAGATGTGTTATATATTCTTTTAGCTTTTTTAAGTCTATTTATTTTTTATTTAGAGCATTTAACTATTTTAGAAATTTACATAATGCATTAGAATGCAACAATTTTCTACTTATTCTCCTAGTTGCATGGATTGTTTAAAAATTAAATATCATAACAATGAGCAACTCAATATATATAATTTCTGTAATCTAGTTGATTGTTTGTGTTTCTTCTTTTTTTTTTCAATACAAATTCGTTCTAAACCCTAAACCCTAAACCCTAATAATAACTAAATAGTGTATATATTTAATATTGCAGTTTTCTTCATCACTTGAAGAAGAAAGTGAAAAATAAGGCCCACGTTGAAGCGTCTATTAGTTCAATGTACGTTGTGGAGGAGCTTGCTGCTTTTTCAACTTTGTACTTTCAGGAACAAGCATCAGCAAACACAATTGACTTGCAACCGACTTTTGGCCCAGAGCCATTCTCAGTGTTTATGTTTCCAGGAACCTCAAGGGAGGCATCAACGATGCGGTATATATCTGAGGTATAATGTCATTGTGCAGACACATTTATTCTTCTAGACACACCTGAGGCAGAAACATATTTCCAGTGAGTACATCCTACTTATTTAGTGAAATTAAACTATTTCTACCTGTTTTTATAGTTTTGCGACTCACCTTTGGTTGTAGATTTTATTATGAGTGGACAGTCTCCCAGTGTAATGGAAACCAAAGAATGGTGGACCGGATGGTAAATGACGGATACTTATCATGGTTTAAGCAATTTGTATTGAACCAAAGTCATGGTAGATGCACTCGGACGTTACAAGCATTGGCTGCAGGTGTGAGCAACCGAATTCAATGTTTTAAAGAGTACATTATTAACGGTTACAGCTTCAACACATATGATTTTTGCCAAGATAAAGATTCTCAGAAATATGGCGTGTCGGTGGTCAGCAGCAGCAGTGACGGTGCAAGTACCGAGTACTTTGGCATTATTGAGGATATTCTTTAGTTTTCCATGAAGGTAGTTTCGTTCCAATGTAGGTGGGCTGATCCAAATCGAGGTGTGAGGTCACATAATCTTTACAACATTGTTGACGTGAATTTCCGTTACACAATACGTACAAAGGAACCATACATATTGGCCCAACAGACGAAACAAGTATTCTACACAACTTATCCTAACAGCAATGCAACCACAACAAACTGGACATCGGTGATTAGGACAAGACCACGCAAATTTGTTGAAATGACATGGGACGATTCTACCTACCAAGCCGATCGTATACGAGCACAACCAGCACCGGTTGACGGAAATCAATCCCACATGCTTGCGGATGTAACAGGAGAAGGTCCCCTATTTGCGGAGGATGTAGATATGCCCTCTACGAGTTATGCACACGATAGGGACAGTGAAAATTGCACAAGCGACCGTGGATGTAGCACGGAATGATCTCTAACAGGATCTTTCACTAGTTATAATGAATAAGTGCAACAAAAATTTACCTTTCAGGGATATGCATTGGCTAAAGAGAGCTTGAACCTCTGTCCACGAGACTAGATATAATAATTATAGTTTTATGAATGACTATAATATAAACGATTGTTTAGATATTTCAAATGTTGCTAAAATATTGAATATAATTATATTATTTAACTAATTTATATACAAATAAATTAATAAAACACTCCTACGGTGGAATCAATCAATTGTAATATCGATAAATATAATAAAAATACAATTCTATTAATTAATTTATACACACTATGAAATAAAAATAAAATTCTATTAATTTATTTATATACAACACAGAGTAGAAATTAAAGTAAACAAATATAAATAATTACTTTTAACTAAATTTGTCTCCAAAATAATAAAATAAAATAAATCTGAAAAGAAAAATCATATAAAAAATAATATGATAATTATATTTGAATACTACATGATTTAATTGTACTTATAATGAAATATAAAGTAAATTACTTTTTTTTTGTTTTATCAATGCAAAAAGATTACCTAAAGAATATATGCAATAAAATATCTATAAAATATACTAAAAATAAAATAAAATTATTTTTTAAATTTAATTTTACTGTTAACAATCTATCTAAAATAATGTCTTTTAAGTTATTTTAAATTTTATTTTTACCATTAACAAATAAAGATGTCTCGGAAGGTTCCGAAGCTAATTATGTATATATAATTTATGTTTTATAATTTATATGGCTTCGGAAGATTCCGAGGCAATGATCAAAAGTCATCCAAGGGACACCTCGGATCTACGGAGACACTTCTTTATATATTTAAAATTAAATTAGAAAATTAAAAGATTCGTAACTTTCTGAATCTAATTTTATATATATTTTATGGTTTTGGAAGCTTCCGAAGCAATAATCCAAAGTCATAAAACAATAGCTTCGGATTTTCGGAACTAATCTCTTGAATATTTTATATTTATTATTAATATTAAAAAAATAAAGTAATTTCAGAATATTCGATGCTAATTCTTTATATTTAATATTTTAATGTACCAAAATAAAAGGTTCGGTCTTTTCGAAGGTAATTTTAATTATTTATTCTCTGCCACCATTTTTCTCTCACCACTGTCTCTCTCTTCCCGCCTCTTCATTCCCCAATGTTAAGAAACCCTCGATTAGACATTGATTAAATAACTCAGTGATTGAACCCTCAAAAACTCTCATCTTCCCTTCCCGTTCTTTGGTTCATTCTTCTCTTTCCTTGGTAACGACCGCAACGCCGTTGAACTGCCGGCCTGTGACCCGCCGTTCACCCACCAGCCACGAACCGCTGGCCTACAACCCGCCGAACACCCACCAGCCTTGAGCCATCGGCCTGCGACCCGCCGTTCACTCCCTCCTCCCACGACCGGCGCGACACCCTGGCGTCCGACAGATCTTCCCTCTGTTGACTCTTCTCCCGAAATTTCAGTAAATATGAAACTTATTGGTTCTTGTCGATAGCTTTTACTTATATCGAGCTTTGGAATGAAATAGTCCACGGATTGTGGAAGCTTCTACATTTCCTGAGTGCGAATAATTAGCAAATCGAAGTGAGTGGGCTTGCGTAACAAAATGTGAGCTTGTCCTAAATTCCTAGTCTGATTGTATTATTCATGGTTTGTCATTTATTGAGTGTGAGCTTTTACTTTTCAACCTCGTTTGGGTTCTTTTTTCTACAGTACAAAACGTGTAATATAATCCCCGTTTTTGTTTTCAATTTCGTAAAAAGATGCCTTGATCCAAACATCTTGTTCAATGTTGTAGGAGCACTAAGTTCTGTTTGTACATTATGTATATATATATATATATGTTGTACTAAAAAAAGTGAGTAGGCAAACACTTGTTAGCTCACTTCTTTGCGAACCTTGATTTTGGGGTGAAAATTTAGTTATGTTTAACAGATAATATCACAATTAGTGTCCCCAGAAGTATTTATCCTTTTTCTGGAAAGGATTGAATAATACAGAGCAACAAAATAATAAAATAAATTTAAAGCACATAAACTTAGATTATTTGTTTCTTTATTTCTCTTGCATAGTTATACAGCCTTTTATTATATGTATGCATGCATATATTTATTATAATGTATGCGATTTTTATGAACCTTTTGCTATATCACCCTCTTGATAGTGATGGAAAATCACCCGCCACTTTACCCACACGACGAGGACATGTTCGACGAGGCAGGTCAGAACGCGGCCAGGCGTGAAGATTGTGACCAGCAACCACCATTGCCAGATAATCGACAGACTATTTCGTCATGGACTTTTCAGTAAAAATTATATAGTTCGTACGTATATTTTGTGTTTAACTATGTAGAAACTCAAGAGGTAAAGCTCACTGGTTGTCGTGTTGTGTTTTGTTATGAAGTGCCACCGCTGGTCTCAGCAAACAAATTCAAAAGATTATCACCTCAAATTTTACAGACGGGTGTATAACGTGGTCTGAAGTTCCAAGTGATACACGGGATCGATGGTTTCAAATGTTCATGGTTAGTTGTAATATTTTTATGACCTAACTTTCATAACACATTTACATATTTCTTTAATATTGAACTGGATTTTATCTATTCTTCAAGTAGTTTATATTCATTTATTTGGTGTGTTGAATATATAATCAAGCTTATAATGATTTATATAGTGTCATATAAGATGGATGCCTTAAATAAATGCAATAACATCTACTCTCTTCCGATATGACATCTAGAATTTATATCGCTGGGACGCTATGGATGAGGGGAACATTCAGACCTTGTTTGAGAGAAAAGGGTCTCAAATTTTACCGCGGGCTTTGAGGGATGCCCGAAAGAAATTAAAGATGCCACAATGGGTCAAGCCAGAGTTGCACGCTTGCATGATTATCAAGTTTACAAGCCCGGAGTCTCTAAAAATTCGGGAGCGCAACGTGGAAAACAAGAACAAAAATAAGGATGCCTTGCTGAATAAGTATAGAGGCAGAGCGTGGTTGATGGATCTTGTACAAAAAAAAATGGTGAGAACATGTAATTTAAATGTAAAGGTTTTCGATCGAGCTTAATTTTTACGGAAATAACCTCATTACCTGTTGCTTATTGTTTAATATAACGTTTGCATGGTTGTTTAATAGGAAGAGAATTTGGGTCGACCTCCCTCTGCAATTGAACTCCATGACCGTTGTTGGAAATAGAAGGATGGAACGTATCCTTCTACGAAGTTAGCCAAGATAGCCGTATACTAGTCTTTATTTATGTGCACAACATGTTTTACATGAAAAATGAATCTCATATGAAAAATTACTCGAATTTGTTGGAATTACATGTGTGTGATATTACTTGCAAAATGTTATGTTATTGTTGACACATCACTTTCTCATGTAATCTCTAATTGGAAATGTAGGAGAGTCTGAAGAAATACTGTGTAGAGTACGGCACGCAAACTACTTCTACAGTGAGAAATGAGCTTATCAAGTCTAATGGGGGCTACGACATGAAAGGTCGAGTGGCAGGGCTCGGCACACAAAGGAGCACCGCAAGAGTAGTATTAGGTGGATCTAGTTCGCATGCCGTCCATAACAACCCACAAGCTTACAACTGCCCCTCGAAAATAGAGATGAAAGCTCAACAAGAAGCTTTGAGACAGACCCAAGCTGCTCTTTAACATCAGGAAAAGATGATGATACAGGTATACATGTTTTGTTAAATTATTGAACGTTTAACATCTCGCTATATTTTTACTTTGATTATTTCAACCATGTACCAATTATTATGTTAGTGAGCACAAAATCAATTTTGTTTAGACATAATCTGTTGCGATACTTTGTTCGACTAATAAAAACAATCAAAGCCATGTAAAAAGAATTACACAATTATCTCTTCTATTTGTTATATAGTTACTTTGAAGGATAATATTGTTGTAATACCTTATGATATATTTGTGGTAGGTGCAACGGAGTGTTGCGATGATATTGGAGGCTTTTTTCTCGGGAAAAGCCCCCAACACCGAGCTTTTATTTCCACTTCTTGCCAGCCAGGGCCTTCTCCAAAGCCTATTTATTGCAACAAATAAAAATGATATGGTTGGAGTGATCAATGGGGATGATGATGTACGCGACAGATCCGGGAATGACGACGATGATAGTAGGGACTCAGATGAAACAATACCTCCAACTGAGTATTAATGACGTCTGTAAGTAAAAACTAAAAACTCTAACTTTCCTAGACATTTTTTGCATTCTGAACTGGTGGCCTAGATATTGTGCATTCTGAATTGGTGGCCGTGACTACTCTTATTTTGTTATATTATGAAAATCTCCCATTCGACGTGCCTTTACATTTTTTCGGAGGCTAATCGATTGTATAGTGTACAATTGAATGTGAATTTCGATGAAAACGTATATTTTGTAGCATTTTGTTGAAAGTGTTCGTGATGTCTATGATTTTGGTGGATTAATAATTTTCTTTATATTTATAATTTATTTTTTATATTAAATATTTAGTCATTGTTATAACTCCCGGTAAAAATAATTATATTTTTTTTATAATAAATATAAAAATTGAGAGAAAAACAAAAAAAATTTTAAATACTATCCAAGCTTCGAATCAATACTACCACTGAATGGCCTCAGATTTTCCTTTTCCGAGAGCATTGGAAATAACTTCGGAAATATTCGAGGCCATGTGATGCATTGGTAAGTCGAACAGCCTTGGAAATATCTGAGGCCATGTGATGCATTGGTGAGTCGAATAGCCTCGGAATAATCCGAGCCATGTAAAGTGCATTGGCGTGTGGGTTGAATAGTCTCGGAAAGTTCCTAGGCTATTCAACTCATACACCGGGCAGTGTAGTGCAACAATAGTTTCGGATATTCCGAAGCTTATGAAATTAACCTCGGAATTTCCGAACCAAAAAAAATGGCAACGGCCTTTTCTCTGCAAGGACAGTTCCGAGACGAAATCCGAGGAAAAAATTAATTTGCCTCGGAACTCTATTAAATTCCGAGGTAAATTCTCCGAAGCTTTTGTAACAATTTATGGTAGTGTCAATATGTGAATTCTTAAGTCTTCCTCGTGGATAGGACTTTATACAAGTACCAATTCATCAACAAGCTAGCGCATTTGATGAAAGAAGTCGGCAATGTAGCGTGCATCCTTTGGTTTTTTTGCTAGTTTGGATTTTAGAGTGATAACTAGGAATCGGAAGATCCGGCATAGCTTGCCAGAAGAGATTCCTAAGCTTGTGTAATATGGAGACTGATGCCAAGATAGGTTGAATAGTGTTGAAGCAACTATCAAGAATAGCATAAATAAGGATTTGATCTTGCCAGGACCAAGTGTCATAGGAAACATTAGGAGTTTGCTTCTCAGCTTCAAGATATTAAGGCAGACGCGGATAGGAACCATCGATATACTTGAGAAGATCAAAGCCAATGAGAGTAGATTAAAGTTTCTTGCACCAAACGGGTAAGTGTTGGTGTGAGTTTAATTGGGAGGTGAGTTGGAGCATTGAGTTGAACAATAGAAAATTCACTCAATGAAGAGTTTATGGTGATTATGAAAAAAAAGAAAAAAAAAGTTTCAGAGAAACAAAATGGGATCGATTGAACTTTTTTTAGTTTGGCAAGCTTTGATACTGATGAAGTATTTATTGTCATATATTTCTGTAGATACATTATAAATTAATTAATATATGATAGATTCCTACTAATTTTGGTATAATTACGATTGATGACAGGTTGGAGCAATTTAAGATAATCATGCCCATTATCTGGGTCAAAAAAGAGAAAATTGTAGGATTGACTGGGAAGCCATGAATTTTGGCATAATTATAGGCATGAAGATGGAAAGTAAGAAATTACTTTGATTGAGGCTTGAACGAAGGAGCAATTAGCGCATTGATGAAGGTTTAATTATCTATAAAATAGGAGTGAGGCATTGGACTAAAGTATCACAACTTATACTTACACTTTATATTTTAACTTGGAGATTGGGAGAGGCAACTTGAGAGGAAGAGCCACCGGAGTATTATCATTATTTTATCACTTTTATTTATTTTTAAGCATGAGTAACTAGTTTTTCTTATCCTAGTACGAGGTTTAATATAAATTCTAAATTTGGATTTGTGAGATTATATTTTGATTTAAATTCAATCTTATTTATTAAGTTGGTATTCGTCTAATTTCAATAATTCATGCTTACAATTATTTTATTTAATGTTTTTACTGCGGTCGAGTTTTAGATTGATTTAGTAATTGTGTGTCAATAGAACACTTATATTCGTAATAGTGTATTTGTTTGATGAAGTAGTAAATAGGTTGACAAGTTTAGAATTGAATTGTGTAATAAAATAATTTAATCTTATTGTAATTTATTGAATATTTGAATTAGATTCTTTCTCGTGCTATTTTCAATTAGGAAAATTAATATTTGGTTGTACCTATATTATTTCTTTGATTGCATATGCGGTCAATTGGTCCATACCATTGTCTCCAATTAAGTAAGGAAAAATTAGGCATTTTTGTTATCGTACCTAATGCCTATAACCAATTTACAATTGAACAACAAGATTAATTAAGATCGATAATCAAATCTTTAATTCGATTTCTTATTCACTATTTGGGCTAGAAATTTAATCTCATTGAAATTCATTTTGCATTTCTATCACTTATTTTAATTGATTTAGTTGAATCTTCTAGCTTTTAAAAATACTTGAATTTGTGGCAGTACATGAATTAAATACGTAATTCTTGTGGATCGACATCGGCACCGTTTACTACACGTAGATTCGGTATTAAAAATTTTTTATTGAAAGCTCCAAAGGCTACCAGATACCATGTCATTTTCGTTATACTTCACAATTGAGTATTGGCTCAATTTATAGCCAGGTACATCTACAATTAAGGAATAAATCAAGAGGTGAGACTATGTTAGTGCGCCATTTATAGTATAAACTAAATAACTGCTTGCATTCGGGCATCAACATATGGCATAATATTTGGCTAAGTGATGTAGTTAATAATTCCCCCCTCTCATGATGTGAGTATATTTTAGTCATCAACTATGTCTTAAGTGTCTTAATTCTAACTTAGAATATATATATATATATATATATGTTTCATGTGTCTTGTTTTCGCATGCTGCTTTCTAACCAATCTTGGGAATCATGCATAAACCATTGGGAATCATAAATCACTTTTAGATAAGAGTTTTTAAATTTTAATTTAAAATTGAAAATAGTAAATAATATATATCTATTTTGTGTGATTTGTGAGATAAAATAAGATTTGATGTGATAATTATAATGAATTTATTATTGATGAATAGGGCAATACTTTTAAAAATTATATGACAATAGATCCGTAGATTCTAGGTTATCTTTAGTTTTCTTGTTAATTTGATACCCTTAATTCACTTCTATATATTATTTCTTTGATAGTCCCAATCATTTTGAATCCTTCAATTGAATCTTGTTTGAATATTTAATAAATCAATTAAATTAAGTATTTATTAGGGGCGTATTTGTTTGGCATACAAATTTTTATTATTCATCATTTTTTTTCCAAACTTATCTTTTATTTTTTATGTTATATTAAAAAGTTATTTTGTATTCAAATTATTACATCAACTCCGATTTATATCTCAAACTCCAAACAAACGCAGAATTTACTCACTATATTAACAGCACATAGTAGAACTATACACAGTACATATTAATATCTTATTCCAAAAAAAGATTATATGTTAATATTTCCTCCGTCCTATAACTATGTATCCATTTGCTTTTTGCACGGGGTTTTAGAAATATTAGTATTATATTGGGATGTAGTAAGAATAAAGTAGAAATGATTAAAATAACCTTATTAATATTGTGTAATATAAAAGTAATGTCATTTGTGTAATATATTTTAAATTGTAAGGGGATTTGTAATGCTAGGTAGATAATATAATTACTAAAAAGGAAATGAATATTTTGTTACGAGAGAGACTAAAATAAAAAAAATAAATAATTTGTTATGGAACGGAATAAGTATATGCTAACTATACGCAAATACACGACACTTTTTACCTCGGCATAGCACATATTAACCTAGTAAAATAGTTATTATTAATTTACAACACATCATAATTGAGTAGGGGTAATCTACACCACTGCTACTTAGCTCTAATCATCACAATATCTGGCCCCCTAACCTCTTAATATCAATCTACTTAAAATTTAATATACGCTCAAGTTTGTAATACCAACTAATACTATGTTCTAGCACAAAAGTGTATAAATTTGTTTTATTTTCACAACCATTGGCCAATGATTCCCAACCCTATAAAAATGGGGTTTGGCCCAACTAGATGACAAATTGCCCAACATAAATATTTTGAACATTTTTTGGCTTTTTTAATTGAAAAAATATAAAATAAAATAATTATATCTTAAATAGCAAAACAGGTTAGCGAATAGGATGGCAATGGCCCCGGTAGACTCAAAGTCTTCACCTGGATTCAATTCATTTACTTGAAATCGGACCCCCAATTATTCGGATATTGAATCGGGTGTGAAATAGATATTGTGTACTATAATTGGATCCGGATCGGATCTCAGGCCTAATGATAGATCCTATCCGGATCCGAACTCAATTAATTTATTAATAATATATCAGTTATATTTATGAAAGAAATAATTATTTCTAACTATATAATTATATTAAAAATATTTTTTTGAATTTAATTAATTTATTTTTATTACTTTATTATAATATTTTTGAATAAAGACATAAATTTTAGTATATTTCGGGTTCAGTGTCGGGTTCAGGTCCAATTTTAAGTTAAAATTTATGAATTGTAAAAGTTTCTCGTGTCTGTTGGGTCGATCGGGTATAGTTCGAACCAGGTTCAGGTATAGCCGAATTCAATTCGAGTCTCGAGTCCAACAATGTGTATTATGATAGGTCAGACTCATTTTCATCCCTATTAGTGAAACATATTAGTTTACAACTCACCCTAACATGCAAATAAGCGGATTTTTTGCAGGTCAACTCATAATGAAGCAAAATAAAATTTAGTCAGTATCTAAAAAATAGCTATATTGTATAGTTCAAATAATAATAAATATTTTAAAACAAATATCTAACCTAATCCTACTCGAAATTTTAAACATCATTATTTAGTATATATATTTTTAAAAATATGATAATATAAAATATTTAAACAATAAATAAGAATTATTCTTATTGATCTCCAATAAATTATAGAAGAAGAAAACTATAAGATAATAACAGATGAAAGGTGAACAAAATAAATAATGAGAAAACATAAACAAAGAAGACAATGACATTGAAGAGAGAGTAGAAAAATATAGCAACAGCGTAGACAATATTGATTAAGTGTTAACATAATATGAAATTAGTTTAATAAAATAATTATTTTAATTTAAATTATTGTAAAATATATTAAAAATTATTATCAAATATAATACTCCATCAGTTTTATATGTATATTATCATTTACTTTTTGCATGTAAATTTTAAATATTAATATCTTATACATATATATAAAAGTGGTATGAAATTTACTCATAAAAAATAAATTAGTTAAGCAACGGTGATGATATTATTATAATAATATATAAATTGTAATGATTTTTTAAAGTTATATACCATTGCTAAAAAGAAAATGAATAAATTGATTTAGAATAGAATATGACAAAATGGATAGAGTGATTCGGGACAAATAATTATTAAAAGTGACTTAGGAACTCAATTTATCTTCACAGATCTATTTAAATATGATGTTATTGTATATAAAATTTTAGGAAAAAATTAATAATTCATTACAAATTTTATTAAAATAAATACAAAAATAGAAATAGTTTACCTTAATGGGTTTCAACTACTTCAAGCATAAAATATAAAAATAAATATTCAATTTGTCTCATAACAGGGGTGTCATGTTCTATTTACGTCCGTCCTAAAATTAGAGTATTGTTTTCTAATTTAGTAATTGTACTATACACTAATATAATAAATACTTTTATAAGTTTAACATACAAATATCATTACTTTTATATTGCATTGTCGGGTTTTGGCCTATGATTTATAGTGAGGCCATTGTATATTAAATCCCATTTTGCCCAGCCCACTAACCGATTTATATCCCCTGAGATCAAATCTGAACAGTTGGGTGGAGGGTTTTGTTTCTAGCTGTTGGATTTGTGTTAAAGGCTTGATATGATACTTACCCGGCTGCTCTCCAGATTATGATAATCAAGTAATCCAAATTGCGATTTCTCTCTGCTCCTCATCATCTTCTTCTCAATTCTTTGTGCGATCGATTGAGGATCTTGTGGTAGGATTTTTATTCTTGATTGTGGGCGAGTGTTTACTATTGTAAGATTGAGAGATTTGTGTGAAAATCTTCTTGTATGATTGTGGTTAGGTTTTGGTGTGCAAGGCTTAATCGGTTAGTTGTGGTTGTTCTAGGCCGAGCTAGAGCCCGTGTTTCCTTTCCACGCACCGATATTTGTTCTAGGGTTGTGCCAGGGGCTTAGCTGAACTCTTTTTGTGTTTCTTGTGTCTTATTTTTGTTCGATTTAATACAAGATTTTTTAAGTTTATTTGTATTGTTTCTTGTTAAACTCAAGTTTTACTATAAAAAAACGCAACATTGATATCAAAGCTTTTGGTTATTTGTAAAACTTGATTGTTTCTGGTTTCGATGTGAGTTTTTGTTGTGTTCTTTTTTTTTTTTTTTTTTTTGTAAAATTTTAATCCAAAACTTATTTGAGTCTTAGATCTTTAATTCGTGAAAGTTCTTCTTGAATACTTGTTAAATATCAAACTTGCTTATTTTGTTTGATAACAATCGTGAACTTGTCAAGTTAAGGTTTTGAAGAATCTTGTATTTTTTCTTATTGGAATTTACTTTGCTATTAAAAATCCACTCAAATTGGCTAGTCTTTAGTGAAGATAGACTACATTGTAAAGGTTTTAAAGATGTTTTGTGCAGTGGATCTGTTCTTGAAATAAAACAGCTCTCAAATTAAAAATTTTTGGACAAAAGACAGGTTTATAAGAAAAAATGTATTTGAAAATCTAAACTATTTTGCGAAAGATTGTTTTGGTGTGTAAATAAGAAACATTGTATATTATTAATTTTTTAACTCTTGTTGAGTGTTTTAGAATCAAAGAAACGTGACAAAGTGAACATGGTGGTTGTTCATTGTTATTTTTTCACAAGTGTGTGAAAATAAAAAGTCAGGTAAAATGCTTGTACCATTCCTTTTAATTTTTTGCTTGGAATGTTACTAATTGTGGCCTTTTGTGTTTTCTTGTGAATATTATTTTGTGTTGGGAAGCCACTGGGTGTGGCTATTATTGTGTTGTGCGATTTGTTTTAATTCTTCATTTGCTTGAAAGTGTGCCAATTTTTATTTTTTTTGTAAAAAGTTGTTGTTATGTGTTTAGTCTGTACAGTGTGCAGTTTATAAAAGTCTTTTGCCCTTTGTGTGCTTTTCTGTGCCATAAAAGACTGTGTGAGTAGTTCCTGTGAACAACAAGAATCTGTGTGTGTTTGGAATTAAAATCTATTTTTTTTATAAATTTAAAGTGAAAAATGTCAAATCCATATTTTTTAAATATAATTCAATTTGATGGAAAAACAGATTTTGTAATATGAAAACAAAAAATTAAAGATATTTTTGATAACGCATAAACTCTTTAGGGCTATAGATGGAAATTTTGGAGCCTTTGTAGCAGATGACAGAAAGACAGAAATATATGAGATGACATACTCGTGTATAATTCTTAATCTGTCTGGTTCAGTCATTAGAAAAGTTGGTGAGGTGAAAACTGCAAGACAATTGTGGACAGATTAGAAAAAAACCTGTACACTGAAACTTCCCTCCCAAATAAATTGTATTTACTTAAAGTTTTTCAATTTTAAACTTGATTTGCATAAAAGTATTAATGAAAACTTGGATATTTTTCAAAAACTTATTCAAGACATAAAACTCACCGGTGATACTACAATAGATATATATACACTCCAGTTGTTTTACCATAAAATCTACAATTAGATATGGTAGAGATAATATAACACTACAAAAAAAAAAAAAAAATATATATTTGTAAAGGAATTCTGTTGCTAAAGTTCACGTAGCTAACGTAATTTCATTCCTATTTCCGTCTCTAATGTCATTAGTAACGGAAAAAGTAGATTTAGAGACAAAAAAATGTTGTTACAAAAATGATTTTTTCTTGTAGTGTAACATTAGATGATGTTGTTCATAGTCTAAAAAGTAAACAACTAGACTTAGCTATTAATAAAAGCAATAGGTCTTCGATGAAGTTATGTTTACTAGGAGTAGGTCACCCTATATTCAAATAGTAACAACTATCAAAATGATAAAAAAAAAAAAAAAAAAAAAAAAAAATCAAGGGGAAAATCTAGATCTAAGTCTAAAATTCATGATAGGAGGTGTTTTACATGTGGAGAAAAATGGCATTATGTTAGGACCCGTTTGGATTGGTTTAAAAAATAAATTGAAGCACAAGCTGAAGCGGTTTGATTTTGTGTTTGAATAAATCAATATAAAAGCAGCTTTTGATAAAAAAAATTGTTTTGATATGTAATAGAGTTGCAAGTGCTTTTAAACCGTTAAAATTACTCAAACATGTTGTAAATATAATTATATTTTTTTATGAAAATTAAATATATATTTTTAATTTTTTTTTAACTATATTTAAATATTTTAAATAAAAGTATAGAAAATACATTTTTAAAATTTAATTATTTATATTTTAAAATTTTAATTTTAAAAAAAATATAAATTAAAAATAAAATTACAATATAATAGGAGTATTAAATTATTCGTATTTTTCAATTTATTTTAAAATTTTATAACTTATATTTAATAATTTTAGTATAATTAAAAAAATTATATACTTCTAGTTAAATTTGGTATCTCAATTATAATTTTAAATTTTAATTCAAGTATAAAATATATAAATTAAAAATAATAATATAATTATATTTTTTAATTTTTTAAAATATAATATATAAGTTAACTTATTTTTATAATAATTATAGTATTGTATTTATTATTATTATTATTAATATTATTATTATTATTATTATTATTATGGATAAAACAATAATTTTAATTGAAAAGTACTTCTTATTTCATAAGCTACCCTCAATGTGCTTTTGAAAAAAAAGCATTTTTCAACCTCAAAAGTTGTTTCTGCTTTTAGATAGAAATCAATCAAAACATGTACAAAATACTTTTTTTTTTTAGAAGCAGAAGCCAAAAGAAGCTGTCAGAAGCCAATCCAAATGGGGTCTTAAACAGTGTACTAAAAAAATGTGGTTCTAGCAATAATAATAACAACAAAATGCAATCTCGAGAACATGCAAATTTGTCATTAGAAAATCAATATTTTGATGATGTTTTCATGGTAAAATTTGATTTTTCTAAAGCAAGTAGTGTTTGTGAAAGTGAATGGCTAATTGATTCAACTTATACTTATCATATGTCACTTTTGAAAAATACTTTCTCAAACTATAAAACTATAAAACATTGAGTAACAATACTGTTTCTAAGGTAAATGATAGAATTTCCAAAGTAGAGAGCATAGACATAGTTAGATTAAAGTTCTGTTATGATTTTGTGCTAATCTTGAATAATGTGAGGCATGTGCCTGAGTTTGTGTAACAACTTGCTCTCTTGTGTGGGTTTAGAAGATATAGACTTAGAAGGTAAGTGGGATAATGGTGTAATAAAAATTTTTAAGGCTCTATGGTTGTGTTTAAGTTCTGAAAAAATTTTTAAATTCTGTTTGTGATGATAAAATTGTTTTATGGCATAAAAGATTGGTTATTTTGGAAAAGACAAAGTCTCCTTAATACATTTTTGTGAAGAGTGTGTGCTAGGTAAGCAACATAGAGTTCAAGTCCAAACCACCCTAGGCCTGAATGTGCATAAGTCTTTTAGAGTATTAGAATACTTCTATGCCGATGTGCGGAGTCCTTCAAGTGAACTCACACATGGTGAGAACAAATATTTCTTGTCAACTATAGATAATTTTTTAGAAAAGTTTTGGTTTTATTGATGAGAGACAAATCTGATGTGTTTGAAACTTTTAAGAATTAGAAAGTTTTGATGGAAAATAACAAATTCCTAAGGACTAATAATGGGCTTGAGTTTTTTAACCAATGGATGGATTCTTTATGTAATGAATGTGGTATCACTAGGCATAAAACTGTGCCCTATACACCCCAACAAAATGGGGTCGTCGAAAGGATGAATGTAACACTTTTTGAAATAGTGAAGAGTATGTTAGCCTTCTCGGATTTATCTAAAAAAATTTGGGAGAAGTTGTTACTACAACAACTTATATAATAAATCATTATTCTTCTGTGGCTTTAGAAGGAAAATCCTCTGAATCTGTTCCTCTGAATCTGTTTGGCTAGGAAAACCTGTTGATTTGTCTAATTTGAAGGTTTTTTGTTGTGCTACTTTTACATTCATTAAATCTTATAAACTCGAACCTAGGGCGAAAAATGTGTTGTTTTTTTTTTATATCCCGAATATGTTAAAGGTTATAGACTGTGGTGTAGGAATTATCCAGGTTTCAAAGCTGTAATTAGTCGTGATGTGACTTTTAATGAATTAGATATGCCTTGTTTAAATAAAAAAAGTCAAGTTCAAAGTCATGAATTAGATAAAAACCCTAATAAGGTGGAGAATAACAAAAGTCTTGTTAGTTCTTATGAATTACAAAGTGTTGAATCTGATTTTGTATCTGAAAGTGAACAAATTAGTTCCGATGTTGTTCTTGTCTGTTCTGACCGTTCTAATAATGGACCAAGTGGGTCCAATTTGTGTGATTTTAATGTTGAACCTAGTGTAAGTGAAAGACCTAAAAGAAATATTAGGCCTCAATCTAGATTAGACGATTATGACTTAACTTCATATGGTTTTTTGTGTATTTGATACCTTTGATAGAAATGAACCTAAATTTTTTGAGAAAGCTATGAAATCTAAATATAAAAGTGAATGATTTCAAGCTATGCATGATGAAATGAATTCATTGTTAGTGAATGGAACATGGAATTAGTCCCAAAACCTAAGGAAAGTTCTTTGATTGATTGTAAGTGACTGTTCAAAGTAAAAAATGACAGAAAAATATATTAGATTTAAAGTAAGACCAGTAGCAAAAGATTTTACTCATAAAGAAGGAATAAAGTACAACGATACTTTCTCTCATGTTGTAAAATTTTATACTATTCGTGTGATGCTTGATTTAATAACTTATTTTGATTGGAAACTTAAACAACTTGATGTGAAAACAGCTTTTCTTCATGGTGGTTTGGATGAACATGTGTATATATATATATATATATATATGAAACAGCCCAAACTCTTTGTAGATAAAAATAAACCTGATTTTGTTTGTTTATTTAAGAAATCTCTTTATGGATTTAAGCAATCACCTAGGCAATGGAACTTGAAAGTTGATTAATGCATGAAATCTTTAAATTTCAAATAGGGTGCTTATGATCACTGTCTTTATTTTAAAATAGTTGGAAGTGTTTATTTTTCTTTTGATCTATGTGGATGATATGTTGCTAATAAGTCCAAATATTAAAATAATATATCAAATTAATACATACTTGAGTGATCGTTTTGATATGAAATTCTTAGGTCATGCTAAAGTAATATTAGGCATGCATATTAAAAGAGATAAAACAAATAAAAGTTTATTTTTGAGACAGCCTGCTTATTTTGAAAATGTGTTGAAACAATTTAATATGTTTAATTCTAAAGCTATTAATATTCCACTTGCATCTAAATTCTATTTGTCTAAGAATCGGTCCCCTAAAACAGATTCTGATTGTGATTTTATGACTAATGTCATATATTCAAATGCAATAAGTTCAATAATGTATCTTATGGTTTCTACTAGATCAGATATAGCATATTTTGTGAGTTGTTTGAGTAGATTTATGGCTAATCTTGGACAGGAGCAGTGGCTTGCATTAAAATTACTTTTATGTTACTTATGTGGTACAACTAACTTGGGATTAATGTATAAACATTGTAGGGAAGGTGTGATCCTTAAAGGATATGTGGATTCTAACTATGACAATGATAGGGATAGTCGAAAAACAACTACATCTTATGTGTTTACATTGTGCGGTTCTTGTACTAGTTGGGAGTCACAGTTGCAACATATAGTTGCGTTGTCGACTAACGAATCTTAATACATTGCTATGACAGAGGTGATCAAAGAAGCCTTATGGCTCAAAGGCCAGCTGACAGAAATCGGATACTTGAAAAGTGAGATACAGGTATTTTTCGACAGTCAATCAGTAATTCAATTATGCAAACACCCTGTTTTTCACGATAGAACTAAACATGTTGATGTTAGATTCCATTTTATTTGAGATATAGTTGCAAAATGTTTTATAAAACTTGAAAAGATATCTTTATAGTTAGTTGTTTACTGCTTGCTAGTATTCTGTTTCTTGTATTTGATTTTTTGAGTAAATACTAATTTTGTGTTCTAGAACAGGTGGCTATGATGATTCCCCTAGGTGCGCCTCATTTTATCATGCCCATAAAGGTGAAGACTATTTTGGGTTTTGGCCTATGATTTGTAATGAGACCATTGTATATTAAAGCTCATAACTGTGAAATTGTGGCCCAGTTCCTTTTGCCCAGCCCATTAACCGATTTATGTCCTAAAATCAAATTTGAGTTGTTGGCACAGGTGGTTATGATGATTTCCCTAAGCCCGCCTTATTTTATCATGCCAAAAAAAGTGGAGAGTTTTTTTGGATTTTGGCATGTGATTTGTAATGAAGTCATTGTATATTTAAAACCCATAACTGTGAAACTGTGACCCAGTTCCTTTTGCCCGGCCCACTAACCGATTTATGTCCTAAGACCAAATCTGAGCTGTTGGATTGAGAGTTTTGTTCCTAGCTGTTGGATTTGTGTTAAAGGCTTGATATGATACTTACGCCGCTGCTCTCCAGATTATGATTATCAAGTCATCCAGATCGCGATTTCTCTCTGTTCTTCGTCTCATTCCTCTCAATTGTTTGTGCGATCGATTGAGGATCTTGTGGTGGGGTTTTTTACTCTATATTGTGGGCGAGTGTTTACTATTGTAAGATTGAGAGTTTTGTACGAAAATCTTCTTGTATCACTGAGGATTAATTGTGCGAGTGATTATGGTTAGGGTTTGGTGTGCGTGGCTTAATTGGTTAGTTGTGGTTGTTCTAGGCCGAGTTGGAGCCCATGTTTCCTATCCACGCACCGATATTTATTTTAGGGTTGTGCCAAGGGCTGACCTGAACTTCTTTTTGCGTTTATTGTACCATATTTTTGTTCGATTTAATACAAGAGTTTTTAAGTTTAATTGTATTGTTTATTGTTAAAATCAAGTTTTACTATACAAAATCGTAAGATGCACAATATTAATAGAGATATTTTTTTTTTACTATAAATTAATATAATACTAATATTTAAAAATTTACGTATAAAAAAATAAATGATACTCTTCTTTCTGGACCGAGAAAGTATCATATTTTTTCGATAACAATGAATATTTTTATTATAATATACTATCATTATTAAATAATAATAATAATAATAATGATAATAATAATAATAATAATAATAATAATAAGGCAAAGATTATTAGGAAGTTCAATTTTATTATTTTGATCAAAATGTTAGTTTATTAATGGTTAAGTTATAGTTACGATATAATATACATTTGATTAATACATTCAAAATATATATTAAAGTGATTTTATAATTATAACTCAATAAACATATACAATATAACTCTCTTATATAGAGAATAAAATCATATATAACACAAATGAACCAAAGATATACATCTTAAGCATAACTTGATTTTATAAAAAACTAAGAAATTTTAATATATCTATTTATTTTTTATTTTTTGAAAAAAGAGGGATGAAACATTAATATATATATATATATATAAATGATTACACTTTAAAAGTGTGTAAAAGTATCGAAAAAAGAAATTTTCGAACGAACCAACTGACACACACCTTAAAATTCTAAAAATGATAAAAACGTATTTTTCCTATTTTTCATTATTATTTTTCTTCAAAAAATATTGTATTAACTTATTTTTATAAAATATCATATTCAATATTTATACTCCCTCCGTCTGCAAAATTACCGAGTTGGCTTGGAGATTAAGAAAAATAAATATTTTATTGAAAAAGTGAAAAAAGTAAAATGATAGTTGAGGTTATTTTTGAAAATTTAATTAGTCATTAAAAAGAATAAAAAAAAATATAATATTTATTGTAAATAAGTGTTGAACGAAGGGTAATAATTAAATATTGACTTTCTAATTTTTCTAAATATAGCAATAAGATAAATTTAACGAAAAAATAGAAGAAAATATATATAAAAATAAATTTGACGAATAGAGAGGGTATTTATTTTAGAAGTATTTAAAAAAAAAATCGGAGTAAAAAAAATAGGAAGGGGAGTGGGTGTTGATTCTA
Source organism: Andrographis paniculata (assembly GCF_009805555.1). Lineage (NCBI taxonomy): Eukaryota > Viridiplantae > Streptophyta > Magnoliopsida > Lamiales > Acanthaceae > Andrographis > Andrographis paniculata. Next base: position 2,791,936 of record NW_026137591.1, read on the forward strand.
AAAAATCAGCACCCATGCTGATAGTGTAAAAATTAGTCATACTAATTTATTTTATTGAATTATATAATTAATGTAATTATATGTAATCACATTTACACTATCAGCATGGGTGCCGATGAATCAGCACCCAATCCTCTTCCAAAAAAATATATGAGTTAATCTTAATCCTTGATTGTTACATTTAAATTTTTAAAAATCACAATAAAGAAGTTGAACTCGTCATAATAAGTGTCCCTAGATGAGAGAGCCCTCGCCTCTAGCATCCTTTTCAATACAATCATTCCTCAACTTGTGATTATTAGTCATTAATTTTGCCAAATATCTCTCCTCAAAACTTATCTACAATCAAACAAATCAATTGTGGTCCTTGGCAAACTAATGAGATTCGATAGCATAAGTTGAATGAAAATTAAGTATATATTTTCATTACAAGCTCATTATTCTTGTCACCATTTCAATTCAACCTCACCGATCGAGGCCATCTTTAAACTTAGTTAATAGAACAATTTCAATACTTGTATAAACAATTTGAATTGACATTTTTAAATTTGTGAAAAATGCTAAAACGAATCGAATAGGGTTTTCAATTATATTTTATTTTTTTCTACTTTAAATTTTAATTCCGATGATTATGATTTTAAGAACGGATGATTATGGTTCAACAATGGCAACTTATCTATTTATCTATTTTGTTTATATTTCAATTTTCTAAAAAAAAATTGAGTTTGTTATATATATAATAAAACATTATTTTTTATAGTAACAATACAATTTTTTATATGACATCATAATAAAACTTGTCTACGATTTTAGTTCAAATTGAAAAAATAATGGATTTGTTCACCTAATATTTTTTTGATTTCACGATTCTCTATAGATATTAAAATATTTATATATAATATATTATATTTATTTATAAAAAATTAATAATGTAATTCAAAATATTTTTTATAATTACCCATACTATTCTGTTTACCTAATATAAAAATATATTCATAGAAAGTGAACTTACTTAATATTAAAACAATAAAATTATCTCGTCAATTTGGAATCGTTTGAGCAAATATATATATAGAAGTTTGAAGTGAGGATATACTTGGCTATCTAGAAGATCAAATATGAACGTGAGACTAGAAGATTAAGTCATCATACAAGATCACTAAACTTGTATCACAATAACTAAAATATTGATAAAACAATAAAAATAATCCCTCTTTCCCATATTTATCAATTCATTTATTTTTTACACGGAGTTTTAGGAATATTAGTATTATATTGGGATGTAGTAGAAACAAAGGTAAAAAGACTAAATTACTCTTATTAATATTGTATGATATAAAGTCAGTGACATTTGTGTAATATATTATAAATTGGAAGGGTATTTGTAATGTTAGGTAGAGAATACAGTTACAAAAAAAAAGAAATGAATACTTTGTTATGGGGCAGACGAAAATAGAAAAATAGATAGATTGTTAAGGGACGAATAGAGTAAAATAATAATTGTTCTCAAACATTAGTATTATGCATTCGATGTATAGTGACGGCATATTTCTACATTATTAATAAAACAATAAAAATAAAATAATAATTGTTTTAAAACATTAGCGGTATGTATTCGAAGTATAGTGACGGCATATTTCTACATTATTAATATATATATATAGATATGTTTATTATCGAATTAATAATAAACAATTCAATGAGATTTTTTTTTTTTTAATTGGTTGCTTTTGTTTCAATTTTAATGATTTAATATTCAATTATTTTGAATTAAAGTTAAATGGATCAGTTAAAAATAACGCGTCCCCTCACGATATAGGCCATATGGAGACAATGAGATTTGAACTCGAGATATACTATATTATATTATTTGAATGATTGTTACCTATAAAAGTTTAAACTATTAGGGATGCATAATTTATCTACGTACGGGAGTCAACAAACAACAATACTCTCAATCAATTAACAGATCTGAATTCGACTACACTAATTAATCAAGTCAGATTTATTTACTTTATATTCTTATCTCAATACAGATCTTGGGTTTAAGGTTCAATTTCTAATAAGTTCAGCAAGTTATGTACTATTTGTATTATATATATAGTTGAATATATATTAATAGGTGGCGGTTAGTCAAATCAGCACGGTGATAATTTGACCAAATCAGCAAACTAATATGAAATAATTAGAAATTGTCACACAACGGATAACATATACTAAGTTAGCACATTAATTTAAAACAATTAGCAAATCGTCACAAGAAATATAACATATATTGTGTTATATAATGTGTTATATATTATATTCATATTTACTACTTTCTTTATAGATATTTTTGATTAGATCAAATTAATATTGCACTGAATCATAATATAATTTGTTAAAATTACAATATATTTTGCTAAATGTAATTATATAATATATTATTCAAATATGTATTATATAATATCAATATTTTTTATATTCATTATAAATATTTGTTAATTGGGTCAAATCATCACCATAATGATTTAATTCAATCAGCATGGTAATCAAAGGGATATTAATAGTATATTATTTGTATGTATATGTGTTTGATTGTCTACATATTTTAAGTTATTTTACAATAAATTAATGTTAATTATGTGATGTTTATATTTTTATATAGTACTGAATAAGTATTAAAGATGGGTACGGATCCGGTGCTGTACCATCAGCACCATGCTGATAAAATATGAGCCACACATCATAATAAATTATATTTTAACGGTTGAGATTAAACAGGAGCTGGATGGTAATTTCAGAACAAGGGTACAAGGGTTTATGCTTCTTCTATTCGTACGAATCCTTCTTCTTCGATACTCATTCTTCTTCGATACGGATTCTTCATCAAACTCGCATTCTTCATCAAACTCGTTCTCTCGATCCTAGATTGTCATCAATCTGTTTGCAACTTCAAATTTTCGTCTTCAACTTCTTCAGCACGTTGCCTCGTTCCTAATCGACGACACAGACGCGCTCGGGGTTCTTGATTTCATCATCACCAGTTGCTCCCAAGATTCGGTAAGTATTGAAAGTTTAATCGTTTGTTAAATGTTTCTCTCCTTCCATGTCACCCAAATGAAATCGTTGTTCTTGTTGTTGTAGTTTTGGAAAAGCCCTAGTCCCATTAATCGCAACTCTTCGAAAGAAATCAACAATGTCAAAGGATCCTATCATTCAACTGCCTTGCGTTCCGAGGAAGGTCGCCCACCTCAATGAATCTTTACAAAAACCCTGTCGAGATTCGATTCGGAGGTATATTCAAACTAGCCCTTTCAAAGGATTGTTCCATGTGAAGCCAATGGCTATTCCCGTGGGTCCTATCATGAAATTATTGAGTTATTGGGACCCTAATAGCGAGTGCTTCCATTTATCTAATGGGAATAAGTGATATATTACCGATCGGGATGTTGATGTTATCTATGGGCTGCCATATGGCAAAAATAAGGAACCTATTTCACCGTACGAGTCTGATTCTTTTTACAATTTTGCTGATAGATTTAGTTTAGATATGAAACTCATAGGAACGGATAAAAAACATATAGTTGAGTATTCGTTAAAGGAGTTACTAGATAGTAGTAGACTAAGGAGTGATGTTAATTTTTGGCGGATATATGTAATGTATTGCATGTGTGTCTTGCTTACGCCCATATCAAATGCGAAGATTAATTATCGCATATTCCAGTTCCTTGAGTCGAAGAAGTTGGCAAATGAGTTTAATTGGGCTGGTTTTGTTCGGGATAAGATTGTGGAGGGTCTGGATACAATGTCTAAAAAATTCAAGAAAAAAGCTTTGGTCAGTGGAAGACCATCTGGGGACTTGCATTGCTTAATGGTAAATTAAAATATCGTGATCACTTTGTTTTCTTTTCTGTTTTATTGTTCTCATTGTGTAATATGCTTTTTTTTATTATTTTCAGCATATGTTTTTTGATAAGTTCTACAACGAGAAATGCGGTGTGCGCTTTTTTTCATGTCATCTCAAGCGAAAAATAACATTGGAAGATGTTGCCAAGCTATTCGGCCCTCAAAAAGTTCGATCTGCAAAGATTAGATTTTGTCATCCAGTTTGAAATATGTACTTTGGATACACCGAGTTCATGGTTTATTTGGCCTGCTGATTGTTCCACTGTGATATGTAAAGCAATACTTTTTGATATGATGAGTTAACATTTCTGAAATGCCAGATTTGATGCATTAACTGGTACAGGGGAGGATGGTATACATATTGTTTGTTTTTTCCCGCTGGTTTCTCCACTGTGGTATAAGCAATACTTATTGATATGCTAAGCAATCTTTGTTGATATGCTGGATTAATATCTCCGAAGTATTGGATTTTGATGTACTAGCTGATACAGAGCAGGATAGTATACATGTTTGCTTTTTCATGTTGAGTGGTCCACTGTGATATGTTAATCAACAGTTGTTGATATACTGGATTAATATCTCTAAGATGTTGGATTTGATGCATTAACTAATACAGAGTAGGATGATTACATATTGTTTGTTTGTTTCTGTTGATTGTTCCAATATGGTATGCTAAGTAATACTTGTTGAGGTGCTAAAGTAGTGATTTTGGATTGTTGTCTTGATTCCTTGATATAGTGGTACAAGAATGAGATTATGCGGGTGTCCAAAAAACTCCGCAATTTAAAGAAAGAATACAAGAAGAAGTGTGAGGGTCACGAAGATGACAATGCCGATGGCAGCAAATTTTTTGAAAAAAATGTTAGTGATTTCAATGTTATGAGTTGATCTGTAGTATATCCATTGCTTTTCTTATACAATTGCAGTGTATATAAGCCTTAATCCTGAATATTGTATAGGAATTTTTTGAGTGTGATTTGCCCCGGCCGGAGGAAGCTGTCAATGAAGATGAAGGTTTTCATGGACAAAATGTAGAGAAGGTGATTTAAGTTGTATGAGTTTGTAGTTTTCATCTTGTTATGTTATATAATATCAATTGCTTTTCTTGTACAATTGCAATGTATACAAACTTTAATTCTGATTATTATCACAGGAATTTGTTGGGTGCGATTTGCCTCTGGAGGAGGAACTTGCCCATGATGAAAAAACTACTGAACAGGTATTTGTAATTGATCATTGCTAGATAACCATTATATCCTCTATATTTTGAATTAATTAAGAATATATTTTTTATCATTGTTATAGCAACAAGTGCAAACTGAGGGAGCGGATTGTGAACCTCCCACAAAGAAACAAAAATGCGATGCAGAAATTGATGTTGACCCAATGAGTTTTTTTTCACTTGGGTTAACACAGGATTTGAGAATGTTGTTAGACTTATGAAGGAAGATTCGCCAACCAAAATTACGCTGAGTACTTGCAAGGTATAACTAATTATATATTGCCTTTTAGCTTTGTTTATAATTTCATGTATAAAACCTTTTTTAAGACTAATGAATTTATTTGGCAGGAAATTGTTTTACATGAGTCAACTGAACGAGAAAACATCCACTCTCCAATGTCCTCCTTTCCCAAGCTCCAGACAAAAGAAATTAAGGTTCATCGCGATTGATTGCCATCGAAAGTTTTATGTTCTCCCTATGAAACTTCCTCCAGTATTTTTGATGTGTTCAAGTTGAGTGAGGAGGAAGAGAGGACTGTCAAGTGGGCATTTTATTTACAGCGCGCATCAACGGCTGACTTAGGAGATATTATTTTTTCGGATGGAGTCACTGTGATATTCAAGCATGATATCCAGAGTTTAAGTCCATCATCCGACGTTGCAAGCAACGTGGTTGATGCATTTGGTACCTTTCTGAATAGATCAGCTTTAAGAGAAAGCAAGCACAGCGGTGTTCCAATGCCCAAGTTTTGTGTATCATATAGCATGGCTGTGAGTATATATTTACATGTGCATAAAATATGTATCGACGATAATTATTGATCATATTTAATGCTAACTCGTTGAGTATTTGATGCTTATGGCAAATCTTAACTGATGCTATATTTTTCTATGCATCTAGTATATGGTGCACATTGAGATCGAGAATAATTTTCCCTGGAAAACTGACAAAGAACTGGTGAAGGAATAAGAACGACAGTTGGACATAAAATACCTTGGCAACGATCGGATTGAATGCTTAAAGGCTGACAATGTGAGATTTTTTCTTATGTATATATGGAATGCTGAGTTTAACAAGCTGAAATGATGATATGATGCTTTATGATATGCTAAGTTAATTTTGTGTATATTATTGCAGTTCTTTTTCTCATTCTGTCGTTCGAACAACTGGGTGTTGTTTTCCGTGTCCATGCTTCGTAAGAAAATTTTTTATTTCAATACCTTAAATGCTGTTGATGGATGGAATTCAAACTCAGTGGATTTTGAACGACTTTTTGGGTATTTCCGATGGGATGCAAGGATATTATTTCCCGACCCACGGTGGGATGCTCATTATACAGTTGAGTTGCCACCCCATGTTATGCAGCCGGATATCCACAGTTGTGCTGTTTTCACTATGTTCTACATGGAAAACTGGCCCATTGACTTGATTGGGCAGGTTTGTGAGCAAATTGTCAGGCGTGAATTTTTGGATAGATTGCGAAAAAAGTATTGTGTACAAATCTTATTGCAGGAGGAGAATCATAATATTAGGGATGTGAAAGAGAGGTCATTGCTTGCTTCTGGTGCTGAGATTGCATGCGCTGAAGATGAAAAAGCTGATGCGCAACCGTTGAAGGGTCATATTAAGATGGCTACACGAAAATGTATTAGTGTGCAAGGGCAAGGTCGAGGGTGAGGGCAAGGGCGAGGGCGTGGTCGAGGACAAGGTCGTGGGCAAGGCAAAAATTGAGTGTATATATATGCTGGCAAAAATTGAGTGTATATATATGCTGGCAATAATTGTATTTTTTGCATAAATTCATGCTTGATATTCAGGCTGCTCGATGTTAAATCAGGAGATGCTAACCGGTACATAGTAAAATGATTGGCTTCATGTATATATATGCTGGCAGATTTGTAGAAAATGCTTATTGGTACTCAGGATGATGCTTATTGTTATTCGAAAAAATCCATGGTCTTGTATATGTAAGTGCTTAGCGTCAATTATTCACAATACTTTCGTAATAAATCATGTATGAACTGGCAAAAAATCAATTTCCTTACATTTATCCCGGTGGTTATCTCTCTTATTTATCCTTCGATACTTCTTTTGTCTCTCATAGTTGCTGATTGACACATTTCTTTTAATTCTTCCTTTTGGGTTGTCTCTTGGCTTCAATATTAAATGTCCTGCAGTGGTTGTATTACGCATTTCTCCTGTAGCATGAAGAATCGATTAGTTTAATATCATATATATTTCAATGAATATAAATTATATACAAAACGTAACTGTTGTTTTCATCCGTCGCCATTCCTCCATACAAATTTGGGCATGCAACTATGTTGCGAAGCAATTCATTGAATTTATGTAAGAATGGACTGTAATTCTTCGGCTCAGATGCTATTAACTTTGCAGAATTCATGAACAAGTGGCACAATGATTTGTATCTTCCTGAAAAATCCATTTCCTCCCGAGTAGATGTTAAGCTTGCGAGGTGCTGCTGTAACATCCTTCTAGCATCTTTTCTCCATCGATTCAATATGTATTTGTCTGGGATGTTTTCGAACTGTGCACACCCTGTTGCAACTAATACATCCATCGTTCGTATTGAATGACAACACAACATTCCAGTATTTTTCCATATATTGCACGTGCACTCAATTGAAGACTCTTGAATATTGGTGCGCACAAGATATTGATCGCTTGTCTTCTCCATATTATATACAAGATATGTTGTCTTTTCATCTAAGCATTGTGTTATGAATCCAAAGGATCTTTGGTGTTGCTCTAGAAACCATTGAATGATATTCGGTGTGTAGAACATAGATGCAGATTTTATCAATGGGTTGAACATGTGACTTGTAGCCAACCGTCTGTCACGTGCGAAGAAATCTTGTTGTTCTTCTTTTTCTCTATGATTCTCCACCACTCGTTGAAATTGATGAAAAAACTGAACAATATTATTGTCCAATTGTAAAAACCTGTTCAGCATACTCATGTTCAATAAACATAATATACAAAGAACAAACTCAACATTCTAATCCATTGATTTCAGCAGACAATGCAAGTAAAGAAGAAGCTAAAGCTTAGGGGCTTGTAGGTTGCCTTTTCTAACCTTTTCAGTGAGAAGTTAAGTGATTCGCTCAGTTGTGTTGTTCTCATCCCTGCAGTAAAGTGTTGTTTTGTCCAAGCCAAAGACCATTGTTGTCTCAATGAATAAATATTTAGTAGCCACTTATTAGGCTCTTTGGAGAAGCATGCCTGCAACATATACTCCCACTTGAGGCTGAATTGATTTTCATCTTGTACCCCGTAGAGACTATGTTGAAACATCTCAGCAAACCTGTGTGTACAATGCAAGTAGAGTAGTTGTAGGTGTCTTCGACCCTCAAATTCATCATTTAGCTATAAGAATTCCAACATACCTTGTAGTGTAAAGAACATTGAGATTTTTTTTGGCATTTTGTACAATATGCCATGTGCACAGAGCATGGTATGTCGTTGGCATTGTCTTTCTTAGTGTTGGAGCCATAGCCAAATCTTAATCCATAAAAATGGTTTTCGGTGCTTGTCCACCCATACACTTTAGGAAGGTATTGAAAACCCACTTGAATGAATCTTGTGTTTCCTCGTACAACAATGCTGCTCCAAATATAGATGTTTGGCGGTGGTTATTAAATCCCACGAAAACACCTGAATATAAAATATTTTTAGGATCAGATATATACATAAGACGCTGTGTGAGATATATAAAGATGCTGAAAGACAGTATTCACAATGCTGACTAATTGACGATGAAATGCTGGTTAATTGAGATGAAATGTTGACTATGTTTTCCTAGTGGTATGTGGTTCTTATTTGTTTGGAATGTGGTATCAAATGTAATAGAATCCCCAAACAATGCATAGTCTTCCCTCATTTTTGCATCTGACCAGAATATATTAGCAATCTTATCTTCATAGTCGACTTCAATTTCATAAAAGAATAAGGGATTATCCACCGATCTTTGGCCAAAATACTGCAGTAATGCATTTGTTTCACCCTCATTGAAAATTTCTTTCCTTCTTTTCTTCATGTGATTCTTCAGGTCCAACTTAAAAAACCCCACATTGTCCTTTCCTCCAGCGGCTATTTTCATCAAATCCTACGATGATCTGATTGGTAGTCCAGCTTCCTGATTTGTATTCGCAATGATTAAATGTGATTCATCAATCCTACGATTGGATACAAGCATGTGCTTGTGTTTTGGAGGATATAGATCATGATTGTGGTTGTCTTCAAAGTTTGTCACTTTGTACTTTGCATTCTCCTTGTCAAACTGAAGCCGTATCTTTGAATTACAGCCTGTTCTCGTTTCATGACTACGATGCATGATCTTTATCCTTTCTGACTCGCTGCTTTTGTTTGGATGAATCTCAGGATGATTTGGTTTCACATTGCTACCCTCTTTGAACCCTGCTTTGTTGCAACAATACTCCATATTGTATCTGTTGCGGGTCATTTTTGAACTTTTTCTGCATTTTTATCCTCACTGAAAAGCCCATATTGTGTACATACTCACAATAGAAATTGTATGCATCATCCGGTTTTGCAAACTCCATAGCATGCCAATCTATAAACTCTGCACATATAGAATGCTAAATTATGTTAATCAAAATGCTGACCACCATATTTCAATATGCTTTACGATAAATGGCAAGATGCTGATATCTGTATCAAATACAATCACATATCATGCTGGTAATTAAAATGAGATATTGTTCTCTTCATATGGAAATACAATCAGATATCAAAACTGATGCTACATTTTATTTTTAGTAGTAGTTTGAAGGCTCTGATTGAATTGCGAATGCTAAAGATTATTTACAAAATTTCAAACCGCTAAACAGAATCGCGTAATTTCAATGAAATCGATCACAGAAGGTTACGATGTTCACGATTTCAAGTCAATTGTCGATGGGTAACTTACGCGATTGAACGATTTCTCGTTATGGCGCGTCTGGTATTGGCAAAGGCGTTGGGTCATCTGAAATTGGAAACTCTTTGATGTCTCAATTGCTTGCTGAGCGATTGAATGTGGTTAGAATAATGGAAAATTGATTCTGCTCACCTTCGTCGATATCAACCATTGAAGAATGAAGGAGAGTGAAGAATGAAGAATGGCGTTTCTCCCCACGATTGCTGCGTGAAAGAGCAAAGGAGAGTGATGTTTGATGTAATTATATAAATTAGGGTTATTAAAATTACAATTACACCCTTAATTTAATATTAGCTATTGGATTAAAGTTTTTAATCCAATGGCTAATATGCAATCAGCACAATGCTGATGCTTAATTTTCAACATGTAATCCTACCCCATTATGCTGATGCTTAATTTTCAACATGTAATCCTACCCCATTAAAGATGTATTGTTTGTATAGGTTGCCACTAACATATATTTTGTATTAAAATTACGTTTACACCTTCAATTAAATATTAGTATTTAGTTCTCACATTAAGAATTGATTTAAAGATTAGGAGTTAATCAATACTATGTTGATTATCATTAATCATCAGCACCATCATCATCCCACAATCATAATAATAATAATAATAATAATAATAATAATAATAATAATAATAATAATACTCCCTCCGTCCCATAAAGAAGTATTCATTTGTTTTTTGTACGTAGTTTTAGAAATATTAGTATTATATTGGAATATAGTAGGAATAAAGTAGAAATGACTAAAATAACCTTATTAGTATGTTTGATATAAAGGTAATGACATTTGTGTAATAAATTGTAAGTTGTAAGGATATTTGTAATGTTAGGTAGATAGTACAATTACCAAAAAAGAAAATGAATACTTTGTTATGAAACGGACTAAAATGAAAAAATAAATATTTTATTATGGGACGGAGGGAGTAATAATAATAATAATAATAATCCATTCGTCCGTCCATTTAAAGTTTTCTTATTTTTTTTTTGTTTTAATTTGTTCATTCAAATCTTTTCCTTTTTTTTTTTTTTAAAGGAAAGTGATATCTCACATAAATACAAAATATATCTATTTTATCATCAAATCATTATTTTTATACCAAAAAATAAAGATAAAATTATTTTTATATACATTATTTGTACTATACTTTAATAAAATACTAATATTCTAAATTCACATGCCCAAAAAAAAACAAAAATTATTAGTGAACAAAAATTATAATAGTAATGATAATAAGAAAAAGAAGGTAAAAGTTGAGAGATGTATTTTTCCGTGTATATATATACAAGAGGTGTTATTGTGATATCATTTAATATGATGCTGAGATCATATTAAATATAGATCAACAATACATTAAATATAAATTAATGTTACAAAATTGTGTTATAAATAATACAAATATAAAATTGACAATGTATAACAACAGTTCACATAATATATGTTATTATTGATCTCAATACCTACAAAAATACGATCACCTAGCACACTTGTAAAAAAATATGAATCATCTAATACATGATTTTTAATCAGCAACACAATATGTTGTCAGTTCTTCTCCTTTTCTTTTCTTTTTTTTTTTTTTTTTTTTTTTTTTTAAAATTTTGTTTTAACTTTTTTATAATTTCATAGATTGGTATTTAATTGTCGGTTCTATTTGCTTATTAAGCATAGTATTAATTATTCCTAATAAGCACTCTAATCATTCTCATAAATATTTGATGTTTTTAAGATAAATATGCAATATTTTATATAAAAATTATATATTATGTATAATATATCCTTTTTTGAGTTGGGGTGGTGACAAACTGTAAAGCCATGGAAATGAATGAAAGAATATGGGCTTTCTCTGGCTCTGAGTCACACACAGTACGTAGTATTAGTACATACATATGAATGCACGAATAATTCGCCTATGATTCAACAACCTCCATTAACAGCACCCTAAATTAATTAATAATATGCACTTACAGATACAAACTATGGGATATTTAGCACAAGACTCATTCACACATTTAAAAAAAAAAAAAAATACTATTGATAGCATATGAAAATTTAACATACAATACATGTACTGTCTTTTATGTATATCTTATAAATTTATATATAATATACTTCCTCTATCATCCAATTGTGTGTGCTCATTTGATCGGATATGAGTTTTAAAAACATAGATAAAAATTAAATTTTTTATTTTTCTGGGTAAAAAAAAAATAAAAAAATAGTATTTTTATTAAAAAAAGAAGTTATAATAAATTTGGATAATAAAAAAAAAAAAAAACATAGATTTTGATGATAAAGAGAGTAGCATACTATCTAATATATTTTACTGTGATATTAATAAGGTGCCTAATAAACTGCCGCCTATTTACATATACATACACATATATATACAGTCAACACCATACATTTACTATTTTATTTAAACAGTCATCAAATCAAATAAAAAATTTCATGCATGCCATAGCACCCACCCCCCTGATCTTGGGGTGGGTGGGGGACCGGGACCCTATCTTCTTTCATCTTGAATACGAAACCTCATTCACTCAACAATGTAATAGTAATTTTAATGGTAATGATAATAGACTCCACTCCAGTCCACAATATATATATATATATGTATGTATATAAATGAATGCCTCGTGGAGACCAATCAATGTTCAATGTTGATCAATTATGGGCACAATTATGCAATCAATCTCCTAAAATAAGTACACCACATGCAAAAACCTAGCTAGCTTCATTTTAGGTCAACAATCAAATTAAGGCTTGCTGTGCAATTTGCAATCCACCCACCCACCCCACCCCATATATATGCACAAAAACAAGACAAACATACAAACAAACAAAAAGTAGTATTAAATTAATTTCTATTTATTTTTTTCACTTGTGAGTTTTTAGAGGAATGAATGGTTCTTGGAAGCGGCCGGGACCTCCACGCCAGGTGGATGAATTAATGGCGTGGATGCTACGGGTGTTGAGGTCCTTGGACCTCTTAAGAATCCTGAATCCAGCTACTGCTACTGTATTGACTTGCTTTTGTTGCATTTATAGAGTACAGCCATGTCCTGGTGACTTTTAAAAACCTTGTTTTTGCAACCTCTTATAAATGAAGTACAGCAGCACCACTTGTTGTTCCAACTTTGAAGACCCTTTTTCTTATTACAGTCTTAGACAGGCCTAGCTACCTCTATTCAAGTCACCATAGAGTCTTCTTAATTCATTACAAGAAACAAAGAAATCATCATGGGAAGACCACCATGCTGTGATAAAGTTGGGATCAAGAAAGGCCCATGGACTCCAGAAGAAGACATCATTTTGGTGTCTTATATTCAAGAACATGGCCCTGGAAATTGGAGGGCAGTCCCTACAAATACTGGTACATATATATATATATATCAAGATTACAGTTATTTCCCCGTATATGTATGTATGTTGATTTGTTCTTGATACTGTAGGATTGATGAGATGCAGCAAGAGTTGTAGGCTGAGATGGACAAATTACCTTAGGCCTGGAATAAAAAGGGGAAACTTCACCCCACATGAAGAAGGGATGATCATACATCTCCAAGCTTTATTGGGTAACAAGTAAGTTTTAGGGTTTGAAGATTAAAAAATTAAAAACCCTTTTGGAATTTGATTCTTATTAGCTTTGTCTATCTATTGTAATTATTGGGATTTTACAGATGGGCTGCAATAGCAACGTACTTACCACAAAGAACAGACAACGATATCAAGAACTACTGGAATACGCACCTCAAGAAGAAGCTCAAGAAATTCCAATCTGCCAATTTGGAGCCCCAAATTGCATCATCGTCATCTTCTTATCACCAATTCATCTCCAAGAATTACGATCCAACAGGCCGCGACAACAGCTCGTCGTCATCTGTCTACGCCTCGAGTGAGGAGAACATTTCGAGACTGCTCGAAGGTTGGATGAGATCATCTTCATCATCATCCACCATTACTGCTGCTGCTGCAGCTCATTCGAGCTTTGCCAATAATCCGGCGGGCCGGCGCGATCCGGGGTTAGTCTCCGGCGAGTGTTACAAGGCGGCGCAGCAAATCGAAGAGGCGATGATGATGAACAATGATCATGAGCTGGAGTCGATGTTGTCATTCGATCAGCACAACAATAATTTGATGGAGAAATCTTCCTGTGATTCGAGCCAGAAAGGATCTGACAGCAGTGGCTTGATGGATCATGATTGTTTTGATTTTGAAAAGAAGCCTAAGATCGACACCAATAATCCGCCATTGTCGTTTCTTGAGAAATGGCTGCTCGATGAAACTGCCAATCAGGTTGAAGGTGTGATGGAACTCCCTCCAATATTCTAGTTAGATTAATCAATTAATTATATTATTGCCAAATTATAAATTAATGAAATCTGTGTTAATTTCATGAGTTTTTTAGGCTTTAATAAATAGAATTAGATGCAGAAATTGCAATGTTAGAGCTTCAAACCCGAGTTGGATAAACATCCACTCTTTCTCCCTTTTATTTATTTATTTTTTCTTCAATTAGAAATGATCATCAGTCTTTATCTATATTATTACTAATGTCTTCATGATTAATTTTCCATGTTAATTATTTATTTATTAAGAGTATTCATTTTTTGTCTCATATTGTGTTGATACAATTTTTTAAAACTCAAATATTTTAAATAATGTGGGAGATTGTATAAACGATTTAATATAGGTCTTATATATAAATAGTCATGTGGCAGTCATGTGAAGAAATAATATTGTGTCGAGCTAAAAATACTTATATATATTCCAATAAAAAAAAGTTATATTAGTATTCAACGAAATTCTCTCTCTCTATATATAATTTAAATATTATAATAATTATATTCATATAATTCTTTTGATTTAGCATAACACTTATATAGAACTCTTTAAATTATGTTAGAATTTGATTATATTAAAAATAATAATCAAGAAACACGTGGTAGGCATTCAAATTTGGTAGTTATTTTACCTGATTATATAAATTTGTCATAAAATTCTAGATATGAAATGTCTAGTTTTGTATATATCTTGTCTCTACGATCCATTTACACAAGAAAAATAAAATAAAAATTTAAATTTGGGGGAGAAATAATGTGTTTTTGTTTAAAACTGTAATGTTAATTTTAATTTTAAATCACAAAAATAAAATCTAAATATAATGAAAAGTACTGACTTAACAACCACTGCAGCAAGCGATGAAAAATTCATCTATTTATATTTGTGTATTTCTAGTGTAAAATATTATTATTATTATTATTATTATTATTATTATTATTATTATATTCTGATCATTCTTCTGAAGAAGGAGATATATTGAATTTTGTCAGAGTTGTAGATTAGGCATATTTATTAGGCCGACGGTAGAGATAGCGACAGCAAAATAGGCAATAGGTGGAAACCACCATGGCATTAAATATTTCCATGGCCAAAGAAAATGAGTGCTCAAATTGCCACTCTACATAGCCCCCATAATAATAATAATAATAATAATAATAATAATAATAATAATAAACCCCAACTTAAATGCTTTTTTTTATGTTTGCGTTTGATTATTTGGTTGTGTTTTTTTTTTTTTGAAGTAATTTATGAATGGTGAGATTTTAAATTAAAATATTGTTTTATTTGATATACAAATAGATGTTTTACGTGATGTTTTGAATAAATTAAATATATAATAAATTTATATTAATTTTTATTAAAGAAGAAAAAAATATTATAGATGAACAAGTGTGTTCATTTTGTATTTTTTAATGAATATATTTTTTACGGTCTTATTTATTTATTTATTTTTGTTGATATTTGAATATTAATTATTATATCAAAATATAGTACAAATTAAAAAGGAATTGCAAAAATACTTTCATTAGTGTCTTATAATACTAATAGAATGATATTTATACAAAAAAAAATTAAATGTAAGAATATTTTTAATTTTAAATATAATGATGCAAAATGTGAACGTGACCTTATAGGCGGACCGAAAAAGTATAAAAATAATATTTTGTATTTTATTGTTGATTTTTTAAAATAGATAAATTATACGTGTGTTAATATTAATTCATGTATATATTGTATTTTTTTAATAATATCTATAAAGAATTATATCACTAAAGAACAAAGTGAATAAACTTCAAAATACAGGGAAAAAAATAATAAATGTGGTAAATATAATCAGAATATTTTTGGTAATGTCATAGAAAATTACTCACGTATATATTACTATAAGATGATTTAACAAAAAAATAAAATAAACAAAATAAATAAAATCTACTTCTGTTTCTCTAAGGTGCGGATAAAGTTTCTAGTCTTACAACTTAAAAAAAAAAAAAGAAAAAAGAAACTTAAAATTATTAAATAAAATATTTATTTTTTATTTGATATATTATTAAAAATCTCATTTTAAAATATTTTTTCAATTATTATTTTAATTAAATTTTTATTATTTCTAAATTAAAAATTCAAATTCAAATATTAGAAGAATATACTGCATTTGTATTGGATTGTGACTGCTGAATATTACTATAATTAAACATATTCATATATAGCTTAATAATTTTTTATTTGATTCAGCAAATTTTGGTCATAAAACGGTATATAAACATTCAATATATTTATACTATACTCCAACACTTTAATTTTAAGATTCAATAAATTAGCACAATTGTTGAATAAATTGTTCTATGCTCAATATAGGTAACTATAATTCAAATAAATAAAACACTATGCAATGAGGTTTTATGGGAATTAGCCTAATATTTATATAGTTCACTAGATTTTTAGAAATGTATTTATATGAAAATAATATTTTAAATCGAATTATTAAATATTTTGAAAAAATAGAGTGTATATGTTATTTATATTATCTTAATGTGTGTATATATTGTATTACATCCGTCCGTGCTAATTATACCACAATGTCCGAATAAGAAGACTTAGAAATAATTGTATTTTAATGTAGAAATATGGCAAATAAAAAGTAAAATGAATATATTATAAAAAGTTTATACAAAAATTAATTCTAGAATAGTGAGGTAAATAAAAAACAATATTAGCAAATTAGTTACTATTTATTAAAGTATATGTAATGAAATTATGGATGAATAAAGTGGCTAAGGTCCCAATAAAAGAATGAAACATGATATAATCATTCTGAATAGAGAGAATAATTTTTATTAATATTTATTGAGATATATATCAGAAAAAAATTGTGGATGATTATTACTAAAAAAATTTAAATTCACGTCAGTATTTACTACATAAAACGTTTCTACCTCTGGGGATTAGATATAAGATAAAAGTTTAATACTTATTAGCCTAAAAATACATTTACACCATCTCCAACCCATAACTCTATTTTTGCAGAGTTTACATTATATTTCTGCATTTGTGCAGTGGTAACCCATCTTCAACCATACCATCTATTTTTGCAAGTCTTTTCTTCAACCATATCCTCAATTTTTGTAGGGTTAAAAAATATTCTCTTTATATTTTATTTTACATCATTTTTAAAATTATAAATAAAATTTAATATTTTATTAATTTTATACATTTAAGTTATAATAATATTTTTAATTAATATTTTAAATATTATACTCATAAATTATATTTATTAATATTTTAATGTATATTTAAATTAAAGCATAAAAATATTAATATTATTAAAAATATAAATATAGATTAAAAAAAATAATATTATTGGATTAAACATAATTACTACAACATAACTAATCGGTAGAGTTACTATACTCTTCCCATATATGTTCAATTAAAGCATCGCGTGGTTTAAAATGAGTTTATCTACTTCTAATTTGAGCATATCGCTCAAGAAATTGATGATAGCATTCTTGATCTGTAGTCATTTCCACCGTTGCGATTGATACAAAATAAGCTTAAAACAAAATAGAAAAAGAATAAAATAAATAAAATATAAAAATATAAACAAAATAAAAAAATTAATACAATTTTTTATTTTATTGATAATATTTAAAAAATTAAAAATTAAATAAATATAAAAATGGAATAAATAACTACATAAATAAATAGATAATATTAAAAAAAAAAAAAGGTAATTATATAAATAAATAGATAATTATATTAAAAAAAGAAAAAATTCACCTGCTGGAATAGTGGGTAAATTCTGCAAAATTGCAGGGTGGGTTGGAGCAGTTTTTTTCTCTACACCCTGCAAAAATAAAGGAAATCCTCTTCGGTTGGAGATGGTCTTAGTACCCTTATGTAATTCGGCATATTTTTTATAGCAAAACCCCCCAAAGCATTAGAGTTTGTTTGTTTGTTTGTTTTTTTTTTTTTTTCAAA
Organism: Andrographis paniculata; assembly: GCF_009805555.1. Lineage (NCBI taxonomy): Eukaryota > Viridiplantae > Streptophyta > Magnoliopsida > Lamiales > Acanthaceae > Andrographis > Andrographis paniculata. The sequence continues at coordinate 2,810,337 of NW_026137591.1, forward strand.
AATTTTTACACATTTTTCTAAAAAAAATTACTATATCATACACACTCATTATTTTTTATATTACATACACAATTCTTTGTGCATCACATAAATTATTTTTTCTTCACAAAAAACACAAAGCAAACACACATATTATTTAATCAGTAATAATTAACTAATTAATATAGATATGTTCACTTTATATTTTTTTATACGTTTCTATAAATTTTACTTCCTCCGTCCAACATATCGTATTCATATTATCATGTACGTACGTTCTATATCTCATGTCACCTTTTTTTTTTTAAAAAAAAAGATTATCTAATTTATTCTTAGAAAAAATTGCAAAAAATATTCCACATGTATACCACATTATCACTTTTGTCATATATTTATCTCGTTGGCAAAATATATTCTATATGTTTACAAAAGTCGCTATTTCTATTATTTGACCGCGTGTGGTGTGAACGTCACGCACGACCAAATAACCGAAAAAACGACTTTTGTAAACATATAGGATGTATTTTGCTAGCGAGATAAATATAGGACAAAAGTGATAACGACGCTTTTTTAATCTTATTTTAAATTTTCTAATTTATAATTTTAAAATTTTAATTAAATTAGTTTTAATAATATATTATTAATTATTTACTAATTATATATCTAATAAATTCTTGTGTGTAGTAAAGTGGATACCATAGATGGGACCGAGTATTAAAAAATATATATATATATATACATTAACACAATATATATAATATACTACATACTTTATTCATTTATAAAAATTCAATATTTCAATACAAAATATTAATTATTATTATTTTTTTTTTAATTTCTATAACAACACAATTCTCGGTACCAAATATAAAAAATACATTGATCGAAAATACACAATGAACACATCCATCTCAATTAATTAATTAATTAATCAAGAAGTGAAATAGAAGAATATATATCCTGTAGTCTCAAAGTCAAATAAAGAGAAGTAAAGTTGGTGGGGGCGCATGCAGAAATAATGAATAGCCGCCGGCGGTGAATAGTGCAGCTGGAACTGGAAGGCTTGTGTGTGTGTGTTATAATTTTCAGAAAAAGGGATGCAAGAATAGGACATGTTCATATGAATAGGAACACAGAAGCAAAGCAAATTAATTGATAAGGGAGAGGGAGGGAGGGAGGGAGGAGCCCTCAAGGTTTAATTTAATTAATTTGACAGCACAGTGTCACGATAGTCTTGCCACTACTGATCAATACATACATATATATATATATAATTATTATATATGCATACGCATGCAATGCTAAACAAATACTGTACGTATGTATGTATGTATGTGCTCACACTGTAATCCTGCTGTTGCTGCTGTGTAATATTTTTTCATAAAATATATATATATGTATTTATGTATATATCTGTATCCCCTTAACGAAAGAAAGAGGGAAACATGTGATTTGATCCACCTTTACCTTTCGGTGTAGGAAAAGTAGTGTGTGTGTGTGATGATTCATCATATCATTTCTGCTGTTTGGATCTCTCTCACTCACACTCACACTTACAATATTTGTAAGTCCTTTCCGATGCTTAAGGGCACCTGTGAATGTCATCCAATTCTCACTTACACTATATCCATTTTTCTAAATGTAGTCAGCGGTTTACATCTTCACCACGACGACTTTCATCCAACAACGGTGACGTGTCATCCAAGAATAATAATAATAATAATAATAATAATGTGGTAAAATACACGAAAAATATACATAAATAAATAAATAAATCGTTAATTCAAATAAATACTTCCTCCGTCCCATATCTATTTATCCATTTAATTTTTGCACAGAGTTTTAGAAATATTAGTATTATATTGGGATGTAGTAGAAATAAGGGTAAAAAGATTAAACTACCCTTATTACTATTGTATGATATAAAGGTAATGATATTTGAGTAATATATTGTAAATTGAAAGAGTATTTGTAATACTAGGTAGATAGTACAGTTACTAAAAAAAAATAGATACTTTGTTATGGGACTGACAACGGAAAAATGGATAGATTGTTAAGGGACGAAGGGAGTACAACATAATAAAAAGACATGATTTACATGGTTTGTAATAAATCTCTATGTACACGGGCGAAGGAAGTAAGAATTAGACTAATTAAAAGGTATTCCAAATACAATGTGTGCTCGATATTTGGCAAACCAATAATCAAATTAAATTAGAGGAACACCACAACCAAATAGCTCCCAATCGATCGAGGGAGGCAGCTCATAGAAGAGAAAGTTACTGATTTGACTCCCTAAATGGATTAATTCAGGTTGACCAATGAATCCAACTAATATCCAATCTAACTACAAAGTATCGTCTAGAACTCACTCTACTCATACTTGTATCTGCAACGTATAGATTCTTCTTCAGAGATTATTAGAAATTTGTTAGCCTCAACTGTATATAAACCGTTTAATATGAACACTTAGGCGACTCAACAAGACATCTTCACATTTCTCCTGCCTTCCTTTGCTATGTTATTTTTCAATAGAAAATTAACCGGTGTTTTACGTGTTGTTCGTTCACTTGTTTGAACAAGCTCCATTGTGTTAAATTATATGGTATCAGAGCAGTGATATCCGGATAGCTCTTAGAGGTCATATCTGATTTTGAACTGGCTTTTTTCATTTATGAGGTTATGTTAATAAATTTATTTTTCTTTTCAACCATCTATTCGTACCAAAGAGGTATTCCATTTAGCTTGAGGCAAGTCTCCTGTTCACAAATAAAAATTTTATTTTCTATTTGCAATATTTTATTATAAACAAATATGTTCTTATGTGTTGTTTTGTTGTTCACCACAAATGCATTATACTCTGGAGCGATGTGAATCTTTTTCTCCTATTCAATTTGAATGATAAGGAAATAGGTTTCACTCGTATTTGGTAATGGATTCATGTTTTTTAGCTATCTTGTACCTTTCATTCAATCCTGTGATTAACTGGATGAGAAGATCTTTTTTTTTCTCTTCCAATATCTTGTGGCTTATCTTACACGTGCATTCTACCGGTGGATCCACAATAAGTAGCTCTCTTCCCGCAATTCATGTAGTTTGGTGAATAGGTGGCGATGAAGTCATACATTTCTTTTAAAGAGCTAATAAACCTTTTGAGTTGGTAGATGAGAGAGCCATTTGATTGCCTGTATTTTTCCTCCCTCTCTCATAAATAAAGGGAATGACTTCATTTGTTGTACAGGCTCCTTGTAACTCAGTCATGATAAAGTTGATGATCCATGCCCTGATTTGAGCATCAACTTCAATCCAAGCTTCATGCTCAATTGTTCCTTCCATAAGGCCTTGCTTGTTTTCCAATGAGAAATCCACCCTTACATTTGGCAACAAGGATATTCCACACCATATGACTTCAGCAAAAGAAGTTTGTGCCATTGAGAAGAACAAAGGATAATGTTAGGTTGGGTTTATCTCTACTTCCAACCAGCAAAACCTTAGGCAAAATAGGTGTCTAGTTAGCCATAACATAATGGAGTTTTCGAGCGTAAGAATAGAACCATTCTTGGCATGGTTCGTAGCATGCTGAAAATAATGTTGATGCCTAAGGAATTTTAGGAAAAAGATGTAATGTGTGCAATATATGTGAGCAACAAAAGTCCAAACAAAGAAGTTGTATAAGACACCACAAGAAGCTTGAAGTGGACGAAAACCGAGCTATGCATATTTGAGAGTGTTTGAGAGCATTTGGTATATGTATGTTCCATATGAAGTCAGAAGCAAACTGGATGACAAAAGTAAAAAACTTGTATTTATGGGGTATGCTGGAAACTCCAAAGAATACAAATTATTTGATCCTGAGAGTGAGAAAGTGATCATAAGTAGAGATGCGGAGTTCGATGAACATGGAGCGTAGGATTGGAATATGTCTACAGACGAAAGGTATAATTTCATTCCAACATTTGATTATTTTCCTAATGATGATTCGAATGGTGAAAGTAATTCTGGAGCAAATCATTTCCCTTCACACCTGAACTAGCAGATTAAAAAATTTAGGGAATTATGTCACCTATGTCTCCAATTTCCCAAATTTAAGGAATTGTGTCACATGTATCATCATCTTGGCATATACCCAGAGTAAGAAATTTGGAAGATATTTACAGAGAAACGGAGGAAATCACATATTATCCATTGTATGGTATGTTATTAACTCAGAGCCAGTAACATTTGAAGAGGTTGTCCGTGATGGAAAATGGCAAAAAGCTATGAATGAGGATATTAAGTCAATTTTGAAGAATGACACAAAAGAAATTTCAGCACTTCCTGAAAGGGAAAAGGTTGTAGCAGTCAAGTGGATTTATAAGATAAAAAATTATAAGTATGCTTCGTACGTAAAAAAGCATGAATATGGAGAAATTATGTTTGTGTGTTTATATGTTAATGATTTAATCTTCACATGAAGCAACCAACATATGATTGAAAAATTCAAAAGAAATATGACTGCAAAATTTGAGATGACAGACTTTGGTTTGATAGGCGTATTACTTGGGCACTGAAGTTACACAAAGTGATGACGAGATTTTCGTGTCTCAGAAGTCATATGCAGAGGCAATTTTGAAGGAATTTAAGATTGAGAAAATTTCACCAAAGCATTTTAAAATGGAAATTTTTGTAGATTAAGAAGCTATCTCGGAATGGTGAAAGGATGAAGATCACAAGTTTAGGAAGGAGTGTTAGAAAATAAACTTGTTTTTGGTATAATATAATTGCATGAAACTACTCTTGGGTATAATATATTTTCCCTGCTTGGAGAATATATTTAGTAGACAAGAATTCTTTGATTTATAATTTTTATGTTTAAGGTTGAGTAGCTAGATATATGATATATATGTATTCAATAATGATAAGTGCAATAGGTAATTGATAGAATTTTTGTTTTTTTTTTATACATGAATTTTTGCACTGTAGAAGGATATATATATTTGTTTGTTGTACAAATATCTTATCTCTGCAATTTTTTAAAGCTCTTTTTTTTTAATTTATTGGTTTACAAATTTTCTTTCAATAGTTACTTCTCCGAGAAGTTTCAAAAAATTTCATGATATGTCCCCAAGATGTTGAAAGTGTGATACTCTCTCCCTCCAATTGAAATGAGGAAATTGTTCTCAATATCTTTGGCGAATTCCATCAACTCTTCAAAATTATTTAGGGGAAACTGCCGTAAGGAGCCATAAATTGGATTCTTTATCCCGTCTATAAATTACCGCAAATAGTGTTAATCAAATAAACCTAGAACTTGGCTCGCCAATTGGACAAAAGTTACACAGAGTCCTCCACTATTCAGTCTACCTAAACGCAGACAACCGTTCAAATCGTCTTCTCTTAAATCATGTCAAATTGCACTATTAATCCCTATGTGAAATCCTTCCATAACATTCTCCGTTTTCATACCCTCAACCACGTCAACTAGAACAAGGTCAGTCCATCCATAGCAACCCAACCGATGCGACCTTCATCTCCAATGAGTGCGGCAATTTCAATTTAAATTGTTGTTTTTTCCTAGCTATCCACCCAATTGGATCTCCACCTTGAAAGGATGGTAATAGCATCATTGTCGCACCACCGTGCGCCTGATCATATACCTCCGTCGGGGGTGTGACACATTCCCTCACCCTTCCTTGTGTGGCTCTAGTCAACGAGTGTCATTCCGGTCATGGATTTATAATCGCCTTCGATAGCACAACCAAAGTAGCCTCAATTCCGGCTAGTTGTGCACTATTTTCTTTCAGTTTCTCATTCGGGTCATCCTGATTAGTCATTTTTTTATCTCGTCAATTCAGCGGGAATGAGATCCAGAAGATTGGACCAATTGATAAAAGCAAACTAAATAGATAATATTAATGAATTTATATCAATAGTTTACCTAAAAACAATCAAACGGTATCAACCATTTTCCCAAAATTCTCAAGGCTACTTTATTTTTAAAATCTATAATGATGTCTCAAACCTTAACTATTCCTTAGATACTATTATCAAAACCCTACTTAATAAAATTAAAATAAGACCAATAAACAAGAAATAAACCTAACCCATAATAATAAAAATCCATAATAAAAAGTCCAACTAAATAAATATTAAAAGAACGATAAATAAAAGTCCAAGCTTCCAAAAGCAAGCTTAAGCCCTCCGTCTCCACCACTGGTATACCAACAGGGGCCTTGTCCTCTCCTCATTCCTGAGCTCTTGTCCTTATTCTCTATAAGACTTACACTTATTTCATCAAAAAGAGAAGGTGATCTTTTTGCACAAAGTCACTCAAATGGCTCCAGACAATGGCAGCCAACCCAAAACTTGTTCACTTCAAATTTGAGACACTAACATCTCTATTGAATTGATTTTTGAGAAGTAACTATCTTAGTCATGCCATTAAATTACCGTCAAGAACAAAAAAGAAGAAGAAGATGAATAAAGAAAAATAATAAAGAAGAAGACGACAAATCAAAGTTAAAAAGAAATGCAGAAAATAAAATGGATGAAGGAAAAAAAAATCAACAAGAATAATAAAGATAGAGAAAAGACTGAAATTGAAGTAAAAAAAGATTGAAAAAAAATAGAAAAAAAGATGAAAAAGACAAATAAAAAACAAAAATAATAAAGAAAAAAATATATAAGAAAAAGAAGAATGAATAAATGAATAAAAATATGAATTATGAGGAAAAATAACTGAATATTTAAGAGATAGGAAATTAAATTAAATAAAGAAAAAGAAGGCGAATCGAAAAAAAACAAAAAAACAAATAAAAATATATAAAAATAATGAAAAGGAAGAAAAAATAAATGAAGAAGCAAAAGAAAAAGAAGAAGAAAAAGACAGATAAAAAATAAAAAATATAATAGACAAAAAGAAAAATAACAAATAAAAAGTTGGGAAAAGGGGAAGAATAATAGAAAGAAGAAATAACAGCAAAAGGCTAATTAAATCTGGATAAGGGTAATTATGTAATTTTACTATCATAGTGTTGCAATTTTTGAATTATACTCGCATTGGAGAAGCGTAACCTAATCTGCATTAAATAGTGGCGATAGTGTGAAGTTTTGTAAAATTTTGCCTAATAGCATTTAAAGATATTGTATGAAATATTTAATTTTTAAAATCAAGTTTTGAACTACCTAGGCATCAAATTCTTGTCACACACCACTGATGAATGTAATATATTTTTGTTCGAAATTTTTGGGGAAAATAATGAGATTGTCTTATTGATCATCAAAATAGAAAGCTTATATATAGACAATATAAAACAGACTCGATAGACTCAAATCTAAGTAATCTAATCTATGAATAAGATCAAATCTAGATATAAATCTGCTAAATCTAAAATTGAATATCTAAAATATCTCAACAATTTTTAACATGGATTTTGTAGGCTTCCGAACAACGTCAAGATTTTGCATTTGTGCACATAACATGTTGACAAAGTGGTTAGTTAATTCAACCTGGATTACTAAATTCTACTATATAGATATCAATTTAGGCCTATTCAACTACAAATGATAACTCAAAAAAAATAGGATCTACACGATTCTAATATAATCAATCTCTACTCGCTCAAATAATCAAACTTCATAAACTATCACCAACCTTGTGATTTCGAGGTTGTTCGGAATTAGTACATGCCGTACACTCTCCTTGATATCTCAATATATAAGAATTCATTCACTAGAGTAGGTGGACATTTTTGAATATTTTGGATCATGTACCAACTTCTTATCACCACTTTATAGAATTTTTTTCAAAGAACACAATAGAATATCACCCACTAAATTATGGATTTTTTAAGAACTAGATACTTTTTCTCTAAGATATAGATATCTAAAATAGTATATTCTCTCTAAAATTGATTCTCCCATCTTATCTGACATTTAAAAATAACATACATATGAAGGTTCAATTAAAACTAACAATCTAATTTATATAAAATTCGTTCCCAAAATCGCTACTTCTGTTTAAACAATCGGACAATTTTCTTTAACAACTAATTGTATGTCACCATAAATTATTCTCTCAATTTTAAACAAATATTAGTAGCAAATGAATATGGAGCATTAATCTAAAAATTATTTTTCAACAATCACTACAAAAAAAATGGTCTTTCACCACACGGCTCGACGGTTCGTTACAATAACATCGTAACAAATAATTGTTTTTGTTACGACAACTTCCGTGACCATAAAATATTTTATTGGTCAACGTTTCAGGTTCTTTAATTACGCAAAATAATCCGTAACAAAAACGGAGTAGGTAGATTTTGTTCAAAATAACATTAGTTACGATTGTGCTTCGTAACCAATGGTGCTTAAATTTATTTTTTAAATTTAAAAGATATTTTGGATTTTAATAAAGGTAAAAACGCTATAGCGCTTTTGGAAAACTAAGAACGATTTCAGGGCCATACGCACGGGCTTTCATCTTCCCCTCCTCAGTGCCGAATAGATTTCACACTTAGCGAATTTCAGAAAGTTAGGGCACAACTCGTTCTTCTCCTCATCGATACGATTTCTCACTCAGCAGACGCGACGTACTGGGCGAAGGTGGGATCGAGGAGGTTAATCGGCACCGGCGTCCAGGTAATGTTTTTAAGTTATCTCGAGTAGTATGAGGATCGATCCACGGTTCTTCGTCGCGTCCCCTGTAAGGAGAAATCGATATAGGGCGTCGTAATATTCTTCTTCTTTCTCAGATGGTATTGGGAATTGTATGGCTTGTGTGTGATAAACATAACTTGATTAGTTGGTAGGATAACGTATTCTTGTGTTAGAGAACTAGCTGGCAAATTGTTTAAGTGCCCTGTGATGTTGCGTGCGCATTGAAAATGTCTCTTTGAAGCAAGTTCTTACCTTTTTCCTTTTGGCTTTGTAAATGACTGTTCTTAGCTTTCTCATATGTTTTCTACCTGAAATTTATATTAAATACAAGCTTAAATTGTCACCCAGCATAGTGGGTAAATATTTAGGAAAATAGAAACAAATTGCAATGTCCTGGTTTATCGGATGGTGTGAAGTTTGATTTATTAATGGTATAATTTTATCACATGTAGATCCGACTTGTGTAATGGACTTCAATCTGGAGTTGCATAAACAACAGTAGGGTTGTGTTGAAACTTGTAGAATAGTCATAAGTAGGTGCTATTTGCATACTTGCTATCTTTGCTTACTATGTGAACGATTGACTTATAAGAAATTTCGATAGCACCGATTTGATCTGTTAAATTGTCATATCTTGCATCACTGCTAGTTACTGGTTCCATGAAATCTTCTATGTACCCAATGATCGATTGCTAAACTGCCATCATGTTTGATGCATCCATGATTATGTTACTAGCATTCCACTTATGTTTGCATTTGTTTCTACTATGCAGTAATGACATTAGGGAAATGCGCAAAACCAGGGGCGGGAGCAGAAGCTGAACTTTGAGAATTTATTAGTATTTTCAAATCTATACAGAAGTTCATTTGAACTATGTGTTTACTGTGCTTGGACTTAACTAGGGCTGCTATGTACGCAGGGCCACGCCCCCTACTTCAACTTGGGATTTGGTTGTCTTTACTCTACTTCAGTACTGAGGTTGTGACAGTCTATCATTACCTTATCTATCTGTGCTTTTTTTTCTTTTTTTGGTTCATAAAAAAGATATGCATTGAACTATACAGGCATGCTGCATATGATATGGATCTTAATAGATTGCTTCTTACCTTCTTCATTTTCTTCTAAACCTCACTGATTTCGCTTTTTTGTGGAGGTCTCTGCACTGCACTACTTCATTGGTTTTCTGCATCTGTCTGCACTTGTACGTGGGATCTTCAATTCGGAAGATTGTGGATCCCAGCTGGCTACACTGCTAGATTCCATATTTGTTGCGTGCTCTGCTCTGCTCTATTTAAATAGAGTTGTTCGATTAGGACTAAAGATGAAAAGATAGATGCTTTGCACACTCCTCGGCGGCATATAATCTCCACATGTGCTTGTTTGGTTGCAACGATTGATTGATTGATTGATTAACTCACCCTTTTAAGTTGTATAATTGAGTAGAGAATTGAAAGCCCATTTTGAAAATAAAGAAGAAAGCAGGGGAGGGGGTCTGATCTGCTGTAGGTTTTCTTCAGGGTGTTATACAATTTCAGCCCCTCAATCATCACGTAATACTAAATGTGGTATATATGATTCTAATTCAGTCCTAAAAGAGAGAATGCATATTGTGAATTAGTGCATGTTTAATTAATGTAGTACTTTGCGCCGTTTTTATTGAAAATTATTGCATGTTTAACTTATGTTTTTTTTATAGGAAGTGACCGTGTGTCAACGCAGGCATGCTGTGCTCATTCAGGATACCCATCTTTGAGTTTAACGAAAGGTCTGCTATGTTTTTGACGCTATGCCACTGTGTAGAAACTTTTCTGTGATGTTTGTTTATTTGGTGGGTGGTGCAATGGAGTGTTAAGTGCATTCCCATGAATCTAAAACATTTTTTTTCCATCAGATTTCAGAATTATTTCATATTTGTTTTAAAGGGTTTCTATTTGGGGCGTAATCAACATAGAGATGACCCATGTTCCTTGTCGGCATGATTGAAAATCATCATCACCATGAATTCTATCCTACAGCACGGGAAACTCTTCATCGATCTGCACCAATTGAATAACATATTCAATTTCATCATTTCAAAACACATCTATGCATTGACAATTAACTCAAAGTGCATGCTTAATGAATTTCCATCAGATTTGCCTTTCGTAATTACAATGGTAAAACATATGCTTGCCACTTCGAATATTTGTGTGGACATAAGGCAAGAACTGCATGTAATGTAATATGTTCGTAATTAAGTAATTATTTACTTAATTATATTAAATTTGACGTAATAGTATTACATATCCTTCATCTCTAGCATCCACATCGTTTTATTTTCTTCTTAGTTTCACTGTAATAAATTTAGAATAGTGAGAAATTTGCCTTGTGTCTATAAATGGCCGATCAGAATTTGTGATGGGGAGTAGAATTCCATTTAATACTATTTAGGGGGCATCCATATAAGGTCTTGAAGTAGGGAGGACTGTTTATCTAAGAAGGTTTCCTCAAGCAGGATCGTGCCCGATCAGTGGCCAAAGTTGGTTGAGTACTGGTGCGACGAAAAGGTGAAGGTATGCAATAGGGACCAACCAAATTAATATACATTATATCTGCACAGGCCTATGGTGAGAACTAAATAATTCTTATTTGCGTAGCTTCAATCCAAGAAAAATGCGTCAAATGTATAGAAAAGAAGCTTTCCGCATCGTACTGGGCGGAAGTCCTTCACAACTCTCGCCGAGGAGGTACCTTTCATTATGTTTAAGTAATTAGTCATGCTATGCTCCATCCCTACATTTTTCAAAACATAGTTTCTTGTGTTCTGTAATGACATAAGGCCTTGTGTTGCTGCAGATCAAATTGAAGGGGAAGGACCCCGACAATTTGAAGATTTTGATATCCAATCGGACACAAGGCAAGGGGAAGGACGACCAAGAAACCGATGAGATATTGGTATAATAAATTTATTGTACCAATTAAGTTACAATTAAGACATTATGTACCTCTCTGACAGTAAAAGTGAGTTCGGCCTCACTTAAATATTTTCTCGTAGACATATTTACAGAATGAGCTAAACAAGATTCCCCCTGAAGGGCGGACTCCCTCTGTTCGGGAGACTCTGTACCGACAGGCCCTTGGGGGAAAGATTAAGAAGCGGTCAAAGGTCGATAGTGCAGAAAGTTCAGCTCATTCCCGCAGCAAAGTAACTAGTTTAACAGATAGTGTAGCATTCCAGCAAATGTGGGAACAAATACATAATGGACTTGCAGAGTTGAAGGCAATGATAGTTGAGTTCAAAACTATCAAGTCTGATGTGTATGCATTCATGCACAGAAACTCCGGAGCAGTTACTGGCCAAGCAGTAAGTATTCATAATATATGTACATTTCATATGAGTATCCCATGAGATTCGGATGGCTAATATGGGAATTTACCATGATATGCGCATAAATGATAGGGCACATCTCGTATTGATTCAGTCTCTGAGCTTCCCAGGCTTGTGTCCGGGCCAAGTCTGACGGTATGATTCCGTCAAACCCTGAAGTTTCTTAGTAATCAGTGCAGTGCCTGATTTAGGCTACCCTTGATAGCCTACTACGTTTCCAACTCATCTGTAGTGTTTTGTTGTAGGTCGGCACACGTGTGCTTCTATTATCCCGCACCGGTGAGAAAAAAGTTGTTGCGGAGGGACTTCTGCCCTGCCCCCCTGCGCCAGGCTTGTGCCATTGTCTTTAAGGTTTTTTTTGAAACTTTTAATATGCCTCGGGGAGCGATCGTAGGTTTTTGAAACTTTTAATACTGCAAATGATCATGGTTTTCTTGAGTCTAGACATATACAATGTTATGATATGTGGAAATTTTCTTGTGTTATGTACACTGTTAATATAGGGGCAGTAAAATGAGTGGTATTATGCCGACTCCTGTGCTGGTCTGGTATTTTTTATCTTTTACATCACATTGTTTATGGCGACGCTGCTATTACACTATTTGGGTACACTATGAATTTCTCCAAAAATGTTGAAAGTTGACTTTATTATTGAAATCCTTTGTAATCCATTGCTGCCAAGGTGTATCTCTTGTTAGTGATGAGTTTGGTACATATAATTTGATATATCAGTGGTCGGTACTCTGAATTTAGAACTGCATCTGCGGATGTCTGCTCGTATTTAGTGCATAAATGGTAGTTAATCTCATTGAGACATAGTACTACGACACATACATGGAGCCCTCCCATTTGGGGGTTGCCATATGGATATAGAACTTTGAAAAAAAAAATTTATTTGATATTGTACATGATATTGCTGGTTTACATTTGTTTATTGGATGATGATTGGTTTATAGATCGAGTTGCAATCACATAGGAAATTAGGATATAATGTGCTTTGGTACCTAATTCATGGATATAATACCATGTATGTACGACATGTCTGAATATACATACTCGTATTGTTCTAGTTGCAAAGCTTTACACTTCTAATGTCTGTGTTATGGCATGTTATACATACAGTTTGAACGTCTGTTGATATATACGGCTCAATATACTCAAAAATTGCACTTGTGGATGCTGTAGGTAACACACTTTCCCTGGTCATGGTCTTCGTGACATCCGCCTCAGTCCCGGACACACCCCTTATTTTGCCGACCATTGCTGGGGCAACTACCCTTCGCGATGTCGTTGGTGAAGATCCTATTGAGTGGAATTACAAGGACGTACGGATCAACTTTCATACCTTTCTTGTATTGCCTTCCAAAATTTATAAGAAATGTGACTTAAACTAATCTTTGTGTTGGCAATTGCAGCTCATGCGCCGCCCATGAAGCATATCTACCGATTCACCCATGTTAGTTGCCCCGTTTGTCTTATGGATTGTATGTCGTACCTATTTTTGGATGGAATGTGTTGAGGCTGTGTGAACTATATGTGGAATGGATGCATAGACCATTGGAGTTTTTTTAATTCGTGTGGTGAAAGATGTGGTTATGGATTGATGGATATCCGTACTTGCTTATTGTTAGGTTTGGTGTTTGAACTGTTAAGCCCGTTTTGCGGAACAGGATATTGCTGTGTAGTGCTTGCTAGGCTTGTTTTATGGGTTGCTTTACTTCGTTGTTAGGTATGGAGATTTTCCAGTAAAAATTTTGGTATCCATGTGCCTTAATGTTGGGATTCAGATTTTACTATGAATTAATGTTTGCAAGTATTGCCAATGATGATGTTTATAGCATTATGTGTATACGGAATTTCTTTCGGTATTGGGGAGATCACAGCAGGTCATTTTGTTACGCACAATTTCAATTGCAGTGTAACTACTAATTTTCATAGGATGCTATTTCTGCTAACTAAAGGATGAAATACCGTGACAAAAAGTGGTCCTTGGATATTTGTTGTTTCAGGTTATTCCGTGACTATAGGAAAGGATATTTTTTATTACGGATTCAATGTCGTTACAAATATTCGTAACAAAAACCAAATATGACAAGCAATCACAGGAACCTTTTTGTAATGCGACGACCTTTCATAACAAATATCGTGACTAAAAGCTCTGACAGACGCGCGGAAGGATCGACATTTGGTTACGAGAGGAAATTCGTAACAAACAGTGTAACAAAAACCCTACATTAGGGAGCGTAGACCGACAGTAATAGTTACGAAAAATGGCGTGGCAAAAAACATTCGTTACGCGAGTACAGATTACGGACAAAAATCGTAACGAAGGCGTAGCAAATACGCAAATTGCACGAAAAATGGCTTTTTGTTACGATTTTCTGGCCGTAGTAGAAAACAGTTTTTTTAGTAGTGAATCTTTCTCTTTTTTACACAACTAAAACATGTTCTCTTCGTCTCACCTACCGTGTCCATATTATGTTCATCCCATATCTTATGTCACTTTTATTTTTTGTAAAAGGATTACACACATTAATCTTATTTTTTACACACATTAATCTTATTTTAAGTTTTTAATATATATTCTTTAAACTTTAACTAAACTAATTAGTTATTTTAATCTTAATCTATACTTATTTATAGTATAAAATAATTATTCCCTCTAATACATTTTTAATTATTCACTAATTATACTTATCCTATATTTTTGTATCTATAGTAATTCGGACACAGTAGTCGGGGCGGAAAGAATAAAAAATGTATATTCATTATATACTTGTTGAATAAATTTGTTTTATAATAAATAGAATTTAATTAAGGAAAATTACACACATTAATTTGTTTTATTGCCACACGTGCATGTTCCCCACCCGCCCACCTGTCAGGGCCAAACACAGACACAAACATAACATAGACACATGCAAGTGCTTGAGCACAACACAGGCTCGAGTCGGATTCGAGACTTGGGTCATGGGTCCGATTGGTCTAATAGTCTCAGACATAAAGTTTAAAATCACGAACGATAATTTCAATAATCATGCATAGCCGTTACATAAATAATCAAGACTGATGATTATGACCAATGATTGTGCCGTTTACCTTAATCCCGTGTGGTTGAACCTATAAAAGGGGCCCTATTGTTCATTTTTCAAACTACCAATAGAGCTCTCTTATAAACAGGACTTCTTCTCTTTCAAATTCGTTTGGCGATCAGCCTTTCCAGAAAGTTTTTCCGGCATAGTTCAATATTCGTTCATATTTTAGTTTTCCAGAGTCTTGATGATTTGACATGCGACTCTTATCAAAGATGAAGTTGGTTTATCTTTGGGAGCATACGGTGTCAATCGGAGGTACCACTGGAGCGTATCCACTTTACAAAGAGAGGACTACCTCGACTCGGCTAGAAAAATAGTCATTCCATATTTTAATATTTTTGCATTTGGTTTTCACTTTAAATTGCAAAGTAGATATTGTATTACAGGAATTCGGAACATTGATAAGGTCTTCAAGTCAATCGATGCCACCCGAAATCTCTTTTTCACACCGGCTGAAACCATCCTCCCCATGGAGACTATCCAAATGGCCAACTGCTATTAGCTACTACTAACTTTGTCGTCCCTACGATGTTCGTCCCCTAGTTTCCAGTCCCTATATGGATTGTCCTTTGGCCACTTGTCCCTCTGCTACCAATTTTCTAATTTATAGTGCCTCTACCATCGGCCAGTCCATCGCCATCCCACCAATTGGCTCGGTTCCCAATCTACTCGGTCCAATGTTTTTGGATTTTTCCGTAAGATATTTGGGAGGCTTTCTTGGATTTGTTGCTGCATCTTCTGCTACTTTTGCAACTCGAACAGTTGTTTTGGGCTTGGCCTACGAATGATGTCCCAGATGCTGATCCCCCATCCATTCACCAGTGTGGACATTAAGACGGGTTCACCATGTTCATGCTACAAGTCGGCTTGACAACCCTGGAGTCCAATGCATAACACCATAAGTATGTGATCTATGCATCAAAGGCCTTTGAAGTCTAAATGGCACAGAATACGATACTAGGTAGTATGTCTAGCACTCTTTCTAATATATATTATAATATATAGAGTACAAAAGGGATATAAGATGCCCTTGAGAAAAAATATATCTCCGAGAATATTGCATTCAAAATATTTGTTTTGGCCAAATTTACATACTTTAAAATGACAAACGGCTATTCTATTTTTGAAAAAATAGAAAATTTTCAACACATAGTCTACTCTACCATCAATGAGAAGATACTATTGCCAAAGGAATTCATCACAAGTGTGACGATTGAAAATTTGCCCATGAGTTGGAGCAACTGCAAGCGGAGCTTGAGGATTTGATTGTCCGAATCTAGATAGAAGAGGACAACCAGAAGCAACATAAGGCTAATAGTAGGAATATTGCCAAAGCCAACTTGGTTGGAGATTCCTTCAAAAAATGTATACGTCAAACTCAAACAGACAAGGAAAAATATAAGACCAAACTGTCCAAATTTATGATTAACTATTTCAATTGTGGTAAATATCGTACAAGATTAAGAAATCTAAGGCATCGAGAAAGAAGAATCTGAGTTCCAAACTGGTTGAAACACCTGACTGAATTGATCATTACCTTAATAATGACGATCTTATCACTATAGTGTATGAAACAAATAGTATGAAAAGTCAAAAGGGCGTGCTTCATTGACATTGGAGGCATTTACCATATCTATTCTGATGAGATGAACTTCTCAACCTACAAGAAGATCGAGGAAAGGAATTTGTGGGAAACCATGTGACTTCCAAGATCAAAGGCATGAAAAACGTGTTGCTAAAGATGACATCCAACAAAGAACCAACATTGAAGAATGTTTTACACGTACCAGACATTTAGAAAAATCTTGTCTCAGGTTCGCTATCAATTAGACATGATTTGAATCTTGTCTTCGTAGCAGATAAATTTATTTGTTCAAAGAACGAGATATTTTTAGCCAAATGCTATATTACGAATAGCTTATAAATCTTAATGTAATGGTTGTGCGCTCCGAGCACCACATATTTATAGTAAAAATATTGTTTCTTTTTCTTCATACTTGATTGAGCGTTCTTACTTATAGCATTATAGACTGGATCATGTAAACTTAATTCTATAAAAATATTAGTAAATGTGAATTTATTAAATATCAAAAAGGTGAAGACTCAAAGTAAATATGAAGCTTTTGTGGATGCTAAAATGGCAAGTTACCATTTTGTTTTTGTCAAAATAAATACTAAGCCATTGAAATTAATTCACATTGATGTGTGTTATTTAAAATTTATGCAAACTAGAGCTGAAAAGAAATACTTTACTACTTTAATTTATGACTACACAAAATATTATTATTTTTACCTACTAAGGGAAAAGAGTGAGCAATTGAAGCCTTCAAAAACTTCAAAAATAAAATAGAAAAGCAACTTGGTTGTAAAATTAAAATTGTTTGAAGTGATATAGGTGACGTGTATGTGGCATTTCTTAAGGAATTATGTAACTAAAATGACATAATTTATCAGACAATGGTTCCACTCACCAAAATTGAATAGTGTCACTAAACACAAAAATGAAATACTCAAAGAAATGACGAGTGCCTTTATGATAGGTTCAGAATTATCCTAACACATATGGAGGGAAAGTAGTACTAAATACAAATTACATCCTAAAAGAAATTCTACTTAAGGGTAAAGATATCACTCTTTACGCATTATAGAAAGTTAAAAAACCAACTTACAAATACTTTAAATCTGGGGGTGCAGAAAAAAAAAAAAAAATGGAAGTTCAGCCACCAAATCAGGTCGCTATAGGTTCTGAGATGGTAGATTGTGTGCTTATTGAATATGCTCTAAATAATAGTATATATTGTATCATAATTCATTAACCGGACATCCTTGAGAGGACCGAAAGAACTACGATAGAATAAAATAATACAGTATTATTTGATATCTACCCCTTTAAGAAAAACAAAATCCAAATCAGCCCGAAACTCTTAGATGAAGAAATAGGAGGCTAAAAAAGGCAAAGGGCTAATAGTCCTGGTCGAAAGATTATAAAACCTAGACGTAAAAAAATGATAAGGGTTGAGAAAACTTTTCATCTAGACTTTGTTATGTATATGTTGTATATGATCAAACATCAATAAAAAAAAGTACTATATAGTCTTGATGCTCTTTTTCGAAAAAAATATTTAGTGAAATAGACTCAATTATGTAGAATAAACTTGGGTATTATCTGATCTACCCGAATGTCGCAAACTTTTAGGGTGTAAATGGGTCTTAAAAAAAAGAATTGATGTTGATGGGTCTATTCATAAATATAAAGTCTGCATCATAGTGAAATGCTACAAAAAAAAAAAAAAAAAAAAAAACCCAAATGCTTTTATTTCTCTGACATATATACATTAATAATATAGATAGCATCTATTCAAGTGCTTATGTCAATTAAATCATTGAAAAATCATGATATTCATCATATAGATATGAAGAATGCATTATTACAGGGTAAATTGGAAGAAGAAGAAGAATATGTGGTACATCTAGAAGGATATGTTGTTCATGACCAAGAGAAAAATATTTTTAAACTAATAAGGTTCTTATACAGACTAAAAAAGACACATTTGCAATGGCACATAAAATTTGATAATATTATTTTATCAAATTATTTTAAAATAAAAGAATATGAGAAATTTGTCTATAGTAAGGAAACACCTTCCAATTTTATCATAGTTTGTCTATATATAGACGACTTGCTGCTGGTGGATAAAGACATTAGCCTAATCAATGAGATCAAATGCATGTTGATTAAAAAACTAGACATGAAAGAAATGGGGTTAGCTAATGTTATTCTTGGAATAAAAATTGTAAAACGAGACAAAAGCAGTTCTGACTTAGTCCCGATATTTTGAAAGAATATTGAAAAAAAATTAATTCTTTTGACAAACACTCAAGGAAAATCCCTAATGGACAACCATGTACAATTGAGAAAGAATATGAAAGACCTTATAGCTCAAGAAGAATATAACGGAGTAATTGGAAATTTAATGTACTTAACAAATTGTACAAGATCTAACTTAGCTTCCCAATAAAGAAGCTAAGGTGATACACTAGAACTCCTAGTCACGAATACTGAAAAACGTTAGTGAGAGTCTTAAGTTGTCTTAAATTGACTTTTGACTTTTTCATACACTATGTGAGATATTTTTCAATACTTGAAAGGTACTATGATACTATTTGAATATTAGATACGAAAGTCTCATTGTTTATGAACAAATATGTATTTATGATTAAAGAATGAGCTATTTCATGGGAGTCCAAAAACTAGAGATATATTATATGGTCCACCATCCAATTTGAAGTTCATTTTGGATATAGCTGATGAAGAACTTGAATGTCTTAGAAACTTTTTGAATGATATTTCATACTAGATTAAACCAGTACATCTAGTTGTGATTCACGGTGATTCACTATGTGAGATATTTTTCAATACTTGAAAGGTACTATGATACTATTTGAATATTAGATACGAAAGTCTCATTGTTTATGAACAAATATGTAGTTATGATTAGAGAATGAGCTATTTTATGGGAGTCCAAAAACTAGAGATATATTATATTGTCCACCATCAAATTTGAAGTTCATCATTTTGGATATAGTTTGTGAAGAAGTCGAATGGCTTAGAAACTTCTTAGATAACATTTCATACTAGATTAAACTAGTACATATAGTGGCGATTCACTGTGATAGTCAAGTTGCAATAGTTATGAATAAAAATTGAATTTGTACTGGTTTATAAGAACATATCCAATGCATATAGAACATTGTAAGACATTTTATCACAAGGGGATTTTGAACATTGACTATGTAAAGGCAATAGAAAATTTAGTAGATCCACTAACCAAAGGTTACAAAGAGATGTTGAGGGGAATGGGATTGAAATCCACATAATTGAGACAATTATAGTGATAATCCAACCAAATCATTCGAAGATCTCAAGCTCTAGTTCAATGGAAAAAATAAATTGTAAAAGTCCAGCAGTACACTATAATACCATTCTTTATATAGCAACAAGTGTGAATTTGTTCAAATGTAGTGAGGTTGACTTAATGGCTCTTAATAATTTTAAAGGTATAAGTTGTATACTTTAAGTTAGGATTGTCTATACAAGTGTAAAGTATGTCCTACGTCAAAAGAAACACTTATGAATCAAAAGATGGGATCCATAGCCAAAATAGGTCAAATTTGGGAGGACAAAATAATGGTGAGATAGCCACACAAGTTAATATTATTAACTCAATATATGCTGAGGTAGTTCAAAGCTACAAACTACCTATCATGATATATCAATGTCTCTGAAATTGAGTTGTGTATATGTCTTAACTATGGAAAACTTCACTAATATAAGGGGGTTGTTGAATAAATTAGTTTTTATCATTGATAGAATTTAATATAAATGAAATTAATTTGGAATTTTAAAAAATCTATATTCGGTGAGTAAGAATACATTAGGCCAAATATATAAATTAATTGAGTTTTTCTCTATTATTTGGATGAAAATATACTATCTTCGTCCAGCAAGGATGCCCCTTTTAGTTAGGGACACAATATTTTAAGTAGTGTAGATTAGTAAGTTTTAATAATAAGTTATGATGTTATGTTATTATTTTTTATCAGTAGCGTTGTCGGTATTTTAAATATTTTTAAGATTATATCTCAATAAAATATATGCAATATGAATATCATTTTGTAGATAATAAAATTTTATATGATACAAATAAATAATATATATATATACATTTATTTATAATTAACTTAAAACTAATTTTATAAAAAATGAAAATTTTTAAATATAGATAAAAAAAATATTTATTTATTGAGAAAAAGATAGAAATAAAGGAGTTTTGAGTGGGCACTACATGTAAGAAGTTAGAAATTTAATTAAATTGATTTATATTTATTAAGTATGTTTAAGATGAATAGATTTACTAATAATAGAAATGATAATCTTTTCTGGGACCAACAAAAAAGGAAAATGGGTCATCTGTGCCGGGATGGATGGAGTAATTAAAGTCGCGGGCAAAATTTTTTTACAGATTGGGGTTAATTAGTTAAGTAATTAAATAATCAATTTAGGGGGTTTTTTCCCACATTTCTTAATACATCAATAAATTATGTATTTATATATTGAATTATGTAATAAAGATGATAAGAAATGTGTCCAGTGCACGTATGTGTCGGAGAGCCATACACGCACGCGCCGTCTACCCGCCAGGATCGAACACAAACATAGACACGTACATGACCGCAAGTTCGGGATCGGAACTCAGTTTTTTTAAAAAAAAATGGAATCGAATTGATATCGATATTTAAAAAAAGGCAATAGGTGCGTACGTACATCATTGATTCATCTACAATTCTATTAAATGTGTGATCATGGAGTCAGAATAAAATTGTAGGGTTTTAAAAATTTATCTAGGTAGTGATTAATTTCATTAGAATTAATTTCCTGAGGTATACGAGCAAAGTGGAATGGGCTCCGAGACTGGCTCATTATGATGACACATAACACGTAGTTTTTCATGCCGTCGTTAAGGCGTTCGGCTTTGTCGAAGATTAGGCCTATTGAGTATTCTTTCAAAATAAATCTGGTACTGACTTCAACCTCACCTTTGTAACGGAAAGTCTGGACATAGCCAATATCCAAATTTCCCAGTCCGTGTGGACGGACGGGATCCTTGAATACATGGTTACTGTCTCAATGTTTGGCATGCCGGAAACTGCAGTGATTCAAGTGTCGTCGATTGCCTAGCTCGAGCTTTGTAAAGAAGTAAATTTCTCGTCGATGTTGGTAGTGGATGAAGAGCTCCCAGGGTAGTTGGTCACCGAAAACCTCAATTGTAGGAACGATGGGAATAAACCTATTTGACAACTGTACTCGACACTTACCGGCCTTATTCAAAAGACTGAGGATGATTCCCACGTCAGCTAAGGGGGGGTGTTCGCCTAAAATATCAGATCCAAATGCCTCTAGACAGAGATGCCACTCGTGCTCGGAGTATCAGTATATTTTTCTGAGTTCATATTTTTAACAACTATACAAAAGGCATAGTGTTTGCAATCATTTGTGACGAAGAACGGGTGGAACATGTCAGCAATTCTGTATTCCCTCAAAAAAAATATGTCACTATCTAGAAACTGTGTGGATCGGAACTCAGGTTTTGGGTTATGAGTTGTGGGTTGTAGGAGACTTGAGGCTAGGCAACTTCTTGGCTTGGCATTATCAAGTTCTATACTATAGTCCAATGCCTGACTTAAGAATTTATTTTGTCTTGAGACGAGCCCAAGACAAGCCCGTGGTTTAAGCTCAAAAGAACAACCCGGATACAGGGCCCATATCATATCCGATTGGTCTAATGGTTTCAAACGATGATTATAATGGATGATCATATCACTTATCTTAATCTTCGAGTGGTTAAGCCTCATTCCACTTCATTGTTCAATCACCAATTGATGAAGCATATTATGTTCATTACTTTGTGATTTAAGTTTTATGGTTTTAAAGCACTCATGTTATATGAACATAAGCAAGCATGTTATGTCCATTTTTTTTCTCACCAACTTCAATTAGTAGTTGGAGCAAATTCAAATGATCAACTAGTGAGCAACTTTTTTATCATTTAATGAATAATGTGAATGTTTTTGGGGCTTTGGGTAAAAGAAAGGATGCTATGTGACAAAAACACCACGAATATATTATATAACACATTGAGTGTGGATAATTTGCTAACGAAAAAAACAATAATCAAGAAACAAGCTTGGTTCATCCAAGTGATACTCGTTGGGATTCTCATTATAAGACACTAGACTGAATTTTTTTTATCGGAAACATTAAAGGATTTCTAAATATCAGATAAATATTTATGTACAACTATACCGGACATACCTGACATTTCAAGGGGAGATAAAAAAAAAATGTGACAAACTCATCGAAAAAGACTATGTAAGCCTAAATAAAGTATTCTCTACACGAATATTAACTAATTAAGGACCATTTAGTAAGGATCAAAATAAGCTAATTTGAAACACATTTGTTCACCAATAAACTAACGGCTAAGAATTTGACAGTAAGTTGGTAGTACCTCAAAGCCCTTGTCCGAATCATTCTCCAAACCACAAGCAACATGCATAGTTTGATCAACACTTTATTTGGTAGAGGATACAGTATGAGTAGAGGATGTCCCAAATCAAAAAATAAAAAAAAACCGAGGCATTGTAATAGGTTTAATTTTAAAATCATGAGTTTTGATTTTTTTTTTTTTTTCATTGCTAATGTCTTATTGAAATTGTTAGCAAAAATATACTTGAAATTGTTAGCAAAAATAAGTATATTGTTGGCAACCTTTCAGAAAAAAGTTAGAACATTGGTAATGTTGTGGCTTTGATTACAATGTTGAAAGATGACTTGAAGTTGAATAGGAAAGATGGTTCGGATGACTTTTTTGAAACTATAAGAAAAAAGATACTTTGAAATAGTCATTTTTGTTCCGATGGAAGATCCTATGCCTAGTCGGGGTAAATTTGAAAGAAAGTCGATGGCCAAATAAAAATTTATTACTACTTTTTTCAATGAGATATTTTTTTTAGGTACTTTACATATTTAAAGCTAGACATACTTAATCATTTCTGTATTTTTATTGATGATTACTTTACTTTCTTATCATGAAAGGTTGTTGATCTCATGCACCAGAAATTGATAATCATTTTTCGAAATCAAGTTCCCAACTTTTTGTTGGCATCGTAATTTCCTTGATCCCAGCGATCATTTTCTAGTTTTGATTTTGATAAATTACTTCGTATTGTTGAATTATATCTATAAAATTTTGATGATAAAGTTATGTTGACCAAAGAACTCAAACAGTACATTGCAATAATAAAGTTATGTTGACCAAAGGACGGTCATGTTGCAATAGCTAGTATTGAGAGATCTTTCTTACGATGAATATTATTAACAATGATTTGCATAATAACATGAGCAAGGAATTTCTCTATGATAGCTTACAATATTATATTGAAACGGAATTGTTTGAAAAAAATTTAAAATGAAGCTATTTTTCAATGTTTGGCAAGTCGAAGTTTTCAACTGCCGAATATATAAGTTTATTTGAATAATATTTAATATTGATTGAATTATAATTTATAATTTTTATTTCTGATATTTATTTCATTTAAGAAAAGTGTCTCCCTTTCTTTAAAATTTTGGCTCTGTCACTGACCATCGAAACAGTTTCAGAAATGGCATGTGGATGCACCATCACACGCTAGTGAAAGGTTAACCAGCATAAAAAAATTTCTTGTGTGTGTGACTCGTAAGCACCGTTGTTCCCCATGAAATTTTGGTGGCTAGTCAAATTTGAAACGAAGAATACGGTAGTGTAGGTGACGATAATTTGAGGTAATGGAAAGAAGAGATACGGTGAGGACGATACTGTCGATTCTTTAAGGGAGAAATTAGGCTATAATATAATATAATATAAAACTTTGCACAAATTTTGTATTTTCTTAATAAAATATATATATAGCCTTAATACAAATTTCATAAACTCAAATAATAACAATTTAATCTAATAAAGATAATTAAATAATAGAAAAAAAAAATTTAAAACAAAATATAAGAATTTTAAATATATTTATTTTTAACACGTGATGATTTTTGACACACTTACAAAATTCTACATGCAAAAGACTTGAAATTTGTTTTTTAATACTCCGTATGCCTTGGCATTTTTTTTTCATACTTTGTATCTATTTTTATGTTTATGTTTTGATATAGTTGTTGGTTGTATCAGATATTTTATATAAAAATTATTTTTTCCCTAGATTCGAATTTTATGATACCCAAAATATATGTATTTCGCTGTGACCCTTGCTGATAACTTTTGCCTTATGGAAATATCTATTCTTTTACAAAAAAAAATTATTTTTTAATTGTCCAATCTCTATATTAAAAAAAATTATATTTCCTTTATTATAAACTCCTTTTTTTTTTGTCTGTCATAAAAAAAATAATAATAATTGAACTATTTTTTTTTAACAAAAATTCGTACAATTTTTTTCTACTTCTATATTATTTTTTTACTATAAAAGGTATCAAATAGAAAAAAAATATACATACTTCCTTAAAACTCCTACTAAAAGTTAATGAATATTATTGGTCTCAAACGTCTTGATCGTTCAGCAATAAATAAACAACTCCGGATTTCGACAAATAGATCAGAATTGCCCAAATAGAGTTATGTTGTTCATGGAGGACTCGAATAGCACATGCACACTATAAACAAATAAATGAATCACACTAAACTTGTTAACCAAGTTCGGTCATTAAGAACCTACGTCTGACAATACCAACCCAAGCTCAATCAAACTCAAATACGAAGGAATCAAGCTTACAAAACAGTTGACCCAAGCCCTTAGAAATCCTAACACATTTCTCACCCGATATTTACTAGATCATCCCTTAACGCATACTACTTGTGCAACCCATCACTCTCTTCTCTGTTCAACAACCTTCTACAATTTTTGTTCGAGATTTTTCTCAATCTAACTAACTCTACATCCTCACACTCACTCAAATTTTATTAGAAGTAATTGGTTTTACATTCCGCAAGATGGGGACCAGCAAAATTCTTCATCACCCATCAATTTGGGTCTTCAAGTTTTTCATACAATTGATCAATTTTGGCTGCTTCAATATAGATCTCATGATTTGATTGGACTCAGGTTAAATTGGTCGCAGTTGTCTACTTATGTCTACACGTTGATCATCCCATATGTAGAAAACATCAACCAAAACCTAAGCACAAATATAGTCCACTTTCAACAATCTTTCCCTTTCTGGTTGATGTTTATGAACCTCAGGAAGGACGATCACATCAACACTACATACCATAAGCAAGCATTCATGATTTGCCAAACTCCTTGGTAAGCAACAAAAAAAACAACAAATATAAATCAAAACAACTAAGATCAACCACCACTACTCCCATATGGGAAACATCAAAACAAAAATTTCTTAGTCATCATGATGGGGACTAAACGATGCTCTTTTTTCTTCTGACACAATAAAAACCGAACTCTCTATATTCAGCTTTGTCAAGACGAGCATCTAGAATTAGTTCTTAATCAGCCAATATGTCAATCATGGATACAAGGGAGTTTTCAATTCTTCTAATTCTCTTAAAAAGATCTTGAGATTCCATAGATTCACTAGATTCACTACTAAAACACTTCTTATAAGTTGCATCATGTAAATTCAGGAAAATGATATGAGCCGGACTTGATTTAAAGTTTTCATTCCTTCTAAGCATACATGGTGCTTGAGTATGAATGTTTTTCATCATTGTGAATAGTAGAGTAAGTGACATCTTCTACATCATGTGTTGTTTGTTCCTGGTTCAAACTACCATCACATGTACACTATGCGATTTTAGTAGTTTGCATATTCGTTTCAACATCTTCGCTTCCCCCAAGGATCAGCTTTTCTTCCTTCCATTTCTACCATCATCTTAGGGCTATTTCTATATGTAGATGTATCCACTCCATTGAAGCATCTTGGGTTTTTTTCAATTCTGTATGGCTAAAAAATACTTCACCCTAGATTGCTCCATCCCACGAACATTTTTATCATTTGCACCAATCCTATTCTCAGTCCATTTTCCAACACTCAAACTCTCTTCTCAACCTTTCAAATTTAGCTTCAACGTTGATCTTAATCTAGTTGCCCTTTTAATTTCATCTTTAGCTCCTATATTTTGCTACGCTGGGAAACAATCAAGCCAAAACGCTTGAATCAACACTTAAAATCGGCCAAAGTTAGAAAGAAATGAGATGATTCCCTATCTTCTCTATTTGGGTTATCTATTGCAGTTTGAATAACCTCTAGACGTGACTCTTCTCAAATTGCAAAGATTTTTTTTTCAATTGATTGTTGAATATTCATCACCCAGAGCTTTTTTTACCTTCCTTGGCTCAATCTTCGAAGTAAACTAATTCAGTCCGCCACCTTCACAAAAAATTTTGGATTTACCTCTTGTTTATCTTTCACATTTTGGATTAGCAATAATAGCATTTGTGATGGAACAAATGCTCGTAAAATATGTATTATCCCCCTTGTGTGAATCTAGTAGGAAACAATAACAATAGAATAATCACGGCAAAAAAGGTAATGCAACCAATCAACAAGGACATGAGCAATTTTACATAGAAAACCTCCTCGATATGAGGAGTAAAAACCATAGGACTGAAGTCCAAAAAATCTCCACTATAATAAAAAAGGGGTACAAATCGTTCAACAAAAAAATCAACCCAAGTTCCAACTCACAAGATATAACACCAATCTTGTCAACGAATATATAACTGAAATAGAAAATTCACAAACAGTACCCTTCCGTTCAGACCAAAAAACTCAATAATCCAAAAGTCTGATCAAGATCTCCACCGTTTATAATTTACTCCACGATGTCCCTAAAAACATACTCAAATTTCATCCTGATCCAACGCTTAGATCTTCCACTTCAATATCAACACTGAAACTGGTCAGACGGAATCCGGGAAGGAAAAGAGCTCTTGTTCGTGTCTATATCAGAATCTGTGATGTTCCGATTCTGATCTCCACCATTCCGAATGTAGAAATATGAGTGATAAACCTTCTTCAGGAATTTGGGGAATATCTGACGGTTGGATATTCGTACATCGTCGTTTTACAGAGACTGGGCACAGGATGAGTAAGGTGGCGGCTGCAACTCTTTTAATCACTCTCAAATCCTAATCCACTCAATATTAAATTTATACCTAGGTTGATTATCCATATGTGAATTTACCAAAATACCATTTCACATTAAGGAAAAATAAGTCAAAAATTTTCCCCATTTTCCGACTATGTGGAGCAATCCTCAATTATGAACGACTATGTAGAGAGATTCGCCATCCCGGCGATCAATCTACAAGTCTCAAGCTTCTCCTTTGGTAAAGCTTTCGTTATCATGTCTGCACCCTTATCATCTATATGAACCTTTCCAAGTTCAATCAATTTATCACTGATAACATCTCTTATTCAATGACAACGCACATCAATATGTTTTGATCTACCGTGAAAAGTAGAATTCTTTCCCAAATGCATAGCGCTTTGATTATCACAAAGTACTGCGTACCTTTCTTGCTTAAACCCAAGCTCCTCCATAAATTTCTTCATCCGCAAAAACTCTTTACAAGCCTCAGTCGCTACGATATACTTTGCTTCAGTTGTAGAGAGCACAACACATTTTTGCTACTTTGATTGCCAAGATACAGCACTACTAGAAAAGGTTATCAGGTATCCTGAGATGGATTTCCTAACGGAGGTTGTCCATCACCAAATGTAAGCCTTGAATTGGAACTGCCACGTAGATATCTCAATATCCACTTCACTGCATTCCAATGCTCACTTCCTGGATTAGACATGTAGTGACTGACAAAGTCAACTGCATAAGCTATATCTAGCCTCGTGCATACCATCGCAAACATCAAACTTCCAACAACTGAAGCATAAGGAAGTCTTTTCATCATTTCTTTATTTTCATCAGTGGAAGGACTATGGTGAGCACCAAGCTTATGGTGAGTAGCAAGAGGAGAACTAACCACTTTAACTTTGCTCAAATTGAACCTCTCAAGAATTCCTCAATGTACGATTCTTGAGATAACTGTAGTCTTCTGTTTGCTCTATCTTGGGAGATGTTGATGCGCAAAATTTTCTTGACTGGTCCCAAATCCTTCATAGCAAAGGATTTGGTCAACTCTTTATTCAATCTTTCAATTCTTGAAGTATTTTTACCAACAATTAGAATATCATTAACATAAAGTAGCAATATAAGAATATCATCATCCGAGAATCTCTACACAAACACACAATGATCATAATTAGTCTTACGATAGCCTTGCTCCCCCATAACCAACTCAATTTTTTTATACCACAATCTAGGTGCTTGCTTCAAACCATAAAGGCTTTTCTTTAGCTTACACACATAGTTTTTTTTCCTCTTTCCTTCAAAACCTTCATGTTGCACCATGTAGATTTCTTTATCGAGTTCACCACGAAGAAAAGCTGTTTTTACATACATCTTCTCAATCTTCAAATCATTACTAGCTGCTAAGCCAAGCACAAAGTGAATAAAAGACATCTTAACAACTGAAGAGAGTATTTCATCGAAATCAGTCCCTTTTTTCTGATTGAAGCCCTTCACAACTAGTCTGGGTTTGAATCGTGGTCATGAAGTGTGCTCTTCTTGCTTCACTTTATACACCCATTTATTTTTCAAAGTATTCTTGCCTTTAGGAAGCTTTATTAGTTCATAAGTGTCATTCTCACCAAAGACTTCATCTCTTCTTGCATAGCCTCCAACCACTATTTTTTTTTCTGTGAGCTTTGTATTGCTTCTTCGTAGCACTCTGGTTCTCCAGAATCAGTCAAAAGCACATATTGATCTGGATTATACAACTTAGAAGGTACATGAGCTCTGATGCTTCTTTTAAGTGGTTCCTGAGCTGGTTTCAGAACCTCTGGCGGTAGTGTGTCTATATCCTCTAGCTCCTCAGAAGGGACATCATTACTACCAAAATTAGGCTGATCCTGATTCTCCTCGTGACTCTCCTCGTGAGCTTCCATTGGAATGTGATTATTTGTAGGAGCTGATTTATTCATTTTCTCAATGTTCTTTATCGTCTGGTCTTCAACAAACACAACATCTTGACTTCTAATAAGTTTATTTCTCACTGGATCATAAAATCTATAGCCAAAATCATCTTGTCCATATCTGATAAATACACATTGTCGAGTCTTCATGTCCAACTTAGACCTTTCATCTTTGGGGATGTGCACAAATGCTTTACATCCAAAGACCCGCAAATGATCATAGGAAATGACATGTTCTTAAGAAATATATTAGGGCAGGGGACGAAATGACATGTCCAATTCCTCATTAATGACCTAGGAAGAGATGAAAGTCAAGAATACCTCTTTGGGAATGGAGGTGAGGGACTTTATTCTCCTTCCATCTTTGACTTCAATTTGCATGCAACTCTTGGGGAAAATCTCATTTTGTCTTTTGTTGCAGTGTGTCTAAGATACAAACTTTGTCTCATCTTGATCCTCTTCTTATGTTTACAACATCCAACACATCAAAACTTGAAGAAAGAACCTGAGACATGTTACAGTCCTGCAAGCAGCTGCAGACTTCCAGGTAGTTGACGTGTCGTCTGATCTATCTGCGGATTTATGATACAAACTTTTCTAAAAAATAATAAAGGATCTAAACTTTTATTAACGAAATCGAGTAAAAATATTGCACTAGTTTTGGTTTTTGAAAGGCTCAGTCCCAAACCAACTCGGAAACACAAATCTACACAAAAACACACCCAAAAACGCGACGAACACAAACACACCGGCCTCTTACCTACGACACAAAGAAAATACCCCCACAAACAAAGAAACAAGGCAAAACAGAAGCCTTCACGTTGACAGAGCCCCTTACGGCTCAAATCAACAACACAGGGGAAAATCACCATGCCAAGAAACTCCACAGAGCATGAGGAAGGCAACCGTCAAAGAACCTCCGGAAATCATCGCCGAAAAGTGGTGCGAGAGAGAGATGAGATGAGAGGAGAGGCTAGAGAGTAGAAGTTTTAGAGAGAAGATATGAGAGTGAGATTATGAGAATGGCGCCCTGCCTCCTGCTCTTATATAGTAGGTTAAAAGGACGCGGGTCATAAACATGGGTTGGGGGTCAGGGCTGGGTAGGGCGGCGGGTCGCGGCCTACGTAAGTATATTGTGGGTTGTGTCATAGGTTTAGCCCAGGTGTGTTTGGGCTGCAAAAATGAGTTCATTTGTATCTAAATGGGGTGGATCCATGTGGACAAAAAATCTAACAAATCCTCCACCTGATTTTTTGTCTGAGTGGCTGGGGTACATCATCGCCCATATATTTACCTGCATAAAAGAAAAGACATAACTTTTTTTTAAAAAAAAGAAAACATTAACTTAGTCTACCTACTACTCTAAGTAGTACAAGGCTAATCAAGGGTATCACAATGTATATATTTCATACAAAATACAAATTTATTTGCAAGTAAAGCTTTAGTTCCCATATCCGATGGGTTATACTCAGAATGAATTTTTTCTAATTTTTAAAATTCCTTTAGATACAATATCACTTATAAAATGAAAATGCACGTCAATATGTTTGGTTCTATCATGAAATACAGAATTTTTGCATAACTGAATTCCTGACTGACTATCCGAAAAAATAGTAACAATATGTTGTGAATAACCTAATTCACTGATTAATATTTTTAACCATAATGCTTTTTTTAAAGCTTCAGTTATTGCAACATATTCAGATTCTGTAGTGGATAGTGCTACAATATGTTGCAATTGAGATTTTCAACTTATCCAAGTTCCACACAAAGTAAACGCATAAGAAGTTGTACTTTTCCTACTATCTCTATCATTTGCATAATTTGAATCCCACAAACCCTCTAATTTAACATTTTCAGTATATTTTCCAAACACAAGACCAACATTTATTGTACCAACTAAGTATCTAAAAACTCATTTCAATGCATGTCAATGTTTTAAACCAGGGTTCGACATATACCTACTTAAACAACTAATAGCATAAGGTAAATCTGGTCTAGTGCTAACCATTAAGTACATTATGGAACCTATTGCATTAGAATATGGCACATGTTTCATATATTCAAAATCAGATTCTGATTTGGGACATTGATCTCTACTTAACACAAATTAGAAGCCATAGAAACAGAAACAGATTTAGCATCACTCATAGAAAACTTCTTAAGAATTTTCAAAATATAAGTAGACTGATTTAAAAATAGTCTTGAATTTTTTCTATCCCTAGTGATACACATTCCTTAAATCACTTTGGCATCACCCAACAGTTTCATGTCAAAATTATCACACAAACATTTAGTCACATGATCAATAAGTTTTAAACATGGACTAATAATCAACATATCATCCACATAAATGAGAAGAAAAATAGGTTGGTTTTTAATAGTCTTAAAATACAAACAATAATCAAATTTGCTTTTAATAAAATCAAAATTTTTCATACAATTATCAAATTTGATATTCCATTGCCTAGGTGACTGTTTTAAACCATATAAAGAGTTATTTAACAAACAAACATGATTCATTTTGTTTTTATCAACAAAACTTTTAGGTTGTTTCATATAAATCTTCTCATTTAATTCACCATGCAAAAAAGCTGTTTTAACATCCAATTGTTTTAGCTCCCAATCATAAAATGCAACTAGAGCTAACATGACTCTAACAGTGGTAAATTTGACAACAGGGACAAAAATTTCATTATAATCTATTCCTTCCTTTTGGGTAAAACCCTTAGCTACTAATCTAGCTTTAAACCTAATTCCATTATCTTCTCGTTTAAC
Source organism: Andrographis paniculata (assembly GCF_009805555.1). Classification (NCBI taxonomy): domain Eukaryota; kingdom Viridiplantae; phylum Streptophyta; class Magnoliopsida; order Lamiales; family Acanthaceae; genus Andrographis; species Andrographis paniculata. The sequence goes on from NW_026137591.1 coordinate 2,842,847, forward strand.
TTTATAAATCCATTTACAATCAACAAGAGAACAATTAGGAGGTTTAGGAACCAAACACCAAGTTTTATTATCATATAATCTTTCATTGCTTTTAACCACTGATTTTTATTATCAGAATTTATGGTCTTCCTAAATGTCTTAGGTTCATTACCATCTAAATTCTCAATACACTAAAAGCCAAAGAAGACAAATCAAAATCACCAAGCCTAGTAGGCAATCTAGGGATTCTTCTACCCCTATCTCTAGTCAATTGGTAATTTTCTAACTTATTTTGATTATTATTAACAAAATCAGATTCATTTTGACTAATATTATCAAAATCAGATTCATTTTGATTTTCAGAAATGTTATTATCATTTTCAATAACAGTTTCCTCTCTCTCAGCAGATTCTACACGAATTTCAGCATCATTTTCTAAATTTTCTACCTCACCTGTACTAACAATATTATACTCCACCTCATTTGGAGTATTACGAGAGTCTAAATTTTCAACATCAATTTCAGATTTATCCAAAACAGATTTTTTAATATTTAAACAAGGCATTTTATTTTCATTGAAAACAACATCTCTAATACTAACAGTTTTAAAAAACCAGGTCTAATCCTTAAGCATAATCTATAACCCTTAACTTTTTCCGGATAACCCAAAAAAACACATTTTTCAGCTCTAGGGTCTAATTTGTCATTATTAACAAGTATAAAAGCAGAAAACCCAAACACCCGAATATTTGAAAAATCAATTTTCCTACCAGTCCACTTAAATTCAGGACAATCGTCATTCAAAGGAATAGAGGGTGATCTATTGACTATAGAAGTTGTTGTCACAACAGTTTCCCCCCAAAATTTTTTAGACAAATCGGATGAAGCCAAAAGGCTTTGAACTCTCTCCAAGAGACTCCGGTTCATCCTTTCAGCCACCCAATTCTGCTGGGGTGTATAGGGGACAGCCCTATGTCTATTTATACCATTTTCTTGAAAAAAAAACATCAAACCAGAAGTTGCAAAATTCTAAACCATTATCAGTTCCAACATATTTAATTTTCTTTGTTGTTTGATTTTCAATTTTAATTTTCCAATTTTTGAAAACATCAAACGCATCAGATTTATTCTTCATAAGAAATACCTAGGTTTTTCTTGAAAAATCATCAATAATGGATAAAAAATATCTAGACCCACCATGTGTGGGCTCACTAGTTGGGCCCCACACATTAGCATGTAAATGATCCAACACAAATTTAGATAAATCACGTTTTTCACCAGGGGGATGAGGAAATTGGACCATATGGTGTTTACCATACACACAATTATCACAAAAGGACACTGGATTAAATTTTACATTTCCTAAGGATCCATTTTTATGTAAAATTTCTAATCTCTTATTACTTAAGTGTCCTAATCTTTTATGCCACAATCACTATTCTCCTTAACATAATTTATTGTATTTACAGGCATATTAATTGGTTCAGCACAAGTAACGTATAGATTATTACGTTTTACAGCTTTAAACACAACTAAAGATCCCTTAGTAATTTTCATACAATCATTTCCCCATTTACCCTCTAATTCTAAATCTAATAAAGCAGCACAAGATAGCAGATTGTTTGATAAATCAAGTACATGCCTCACATTATTTAATTTTAGCACAAAACCAGTGTTAAATTTCAAATTTACACTACCAATTCCAAGCACATTAAAACCACTATTATCAGCCATGGAAACAGTGCAATTTTCTAAAGTTTTGTATTCACAAAAAATTGATTTTAATGGAGTCATATGGTAAGTGCATCCAGAATCAATAAGCCATTTATTCATACATACATTGTTCACATTCAAGCAATGGATAGTAACAGTAAACACATCACCACAATTTTGATCAAGTAATGTCATATTGGCTAACTCACTAGCATGTTGTTGGCTACCATTATTATTACTGTTTGTAACGTTATTAAGCTTCCTTTTAGGGCACTCACGTATAAAATGGTTAGGATCACCACAATTATAACATCTTTTACCCCCTTTATTTGGAGTTCTAGACCTATTAATTCATCTACTTTTAGATCTATATTTATTTCTATTATTCTGGTTTTTATTACTATTATTATTATTTCCAGAATTACCCTTTTTATTTGATCTAAAAGGAGACCTACCTATAGTATACATGACTTCACCCTTATTGGACTTATGAATTTGTAGATCTAACTTTTTAGATTTTAACCCATTAATAACTACATCTAATGTTACATAATCACGGTCATATTTAATAGCAGATTTCACATCTATGTATGAATTAGGAATTGCATTTAACAACACTATAGCACTATAATCATCAATATTTTTATCACCAGTAAGTTTTATATCTTGTATTAATTTTGAAAAACTGTCCAGATTTTCATCAATTGATTTTGACGAATCAAGTTTAAAACTAAAAATTTTTTCCAAACAAATATAACCTACTAGGAAGTGAAGTTTGAGTGTATAGTTCATCCAATTTATTCCATAATTCCAAAGCAGATTCTTGTTTTCCTACTTTCTTAATTACATAATCTGCTAAATTGAGTATTATAATAGAGTGAGTCATTTTATCTAACTCAGCTCTCCTCTCTAAAGGAACTTGAGCTACATGATCCGGCTCAATTGCTCTTATTATTCTTTGAGTGACTAAAATGCTTCTCATTTTTTGTTTCCAAATTGCAAAATCTATTTTTCCATAAAAAGGCAGTATATTAAAACTAGAGCTACCAGACATTTTTCTTTTTAATAAAAAAAAATTTTAATTTTTAAAAAAAATGACCAAGTTCTGATTCTACAAAAAATTTCAGAAAATTATTTATTTAATTTTCACACAAAAATCAGATTGTTTTGCAAGATAATCACAGGAAAAACAAACAATCACAAATTATCGCAAATAATCAGCAGCAAACAATTTAGACAATCAAAAATATAACCTAACTATTACAACATACACTCGTGACTATTCAACCGAGGTACTCGAGAATCACTCACAAAATAAGGATCGGAGTTTAGTTACATTGGTTTCACAATAGCCTTTACAATTTATTTTCAGGCGCAAAAATTAAATGCAGAAATTAAAACAAACACAAAGCAGTAAAAAAGTGAGTTTAGGGGTTACCCTCGTAGCACAGCAACAAAAATTATATTCCTACAAGACAACGGGAATCTCACAAACACAGACCTATTCTCTTTTGTAGAAAATAGGGGTTAGCCAAAAACTAAAATTCAGAAAAAACATAAAACAAACACAAATATGTTTCTATTCTAACAAATTGTTAGAATCCCCGAAACAGATCGAATATTACACACTGCCGACTCAAAAAACGAACACAAACAAACAAGGCTTAAAGATTTTGAAGATTTCAAACAAGATTTGGTTTGAAAATATAAAGATCTTCAAAAAATATTTACCAAACTTTTTAAAATTTAAAAAATCTTTTAGATTTTGACTTCCCAATTATAGATCCACAAGGATCTTTAACAAAATTTTACAAAAATAGAGACAACTTAACCCGATTTACACTTATTATTTAATGAAAGTTTGAAAACAAATTTTTTTTATCAAAAATAAAATGATTTTGTAATAAACTAACCAAATATAGACTCAAACTTAACCAAACTACACAGATTTGTAGCGATTAAGTCACGATTAATACAAATCGCACTCGACCGAGGGTAGAGAGCATGGATCGAGTGAGATTTCGGCCGGTTTTAAGCAGATCTATAAAGAAAAGAATCGAAACACTTTAAAAACGGTTCGATTCAACCAGATCATTGATAAATCTAACGATTTACAACCAATATTAGATAGATCTACAAGGACAATAATCGAAACACTTAAAATAGTTCGATTCAAACAGATCCTTTTGTAGATCTAAATATTTTCAACCGAAAAACCTCAAAAAAAAAGACAAACTCGATTTCGAAAGCAAAATACACCAAAAAAACTCTGATACCACTTGTTATTAAAAATAACAAAGGATCTAAACTTTTATTAACGAAATCGAGTAAAAATATTGCACTAGTTTTGGTTTTTGAAAGGCTCAGCCTCAAACCAACTCGGAAACACAAATCTACACAAAAACACACCCAAAACGCGACGAACACAAACACACCGGCCTACGACACAAAGAAAATAACCCCCCATAAACAAAGAAACAAGGCAAAACAGAAGCCTTCACGTTGAGAGAGCCCCTTGCGGCTCAAATCAACAACACAGGGGGAAATCACCATGCCAAGGAACTCCACAAAGCAGGAGAAAGGCAACCGTCGAAGAACCGCCAGAAATTGTCGTTGGAAAGTGGTGCAAGAGATAGGGGAGAGGAGAGGAGAGGCTAGAGAGTAGAAGTTTTAGAGAGAAGATATGAGAGTGAGATTATGAGAACGGCCCCTGCCTCCTGCTCTTATATAGTAGGTTAGAAGGACGCGGGTTATAAACATGGGTCGCAGGTCAGGGCCTGGGTAGGGCGGTGGGTCGTGGACCAGGTAAGTATATTGTGGGTTGTGTCATAGGTTTGGCCAAGGTGTGTTTGAACTGCAAAAATGAGCGTATTTATGTCTATATGGGTTGGATCCATGTGAATAAAAAATCCAACACAAACAAATAAAAATCTTATAGCAACGTGATTAATTTTTAAAAATATATTTTAGATGAAAGATAAAATATATTATTTTTTCAAAATATTATAAATCTATAAAACAAATAAAATACAAACCAAAGATAAAATTCATTAAATATTCGATTATGGGAGCAATACAACTTGAAAATAATAGGACAAAATTACAAACCACTCATTATCAGTATATGTTTAGTTGCAAATGTGTGTAACACGTGTCGACATGACGATAGGCTACGTGGCTAGTAGTGCCCAGGAGTGTTGATGCTTAATTAATTATGCCCTATTGTATAGGTTTAATGTTTTGGTTTGACTTGACCACTTCGTTATAGTCTGTACCACCACGATACGGCTGCTTTAATTAATTGATTAATTTCACTGGACTTTGAAGAAAATTTACAGAGGATATTAAAATAGATAATTAATTAATTTTATTTATTTTATATAATATTTGTAATAGATTTTTAATACAATTATTTTTTATTAGGTAAAATAAAAATTGAAACAGTATTGTTTAAATTTGTATATGTTAAATTCTTTATATTTGATTTATTTTAAAAAAAATTATTATATCAATGGTAAATTAATACAGGCCACTATTATAAAAAAAATAAAAACTATTTTTGATAATCTAAACATAATTATTAAAACATAAAAAAATCGTAATTATAAATTTTTTAATTAAATAATACTCTATAAATTTTTTGAATATGTTGATTTTCACAAAATATTGTACGGCTCCCATCAGAAATTTGAGTCAGAGGGAATATTCTAATGTCCAAATTGAGCCTGATTGTCAACCATATGTTTTTGCTCCAAATAAGCCGAAAAGTGTATTTTATATTATTTACATAAACAAGTATATATACAACTGCAATTGACAATTATATATGGAAGAATAATTACTATTAATTATAATAGAAACATTTAGCAGATTTTGTGGCTGCAAATTCGGGCTAACTTGAAGTAAAATACGGCTGACAATCAAGCTTGATTTGGGCGGTACGGTACATTCCCTCTTAACAATCCGTGGCTTAATCCAACCGTTTCTCGATAATAAATAAAATAGCTCACACTTTAGTTCGATCCACTAAATTCGGCTTGAACGTTTTTATCTAACCCAAACCCTTAAACCAAAATCGTAATCATTTTGGTGTGTTTGTCTTGGGGATTTGATTAGATTTCTACTATTCATCCTATTTTTTTCCCCCAAAAACATCGAATCAAACATTTATTTTTCATTTTTTATATTATACTAAAAATTAATTTTTCAAAACATCACATCAACACCTATTTATATCACATCATACGACTATTCAAATTCAAAATTTTTATTATTCAAATCCCAACTCAAAATCCAAACCCATTATAAGTTAAAGATTATCGACAAAAAAAAAAAAAAAAAAAAAGTAGAGAAATTTTAGCTGTCTACGTTAGTATTGAATGGAAAAGGATCGGAAGAAATTTTTGTTTGCCCGAGTGTTGTTCGGAACATATGGCCAGAGCCGGGCGGGGCACTAGAGGAAGGCCTCCGTCTGAAATCGAAGTTGATTGTCAAATATAAAATACATTAATTTTTCAAATAAAATATATATTCCTCGTCCAATTATTTCAATTTTTCTTTTTATTGTCACGTCCAATTATCACTTTCTATAAAAGACAAAAATTAATAAATTTAATAACAATTAAATTTCAACTAATTAATTAATCTATTTAGGGTGTATTTGTTTATTTTTTTTAGTTCCAAGTATTTTTTTATTAGATTTATGAAAGTGTGTCAATAAAATAAATAATAATATTTTTATATTGAATTATTAATATTTAAAATAATGAGTGTCTAAAATATATATTATATTATGAAAATGTGTGTTATATTGTATTTTTTCATAAAATTAACTAATTGTGAAACCTATTTGGAAGTTTTTTTTCTAGATGAACATATCAACATTTTTTACCCATAATTATTACAATAATTTATTTTTAATTAGAGATAAAAAAATATCGAATTTTTAAAATATCATGCTTATTATACTTGAAAAATACCAAAAATTTCAAACTTTCGGCATACTAAAAATTTCAGTACAGTATGATATTGTATTGAACTTTTTCGATATAGTATCATAATGTAGTTCGACATTATCAATATATATCGAAATATGAAAATTATTTTGGTGTACAACAAAAATACTATATATTGTTGTTACTCCCAAATATTTTCGAGCCTCCGGAGGTGACTAGTGGCCCAACTCGGAGGAGTAGATGGGCCGACCCAAATCCAGCCCAAATTTATGTCCGGATAAAAGCAAGCTTAATATGGATGATGAAGATATTAAGGAAATGAGTCAAAGTTTCTTAAACAAGTGAAAAGTTGAAAAGGAAAGGTGATCGAATTATGGACAATGAAATAATAGAGTGGATGAAGTGAAAATTATTTTAATTCATATATTAATATATATATCACCTAGGATGAGAGGAAGAAATAAAGACACCCAAAATAATTTCTTATTCTGTTTCTTTTACTTTCATTTTATTCATGCTTATTAGATTAAATTTATGTTTTGTTTTTTAGACCTAAGCAATTTTCATTCATATTTTTCAATTGAGCTTTCTACTGTACATTTAATTTGCTCTTCATCTACTTTGTTTCTCATATTGCAATATTTTTAAATCCGCTCCGCACTATATTCGATCCATCATCGGACCATCGTTCTATAAATAGTTTTATTCGGAGGTATTGCCAATATCCCACTACAAGATTAGCCCGGATAATTTTTTGAGGAGACCGGGGAACCCAATTCACGTCGATCTTGACTGGCCTAATCCATTGGGCTGTCATCGACGAATTTCAACGGTAAAAAATTGCCATGTGCAGTGGGACTCCGACGAGTCTCGCATTTCATGCAATTAAGGAATCGCAAACTACCATCTCCGGACAGCACCACCATGTCGAAATAAAAAGGACTCGTCGGCAAAAATTCAGCGCCACATGTTTCCGGAGAGATCACACACGATGAGTACTCTACGGCTCCGGAGAGTGTGGAAAGAATGGTCACGATTTCGGCCAGCATTTTACATGACCAGATCCGGAAGGAGATTCAAACGGCACTCCGCGGGTCTTCGCTGGAACTTTCCCAGTACATTATGGATGTCTTAAAGCCCTCCGTCCACAATGAATTCTCATGGATGAGGGACGAGGAAACGTGTAAGGGCAAGGCACCGACGGACAACCCCAAAAGTGCTAGAATGACCCTCCGGCAAGCACAACGCAAGGAGGCAAGGCTGGATCACTTCCGGTGTCACTACAGTATGGCAACGTGACCATACTAGCCAAAGGAAACGGAGGCAGGGGCCTCCCGAAGGAGACAGTGGCCGAAGGACCTTGGCAGTCCTCAGGGCAGGCCACCATAAGGCCGCCACCACAACAGGGACATCTGGGAAGCAGCAGATGTGCACAACCCACGTCCCAATGGTGTATCAACCCTCTATTCGGCGGAATTGGCGCCCCTACATTAGCCACGGATGTAAACGCTCAAGGAAACTTCTTGACCGAAGGAGAAGCAGCCGAACATTGAGGGGTCGACGGCCTCAATACCTCTGTTCGCCCTATCAGCCCTTGGAGTTGCTTGGGGCATCCGCTCCACCTTCGAACACATCTTGGGGGGCAGCCCCACCACCTCCGGGCCCGTGGGGGGCAGCGTCGTCATCAGTAGTAGTTGCATGGGGCCCTAATCTACTAGCTCCGGCCTTTCCGCCTTCACCGAGGGGCAGACAGCATATCAGGAAGTCCTCCCTGCCGGACCACCCGCAAAGCAGGGGTACGGACCTCCACACCAGGGCCGCCTGATTCAATTCGGTACTCTATCCCACCACCGACGGCACCTCCGCGAGTACCGGCCGAGGGGAATCGAGTACGTCCACCTCTGGCTCACCCTCCACAAGGACATCAACAATACTTTTCTTGCGCCCAAGCAAGTCCGGGACAGCCCGGAGGACATGCCGATATTGCTCATTCGCCGCGATCGATTATTAATCCACAGGCCATCGAGGAAGCAATTCGGAGGTTGTATGGCAATCCTATCTGGGTACCCACTAGGCCCTATTATCAACGGCCATTCCCGGATCAAATTTCCATCGACCATCCGCTACCCCAGAACGCGTGAGTTCCAGACTTCACGTTGTTTTCGAGAGAAGATTCACGATCTACTATCAAGCATATCGGTCAGTTCACGGCACAATCTGGAGGAGAGTTCGGGAAAAACAAATGGTTTAAACTCAAATTATTTTCATTGTCTCTCACAGGGCCGGCATTTACGTGGTACGCATCTTTGCTGCCAAACTCGTGCAACACTTTGGCGGATCTCGAAAGGATATTCCATGAGCGCTTTTATAACCCGCTGCTGGAGGTGACGGTGTCGGATCTAACCAATCTATGGCAGAAGTATGATGAACCAGTGAAGCAGTTTTTGGAAAGATTCCGCAAGACAGAGGGGCGGTGTCAGGTCCGGATACCTAAAACTCAACTGGTTAATATGGCCATTGATAACATGACACATCAGCTCCGAGAGAAGCTGGCCCTCCAGATGTATAACAACCTCCGAAAACTCACCGGGAAAGCAGTGAAGGTGGAACAGCTTCTCCGGGACACCCATGCTGCCGTAGATCATAAATTTAAAAACAGAGCACGCAAGGTCTAGGTTCAAAAGAATAATCTGGACTTCCCGGACAAGTCGGAGATGAAAAACAAAATGGAGCTATTCCCGGCTCCGATCAATGCTATTGGTGTCCGAACGGCTTGGGGGAAAAAATCAGCCCCAGGTGTTAGGCGTAGTCTAAGATGACCCCGCCTAGAAGAGGAATGTGCTCGAGCAGCTTGGGAGATCCATCAAACCTCCATGAAGAAACTCGGCATAGGATCGCCTTTCACCCAATAACACCGTCGCCGAAGTTAGTTTCGAAAAAAAAACGAGATTTTGGCGAATAACTTCGGTTGACCAGGTGGTGATAACTCCTCACCTCATGCAACGACCTGCACAGCCCCCGAAGGACGGGAGCTGGTTCAAAAACCAGAAAATGAGGAATCAGCCCCATACTAGGACTCAACGGAAGAGTCAGCAGCGGCAGCTCCGGGCAGCCCGCCTTATCCCGGAGGAATAAAAGCAGCAACACGGACAACCTCATAAAGGTCGTGTGTAGATTATTGCTAATGAAGATGTGCCAAAAGCGGAAGAATTACTCCCCGGGAGGATAAGACTATGGGAATAGAGGCCAAAACAAGTTGTTCCGGATGACAAAAGCGATTTGAAACAGTAGGATCCCCGGAGGTACCAGTAGTACCTATTTTGGGGGATGAGACGGTCATTGAAGCATTGGAAGATGATAAGACATCACTTGCAAGTCTGGAAATCATCGCGAATGAACGGGACTTAGAACAGGCGTTACACTACGAAACGAATTTCCATGTAAATACTATCGACTTTTTGCCCAAGGAGTTCGTAGAGACTTGGACGGAATGCAATGAAAGGATTCAAAATCCTCACAGAGGCCGATGCACGGCCTGCTTGCCAATTTATTCGCAATGAATAAGGATCAGGAAATGATATGAGACCTTGAGGGACGGATTTACGAGACATACGGTGCCCTTGGAAAACCCGAATCTGTCCTGGTGTGTACTATTGAGAGGCAGACACATTCGTCATGTTTGCAGTCTCCCCGGAGGATCTAAATAAAAAAAGAGCTTTTCTCTCCCATCCGGAGGGCTAATCCATCGTTTGAGGCTCAGGATCCCGTCGAAGAAATCAATCTTAGCGACGATTCAACCCCTAGATAACGCAGATCAGTTCGTTGCTACTCTCGAATGATGCAGATCAGCTCATTGTTACCACCAGAACAAAAAAAATGATTGATGGCTTTGGTCCGGGAATACTATGGTTGTTTTGCATGGGATCACCACGGACTGTCGAGCTTATCTAGGAGTTTGGTGGAATATCGGCTACAAATCTCAAACAAAAATATTGGGCTTCAAAGTTCGACAATATTTTTGCCCAAATATTTTTGTCGGGGGCATTTGTTACTCCCAAATATTCTCGGGCCTCTGGAGATGACTAGCGGCCCAGCTCAGAGGAGTTAATGAGCCGACCCAAACAGCCTCAATCTAGTCCAAATTTGTGTACAGATAAGGACAAAATTAATATGGATGATAGAGATATTAAAAAAATGAGTCAAAGTTTCCTAAACAAGTGAGAAGTTGAAAATGAATGAGAATAGAATTATAGATAAGGAAATAATAGATGAGTGGATGAAGTGGAGATTATCTTAATTCATATATTATTATATATATCACCTGGGATTAGAGGAAAAGAAAAGGACACAGATCCATCCAAGACCCAAAATAATTTCATTTTTTTTCTTTTTACTTTCATTTTATTCATGCTTATTAGATTAAATTTATGTTCTATTTTTTTAGACCTAAGCAATTTCCATTCTTATTTTTCAATTGAGCTTTCTACTCTTCATTTAAGTTGCCCTTCGTCTACTTTGCTTCTCATATTGCAATATTTTTCAATCCGATCCGCACCATATTCAGTCCATCGTCGGGCCATTGTTCTACAAATAGTTTTGTTCGGAGGTGTTCTGATTCAATATTTAGCTGCGAGATTAGCCCGCATCCTTTCTTGAGGAGGCCGGGAAATTCAATTCACATCGATCTTGACTGCTTAATCCATTAGGCCGTCATCGACGAATTTCAGCGATAATAATTGTTTTTTATTTTAGTATTCAATATATTTGTATATATATCGATAATTCAATATATTAATATAAAAGTTACTCCTTCCGTCTGTGAAAATTAGTTACATTTCCTTTGCAAAATACAAATGAAATGTAACTAATTTTTACGGATGAAGTATTATTTTTTATTTTTTCTAAATTATAAAAATATTTTTAATTTTGATATTTCAAAACAATACATATTGATACTTTTGATACAGAAAATTATTAATACGGTACGACATAGATATTTGTTACCCATGGTGGAGCTTGTAGGGGCCGAAGGTTGTTCGCCCCCCTAATTATTTGAATTTTATATTTTTATTATATAATATTTATATAATTTTTAAAGTTAAGTAATTGATCTTCTATAAATTTAATAAAAATATTATTATTATTATTTATTTTTAATTCAAATACTTAAAAAGTGGTTCAAATATTCAAAATATTCAGAAATATCCGGGTAAAAAACAGATAAAATAAACTAAAAAATTTTTAAAATTTTTATATATTATATTATATTGAAATTATTATATATTATTTATATAAAAAAATTTGGCCCCCACAAGAAATTTTTGGCTCTGCCACTTTTTGTCACCAAATTTTTAGTATAATGATTTTTTGGTACGATATTGGTATATCTTTTAACATAACCAAAGTTTCAATATGACTCGTCATTTCCGGTATGTCATATTTAACCATCCATATTTTTAGTTACAATTAGAATAGATAAAAATAAGTATGACCTGAGAATCCACCTCAAGTAGGCTTGACAGAGCTAATTTGTTTAAAATATAAAGAATAAAGAAAAATAATAATAATTAAGGTTGTTTGTTAAAGTTGTTTGTTTAGTGTTTTGAGTTGATTTTTTTTTTTTTTATGTAACGTATTGAAAATCATGTCGGACTAAAAAAATATTGGGCAAACAAACCTAATAATATATTCCATAACTAATAAACACCAACGGCGTGTTTGGTTGAGAGCTTGGATTTTGGCTTTGAATTTTGAATAGTAAATTTGGTAATTTAAATAATTATTTGATATAACATAAATAGATATTGACGTTCTAAATGTATAATTAATTTTATAATATAAAAATAAAAAATAAAAATTTGATTTGATATTGGTAAAAGGAAATTTTGGTTAACAATTCTTTAATTTATATTTTAAATTATTACAATAATAATTTTATACAAATAATTTACACTTATATTTATATTTTAAAATTTTTAGTATTATTACAAATACTTTAACACAAATAATTTGTCTAAATTATATTATGTTAAAATTAATTTACATATATCTTATCCATAAAATATTAAATAAATAAAAATGTACTCTGTCCGTCCCATTTTAATTGTCTAAATTTTCTTTTTTGTTCGTTCCACTTCAATTGTCATATTTTTATTTTTAGTAAAATTTTCTAAATATATCAATATTTAACAACTATAAATCAATTTAATTAACATATAACATAATACATCACGTAATATCCACTTAAAATCCCTTTTATTTCTGTCTCTCTCCTCAATCAACAAATATTTTTATCATATTTAAAACTTCTACTCTTTTATAAAATTAGTTTTATCTTAATTATAAATATATCTATATTTTTTTTATTTAAAATTTTATTCTCTACAAAATAATATCTATATTGCATATATTTTATTGAGATATAATATTTAAAATATTTTAACACATATTTTAAATTTATTTTAATCATATATTAAAACTATCAATAATATTACTCATATTAAAATATAATAAAATAATATCATAATTCAATATTATTATCTAATTAAACATTTTTATCTTAAATATCCTGTCACAAATCAAATGATCCAACTGATTTGGGACGGAGGGAGTATCATTCTATCACGACGATCATATCAACTAAAATTAAAATAATTAACTTTCTAATACAATAATTGTGTCAAAAAATATGACTTAATCAAAATGGGACGAAGAATGTACGAAATAATAAAAAGTATATATTAATAATATTTCTTTTACAAATTTCAATAACTAAAATAAAACACAGTAGAGTTTCTAAACAATAAAAAAATACAATCAAAATTATTATTTTATTTTTTAAAAAGAATTTAAATTCAAACTCAGAATCACTATTTATTAATTTCTCTTATCCAAAATATTAAATCAAATATTTAATTTTATTTTTATATTACATTAAAAATAATTTAATATTTAAAATATCACACGAATATATATTTATATTACATTAAATAAGTATTACTCCCTCCGTCTCAAACAATATGCTACATTTAAGTTGGGCACGAGATTTTAGGTGGAGAGTATTAAGTAAAATAATTTAAAAATTAATTGATGCGATGGAGATGAGAGTATATATTTTATTTTTTTATTAGATTGATGTAATAAAATAAAGTGTGGTAATAGATTAAGTATAATTAATTAATTTTTAATTTAGAAATATCATAAGGTATTTAGGACATAAAAAAAAATTATTATAAGACATTTGAAATTAGTACAATTCAAAATTTCCAACTCAACTGTCAAACCTACAACAAGACAAACTCTAGTATGAATATTAATAATTTAATAAAATAAAGTTAAAATTTTAATTTAAATAATTATTTATTAATTATTGCCCAACAAGAAAATTGACCTAATATCATAGGACATGGACTAATGTCATAGGACAACTAAAAGGGTATGTTTTTTAAGACAGATAAAGTACGAGTTTGTTTTATTTGTACTTTAATTTAGGGTTTGTTTGCACGTATATATATACGATTTTTAATATATGTATATATATATATTCTTCGGCTATCCGGAAAAATTAGCTTATTTGGACTCAATACGCGAATTTAAAAAAATAATTTTATTGAAAAAATGAGAAAATAAAAAATAATTTGGGATACTTTAGAAATTTAGTTAGTAATTATTTGAGAATGAACGAGAAAATATAATAAAGTTGGTGGTATTTATTATAAATAACTATTGAATGAAGAATAATAATTAAACAGTGATTTTTTGATTTTTTCAAATATAGTAATGTGATAATTTAACGGATGGACGAAAAAATAAAGTGAGAATAAATTTGGCGGACAGAGAGAGATATATTTTATGCTCTCACAAAAGTTAAAATTTAATACCACCTCCGTCCGCCGCCAATCTACCCGTTTACTTTTTACATATTAATTTTTTAATATTAATTATTATATCAAAATGTAGTACAAATTAAAAAAAAATGACAACAATACTTCTATTATTGTCTTATAATATTAATGTAATGAAATTTGTACAAAAAATTATACAAATATAAATATTATTTCAAAGTTAAAAACAATGACACCAAATGGAAATGGGTAGACTGGCCATGGACGAAGGTAGTATAAATTTTTTATTTTTTTTATTACCGACACAATTTTTTATATCCCACATAAAAAAGAAATTTCAAATTAAAACACTAAACAAACAAACTCTTAAATTATTTACAATTTAATTTGGATTGTTCTTAATAAAAATTTATTCCCTCCGACTTATTTTCCTTTTTTGTTGGTCTTATCAGAGATGATCCCATTTCTACTTTAAGTAAATTTATTATCTTAAACGTATTTTATTTTTAATTAAATTTCTAACTTTTTACATGTAAGACCCGCTCAAAACTCTTTTATTTTTATGTTTCTCCCCAGTAAACAAATATTTTTATCTATATTTAAAATTCTCATTTTTTATAAAATTAGTTTTAAATTAATTATAAATAAAATAAATATATTTTTTTTATTTATTTGTATTATATAAAATTTTGTTATCTACAAAATGATATTCATATTATATATATTTTATTGAGATATAATTTTAAAAATTTTTAAAATACTAACAATATTATTAATATAAAAAATAATAAAATAATATTATAATTTATTATTAATAACTTACCCATCTATATTATCTAAATATACCGTATTTCAAACCAAATGCGTCATCCTACAGGAGGTAGCACTATTTTTTATAGAATATTATATAAACATATTGTTTAAATTTAAAGTATTTAAAGTTAAATACAAATCAAACGAAACTTATATTTACCGAATTTTATAACTATTATCCAATTAAAATATATTAAAAAAAGTATAAATATTTTTTTATTTTTAAAATTATAAATTTAAATTATTTTCAAATTATTGCTATAAATATTGAAATATATATAATTATTATTATATAAAATACTTCCTCTGTCCAACTAGAAACTATACACATTTCTATTTTGGGACGTCCAATTACAAAGTAAACATTTTATTAAATACCTCACTTTTTTTCAAAAATATCTTTACTTTACACCACATTATTACTTTTATACCAAAAAGTAAGGGCAAAGATGTCATTACACTACTTTTAACTACCGACTATAATTAAAATACTATTATTTTTTAAACACCGCATCAAAAATAAATGTATACTTTCTCCGTGGATGGAAGGAGTATATATTAATTTATTATTGTTATTGTTATTATTATTTTTTTAATTATTTATAAAATATTAAATTTTGATTGTTTTTTATAATTTTAAAATTTATTTTTATTGAATTATAAATATATATCAAATAAGCATACATTGAATATAACTTATAACATAACCATATTAAAAAAATAACTAGAACATGGATCATGGATAGGAACACAATTGTATTTAGAATAAAACTGTGAATACACTTTTTAGGATGGTGTATTCAACATAGATTTTATTGGATTTCATTGGACTTTTAAAATTTGGGTATATTCAATTCATATTTGAAAAAGTCTTTTTTTAAAATTTTAGTGTATTTAACAATCCATATACTTTAAAAATCCATGGATTTTGTTGGATTATTTAATAAAATTATTAATAAATTACAGTCTATAGAATATCTTGTTATATTGTGAGATTTTAATGGATTTTCAAAATTAGTAAAAAGAATACATATTATTTTATTGGAAAAATAGCAAAAAACCCCGCTGTGGTTTACCGAATTTGCTAAAAATCCCCCATAGTCCTAAAACTCCAAAAAATCTACTCGTAGTTTGTAAAACGTTGTAGGAAACACCCTCTCAATTAGGACTTAATGGCAAGTGTCTGTCACGCGCCCAAAATGCGATGTTTGCTTCAGAAAGTCATATATATGAGAGTGAAGTTACAAAAATACCCCCTAGGTTTATTAACTTAAATACGCCCTTTTCTTATTCACATTTCTCTCATTCGCACTGCTTCTTCTTCCTCCAAAAATTGCTTGTCGTTTTCCATCACCTACCACAGCGGCCTCCACCCTTCTGGCGCCGGCGGTTTGTTTCCAAAAACTTCAGGTCTGCCCGTATGTAACAGTAGTTGAATTTAGGTGTATTTTGGGTGTTTTTTAGGTGCGCCAACAGTTTTGTTTTTGGGTGTTTTTTTGTTTTAGTACGATTTTGCCCGTCACTTTTTGATTGTGCTATAGCAATGCGTTTTCTATCGGGAGACTGCAATTTTGGTGAGAATGTTTATCGAATACAAGTTCTGTGTTATCGTTGCCGAGTTTGGGTCTCTTGATTTTTTTTGTAGAAAACGGGTGTCTGCTGGGGGAAATGGATTCTGATAATTTGTTTCTTTGTACTAATGTATTCCAGGAACGGGGTTTATCGCATGGGTGTATACTGCCATGTATGTTTCTTTTTTTAAGCAGACATCTATGAAATTTTCCATCGCAAGTCGCTGGTACTTGATCGCGGCCACTCCATGGCAACAAGGATATCCGCTAATTTGGAACATGCCGCAGGTGCACATATGCTGGTTCAACTCGACAACATGGTTCTGTGCGAAGTGCATAACTTCGTACTTATCGTTGCCGCCCCATGATGGAAAATAGTTGCGGCTAACCGTCCGCACCAGTTCCACCTTTTTCATGATGTTAGGGCACACAATTCCCTCAAATTTTTTGATCCCCGCCTTTTTCTTTTGAATTCGAACCATCAACCTTCGTCGTATCCACTCGAACATATCAATTATAGGTAGGTCCCTTGCCTCCCAAATATAACGATTAAAGGACTCACACATGTTGTTCACGAGTACGTCGCTCTTTGTTTGTACCCGGAAAAAGGCCCGTGCCCAGTGCCGCTGTGGGATCTCACTCAACCATGCGTACGTAGCTTCCCCGGTCCCGGTTGCTGCATCGTACCGCCGAATCTGTCGCAACACTTTCTCATGCTCCTTCAGATTAAATGTGGACGCTGCCTTCCAGAAAAGACGCTTCAATTCCAATCCCTTAAACCGCACTTTGAAGTTGTTGTACATGTGACGCAAACAGAAACGATGTTCTGCTCCTGGCGCTCGTTCTGCAATCGTCTCCACCAAACCTTTCTGACAATCAGATATAAAGGACTATTCCCTTGTTCTAGAATCACCCAATTCCCTCAGCAAACGCTCCAAGAACCAATCCAACGTCTCATACTTTTCAATCTCGACAAATGCAAAGGCGATAGGGTAAATATTTTCATTCGGATCTCTCCCTACTTCCGTAAGTAGCTGCCCCTTATAAATTCCCTTAAGGAAGCAACCGTCAAGCCCTATGATAGTGCGACAGCCTGCTTTAAATCACTCCCTCAAAGCTGCCAAACAATAGTACATTCGCTTAAGCACCGGCGGACTAACCCCCCGATCAACGGACAAAATACAACTGCTGCCTGGGTTGAATTTGCACACTGTCGCACAGTAATCGTAAAGGCGTTTGTATTGTTCTGATATGCTACCCTTGATCAATTTCAAAGCATGTCGCTTCGCCCGGTAAACTTTGTACGTAGTCACCTCAACACGCACCTCCCTCCGAATTTTCTTCTTCAATGAAGGTATAGATATGCCTCGATTATCTGCCACCATATTCTTTTATCCTCCTTCCAAGGTACTTGTAGTTTACTTGTGCATTGATCGACTAGTGTGAACACTGATGGGTACCCTTCAGAGTTTTGATCTGGAAGGTGTCTCCATCCATGATGGATGACGCGTGAATCCTCCAATCACAACCCTTCTTGCATATGGTTGTAACCTTCTTTTTTTCATTCTTTATAAGGTTTATATCCCACCCACGCCATACAGCCCAGTCAATGAGGGCTTGCCTATATTTCAATCGGTTCACCAATTTCATCCCGACTTTCAAATCACAGTCGGATTCCTCCATTTCATCATCCCATTCCTCGTAGGCCGGCCCCCGGGTGTCGTTAGAATCTGCCAGACTACGCAGTACCCTATCCTCCTCGCTTAGTTCATCACTAATCCACCCATTTTTGGTCGTGTTAACCCCCGTCCTGTGATTCCATTCTCCAATCGCCTCAGTTTCATCCGCCAAGTGAGGTTCATCCATTGGTATATCACCCCCACCGGGTTCTGCTGCTCCCTCATCCGTGAGGGAAGTGTCCGAGTGAATTTTTCCTTCCGCATCCTTGTTGTCCCACTCTCCACTATCCGAGATTTGATCCTCGCCATTAGAATTTTCCTCATGGGTTTTCTCTCGTTGACTCTCCCGATAAATCCGCAACTCCTCCCAATATTCGTCAGCATCTATATTGTCATTGTCATCGTCTTCATCATCGTCATTGTCATTGTCTTCATCATCGTCATCGTCACGATCACAATCATCATCATCATCATCTTCATCATCACCGTTATCGTCATCATCATCGTCATTGTCATCGTCATTGTCATTGTCATCGTCATCGCTCGCATCTACACAATGAAACATAACATAAGCAATGTATTCATGTCAAATCCATATGTGAAAAGAAAACATCCACGAAGTTTACCTGCCCCTTTTTCTGCATGCGATTCAGCCTCATACCAACCACGATTGTCCATTCCCTCCGTGTACTCGGTCCACACGAGTACGTCAACACCCATGTACTCAAAATTCTCTTGCGAGTCATCATTTTTCATCATTGTCCTCATCGTCCCCATAGTTTTCCTCTTCCGAGTTTAGAGTTGCAATGCATTTCCCTTTTTGAAATCTTTCTTCATCCTGCGGATCAAATCCATCGGTTAACTCCTCAAATCCGTAGCTTTGAAAACCTTTATTCTTGTTTCCGCACACATCATCCGTTACTCTTTCCTCATGCACGTTTTCACCCTCATGAGCGTCATCACCCCCATCGTCCTCGACACCCTTATCGTCTTCAAAAACATAATTCCTCGGAGTGCTACTTTCCTCCACTCCACGATGCCATTCAAGCAACAAACCTTCGTTAGGCCTCCGTATGTCATGTCCGTAAGCATCACATATGCGCATCGGCAAACCTTTATCCTCGGGATATCTAGAAATTATATTTTTCCCGTAGTGAATTTTAAGCATATTCATAACATCTTCATCGCTCTTAATAGGATACACTGGACCCTTGATATTTGCACTGTGGGGACTATTGGGGCTCCGATGTATGAACTCCACAACACCTGCCCTTCCTCCTGCACGGCAATACATGTTGAAGATCTCACCAAAGTAGAACCTATCCTTATCGATACGTGGGAAACAAACACATCTGCCACCCATGTATCGCTTCGCGGGGCCCTCATACTCGGTATACCCATCCACCCACATATAAATTCTCACAAACTAGTCCATTATGCCGGGGATCACAACAACCTCAAGAACTTGCAATCTGCAGGATAACACACTGAATCTTACAACCAACAACCTCTAACTTTCTACGAAATTACTAAATTTATTCCAGAGATACGACAAAATACACAACAAAAGAGAAAATAAAGTAACTTGACCACAAAATTTTCAATAATATACACATATCTGTGCCCGATGTAAAGTTCACTTTTAACCCAAAATAATACTAGAAAAATATTTTTTGAAATCGTTCCTACTCACGAGCGAAGATGAGAGATTTGAGAAATTTTACCAAATTAAAAAATCGCAAGTAAGCCCTAGAAGGCTTGGGGGTGGGGTAGACGGGGGGGGGGGGGGGGGGGGGGATGGCGACTGTGGTGTCGGAGGGGAAGGATAACGATAGTGTATGAAAGGATGAGCGAAAGGCAACGTGAAACGGCGGGTGGAGGTGGGGCAACGACGGCGTCTCTCTGCTAGTGGGTTTCTTGATTGCGCGACAAGCGACAGTGAAAGAATGAAGGATTTAGGGTAACAATGGAAAATGCTGTGAGAAAATAAAAACGCCAAGTCAAAAATAAAGGTAGGGGCGTAACGGTCTGATAAAGCTAAAATTTAATGGTGTCAATGTGATTTAAAGGGGAGGGAGGCGAGTGTGCAACGTTTTACAAACCATGAGTAGATTTTTTGGAGTTTTAGGACTACGGGGAGTTTTAGCAGATTCGGTAAACCACAAGGAGTTTTTTGTTGTTTTGCCTATTTTATTTATACCATTAATAACTATTTATTATTTTATTATAATAATATCAAGATAAGAAAATTTAAATGTTTAATATAAAAATTACAAATATTTTTAAGTTTTATATATTTGAAATAATATTAAAAATTATATATATAATAACAAATAAACTTGTTCGAATCAAAATTATCACTTTTAATTTTTGGAAATGTCAAATCAAAATTAGATTATATTTGACAATGTTAGTTTATATTTATTACTTTTTAATTATTTTAATTTTAATTTTAATTAATAAAACTTGTAATTTTAATATGATTTTATTTATAAATATATTTTTTTGTATAAAAATTCATATAAATAAAATAACAATTAAATATATTGTTATAAAATAAAAATTAATTATGCTGAATATATATAATATAATAAATCCGATCAAAATAATAATATAACAAAAAATATAGATTTAAAAATATTATTATTAAAATAAAATAAAAATGAGAATAATAATAGATATATTTTTTGAGAACTAATGTACTTTTAATATTTTTGTTAAATATTTGAAATTCTTATATGTGTAATGTATATATTTGAAATTATATAAATTAATAAAAAAAAATATTTAATTCACAAATTTATAAACTCAATCTAATAAAGTCTAGAGAAATTAATAAATAATCCAATCAAATCTATCAAAATTCATATAAATCAATAAACAAAATCAATTAAACTCTGCATAGATTCTATAAAATTTATAAATCCACTCAAATTCACGGACTTTTTAAAATGCAGACAAATTCATTAAAATTCTAATTGAATACATCTGGTAGCTACAATAACACTATAGTTTACGTATTAAGTTGAGACCAAAATTGATATTAAAAAAAAGTCTGATAACAATGGGACAAAAAGTAACTTTCCTCTATTTATGTAAAAAACAAGTCTGCTAACAATGGGAAAAAAAATAACTTTCCTCTATTTATGTAGTTTAGGTTTGTTCCATAGATAATTTTATGCTCTCATGAATCTCAATTAATATTAATTAAAAAAATATAATATATACCCCTCCTTAATGTGTTAAGGTAGTCATTTTTATTTTTTTTGTCGCGTATATATTTTCTTTTTAGTAGTTATGGACGAAACTATTCAATATAAATACTCTTATTTTATCATATATTTATCACTATATCATATGAAAAGAGTGTATTTTATTCTTATCGGTAACACCATAATATCTGCTTAATTGGTAATTGATTAATTAAAATCAAATCATTATATCCCTAATTTTAAGCTCACACTCATTATGTAGCGACACTATATCCATAAATTACAATAGTTGAATTTATTTTTAAACTATATTATTCAATGCTAATAAATTTATTGAATATCTCTATAAAATTCATTCATCATATAAAAAATTAATTGGTCTAAGAATAAATCTGTTCAAGTATTGAACCAAACCAAATAATTCATCATACCCAATATAACATACATAACGCCCAGATTTACCCAAAATACACTCCAAAAAGTGGCTACAACGAAAATAAAAGAAAACGAAAAAAGAAAAGTTGGTTCATCTTTTAAACAATTGACGTAAAGAACCGAGTTGTCTGTACAAAGGAAGAAAAATCACTTTGAAACAAAAAAAATAATAGATAAATAAATCAACTGAAAATATTCTAACTTGGGCACACTTCTCAGATAATCCAGCACAACTGATGAGAAAAGTTGCCGGAAATCATCGGAAAATTGTGGGTTGGGGCTCCACGGCAAGTCACATACTGGACCAGTACCCTAATTCATCAACCCAGAAAGGATCTTTGGAGTCCATAAACGAGATGGTCGAGAGCATCGAGTGGAGAAGACCCGCTATGAGGATGGTAACTATGGCCATGATCGCCAGCAACAACATTACGATTATGTGCCTGCAACAAACAAACAAACAAACAAGAATATCAATGGAATTACATAAAAAAAAATATTCAAAATTCCGAAGATGATTGAATTGATAAGATAAATCCCCTAATGGATGGTAATAATAATCAATGCTAGTATGTTGTTCCATCACAACATAATCTGTAGCCATTCAGAATACACACCAAGCCTAATAATGTCTGTCACTTACCTTCCTCTAGGCATGTTCCACACACACAATCAGATTCACGTGAAGCTTCAGAAACGATATGTTAATGGCTTATAGAGTTGTTAGTGTATTCGTCGTGCACATATATATATATATATATATATAATTTCTGACATAGAGAGAGAGAGAGAAGAAACAGGGGCAGTCTAACAGAATATCTGCGAGAATCTATATAATTTTGCATAAAAGCTTATATTTCAATAACAATATTGATATTCTAAGATATATCATGTCATTAGATCAATTACTACAATCATTGTGCAAAGATATCCCTAAAATATAGGATACACAAATCAACAAACAAGATCATACGTGGACAAGAAGACATATCTCAGACTTGAATCTGAATCAGAATCAGATTACGATGATGATTGGGCAGATCAAAAACCCTAAAATTGCATTCCAAAGATCCCAAACACGTGACCTTCACCTTTTAAACTAGTTTGCACACACCTATCGATCGGTTCAAGCCAATTGTTTTCCCATATTAGCTATAGATACTTCTTTTGTATTATTAGGCCGGAGCTTCCTAGTATTAATATTCTTGTATACTCTTATTTTTATAATATAATTTTCATAATTTTTCTCAAAATTCCAACATAGCCTATTTCCAGACACCACTGTTCATCACCGCCCCAGCCGTCCTCCGTCGACTCAGCAGCCGAAAATTCATCGCCTTCAGCGGCGCGTGGAGCTCACACGCGCCAGACAATCACAGCGACGCCAGAAAACATCACCAGCGCGTGAGGGGCCACCCTGAACGCTGTTTGCCGCCATTTTTCGGCCATCGCCTCGTCTCGCAGTCCTCTACGTTGTGGTCTGATTGAATTTTATTTTCGTCCCATACAGTAATATTTTTTCTTGGTTTGGTTCGCTGTTTCTTGCGCCGTTCATCATCTTGTGATCTTAATATCTTGTTTTGCATATTTTTGATATGGAGCATATGGATGCCTACTCTCCCACTACTATTATTTTGTCCGGAGACAATTATGATATTTGGATGCAGTTTATGAGAAATTTTCTGATTGATAGGAAGTTATGGCGTATTGTCACTGGCGATATCCGGTCACCAGTCTCTCAATCTCCTATTGTGAATATTAATCCTACCTCTCGGAAGAATGCAGATTATGTTGCCAAATTGGAAGATTGGAATTATAAGAATTGTCAAATCCTTACTTAGTTACGCAATACATCTGTACCTGCTATTCAACTACAATTAACTCCTTTTTATACCGCAAAGGAGGTATGGGATTTTCTTGCTGCTTGTTTTCTGACTAAAGATCTTGCTCATTATTATCAGCTTTGGACCACGCTGAGCTCCATCCGATAGCAACCTGGTCAGTCCGTCAATGAGTTTCTTGCATAGGTTCAGCCTATTCGCTATCGTCTTCGACAAGCACAAGTTAGTCAAGACCATCTTGACCTTATTCAGATCCCGATGGCTCTTCGACCTGAATATGAGGCTGTTCGTGCATCACTTCTACATTGACACCCATTGCCTACTCTTGATGCTATTATTCAGGAGATTATATTTGAGGAGACCCGACTCCAATTGGCTAAGACACCGAGTTATGATTCTGCTCTAGCTGTGTTTCGCCAGTCCCGATCTCCAAATAATAAATGTCGAGTTTGCAAGACTTCTTATCACACTTTTGCTACATGTCCAAAGACTAAGTGTCACTTCTGTCGTTTACGTGGCCATATTGCTCTGGCTTGTCCTACCAAATCTCAGCATTCAGGTAGTTCTGCTTCCAGATATTCCGATAGTTCTGCTCCCAGACATTTAGATGGTTCAGCTCCCAAACCTCAGGAGCCCAGTGGCCTTCTTCGACTGCTTCTTCTTCAGTTACAGCTGCTACTACTAATGAGCCTCAGCATTCATCTTACACTATTCACGATATAGAAGCCATTCTTAGACAGGTTATCCAATCCAATTATGCTCTGTTTACCACTTCAAGTACATCTACTTGGTATTTTGATTCTGGTTGTTGTCACCACATGACCTCAAACCCTCATAACTTGTCATCTATGTCTCTTGTCTCCCATTTACCACATATCCATACTGCCAATAGTACTACTATGCAGATTTACCCACAACGGCCTTGCGTGCTCCTTTTCTCTATATCTTCTTGATACATATTGCATTCTCACGTAGCCTTGAATTTTATCTTTGTTGGTCAAGTAGTTAAATAAGGCCTTCCTATTACATTTTCTTCTTGTGGTGTGCAGGTTCAGGTTTCTCATAAGCTTCTCGGGACGGGCTGCAAGGCCGGTTGTTTATTTGAGCTTGAGTCTTTTCGTACCTCTCGCACATATCCCCACTCTGCAGCTCTCACCTCTGATTCATCCTGTCTTCATGGGCATCTTCGTCTAAGTCATGCGTCTTTCGATAAGCTCCGGTCACTTCATACTAAAGGTCTTTTTAAGTCCAGGTCGTTTTGAATCTTTAATTGTGCCGACTGTAAACTTGCAACACCCTACTCTTAGTTTTTCAAAGAGTTCATCTACTGCTATTAAACCTTTTTCTTTAATGCATTCTCATATTTGGGGCCATTCTCCTATTGTGTCTATAAGTGGTTTTCAGTATTATATTCTCTTTATTGATGATTTAACAGTTTACTTAGATTTATTTTTAAAAAAATCGTTTGAATTGCCCACTATATATACTCAGTTTGCCCATATGATTCACATCAATTCTATTTCCTATATGCAACCAGCATATTGAGTTTGATTGTCACTTTATTCGATAGCATGTTGTCAGTGGGGCTGTCCATCTCGTTCCGGTCTCCTCTGCAGATCAGATAGCAGATATCTTCACCAAGTCTCTTATTCTCAGCCGCTTCTGCTTCCGCTTGCTCTGGGACAAACTCAAGTTTGCCTCTACTGTCCCACCCTTATTTTCATAATACAATTTTCATAATTTTCTCTCAAATTCTAACATCCCAAATCATAAATTATGGAAAAACTCAAAAGAAAACACATAATTTTGTTGTCTTTCTTATACATTGACACCCCTCATCAAAATAACATGGCATATATGCATTATCGAGCCCAATATCAAAGTTTTAAAACATAACCACCAAATAATTAGAATTACTGAAGGCAAGATGGAATTGGACGAAGGAATGATCATTTACCTGACTTTAAAAAGTTGACATGGACAGAAAATCTTTTCTTGCTAACTTCTTGCTCGTGATCTCTATGGGCAGTGATGTTTCGAGACATGCTCCACAGATATTTGACATTCACAACTGTTTAAAATTGTTTAATCCTCCTTTATCTATGTCCAAAATGTTGTAGGGGTAAAACATCAACTCGTGAATATAAAAATTTTGTTAAGTGTGTAAAATGTGAGAAAAACTGTGAAGAAAAAAGAAAAATTTACATTCGAGGTATGCTGAAACTTTTTACTTCTGACGATCCGTTCCATTGTCTGGAAACTAGCATTACGAAAATATTCCAGCGGGTGATATTTCACTGAAGCCAACTGTTCCTCAGCTTCATGAAGCCTTCTTTTTTCTAGGCGCTGCAATGAGGAATTGAGAAAATCAATCATTATTCTGTCGGAAGTTCAGTTTATATAAGTAGCAGCCTCTTAGAAGAATACACATGCTGCCTCATAACTTACGAGCGCCTTATCAAAACCTGCAATCTGTTGTTTGCAAAGACTGATCTCCATCTCAAGAGCATTAATCCGAAATTCAACAGGCACATTGCTTTGCTGAATCATCTCTTTTTGTTTGCCCCTAATAACCTCTGGCTGCCAAACGTTCATAGCAACCGAAGCTTGCCTGACAGTATCACATGTGTGTGTAAATCACAGGAAGACAGTCATGAAAAAGATATAATCATATTAGAATAACTATAACAACTGGAAGAAGGAAAAGGGTAAAATTGAATCAAATGAAATCATAACAAACTGCATTTGGAACAGCAGCCTCGGCACCCACAAAGAAGAATCGTTGGGTTCAAATTATTCCATTCAAAACCTCTTCAGAAGTTAAACTGAAATCAAATTTCAAAAACAAATTTCTAATATCATATCATATACACATAATAAGCTTTTTAGATACAATTTTCCTCCTTTCCTAGCAATAATTGGGAAAAAAATATCATGAAAATTTTCTCTACCATATACAAAATTCTCAATTCATTTCAACAAGGAAAATATGCAACAGCACCAGAAGATGTTCATATAAACATTTCACAACATCAGAAAGTACACAGAAATGCCTCCTGTAAAAAGTATATAAAGATAGACTTGTTGCGAATACCTGGCCTTACGCAAATTCCGTAACTCAGCAACCACCATATTCAATTTCTCTTTCTCCTCCGAAGACTGGAGCTCCAAATCCCGAATTTTCCTCAGACGCTCAGCTACTTCACTCTCCATTCTCAGAACAACTCTTCGACGCGCCAGGCGGTTTTTTTCCCTGTCCTTCTCATACCTACAGCAGTTGTTCTTTTAATCGTCGGGCTTCCGAATCCCCACTTATAACAACAATCCCTAAAAATAAAGGCGAAATCGAGCGAAAATATAACCTGATCTTGTAGAGGCTCTTAAACTTGCCGCTTTGAATTGAAGACGAGATGCTTCCGTTCTCCCTTTTTAAATCGTCGGCGGACAAAGAAAAATCGGTAAGGAGAAGAAACGACCAGAGAGAATCTTCGGAGGCAAGTCGACGGAGACGGCGGCAGCTTATGGAAAGCGAGCAGAGGTCTCTGTATTGTAGGGATTTGGTTTCGATGCCGATATCCATTACCGTTCTCCACATCTCGTCCGGCAGCGCCGACATAGCGTTCGGGATTTTTTGGGTCGACCTGAATCTTCGTTAAAGAACAAATTGACCATGTATTTAAAAATACAGACATATATGATGGGTTGGGAAAATAATACCAAAAATTTTGGTGTTACGATATCATATTTTATTTTGATTTTGGGTAATGATAAATGTATAAAATTTCGATATAGCCATATGCAATTATCATATCGTTTATGAAAAAATTAAGAATTGTTATATAATATATAATAATATTATATAGTGATGATAAATATAGATATATGTATGTATATATTATGTTATGTATAATATTTATATATATTAATATGGAGAGAGAAACAAGAGAGGGAGAGAGGCATTGATTGCTTGCATCCATCATTCAATTAATACATATGGGTATTTATAGGGAAAATAAAAGTACAAAAATGGCCACGAAGCATCCACACCATATGTACGTATATACTATGTAGTTTACAATACTTTCCCTTGGATGCTTTATACAAAGAATGTGTCTCGTTAAAACCTTATTATGAAAAAATCCTGCGGAAAAAAATCATAGTGAAGGAAAAAGAGTACATTATTCTTGTATTAATGTGCTCCCCCTGTTTTGGACTTTATTTGATGTCTTTCATTCGACGCATTCCAATTCCTTGCACCAGTTTGTTGAATGTTGCAGTCGGTAGCGCCTTCGTAAATAAATCTGCAAAATTTTCAGACGATCGAATTTGTTGCACATCAATTTCACCACTTTTCTAAAGATCGTGAGTGAAAAAGAACTTTGGAGATATGTGCTTTGTCCGATCGTCTTTAATATATCCTCCCTTTAATTGAGCTATACAAGCTGCATTATCTTCAAATAATATTGTAGGAGGTAATACACCATCAGAAATCAAGCCACAATTTTCTGAACATGATGAGTCATAGACCTCAACCAAATGCATTCATGACCGGCTTCGTGAATTGCTAAAACCTCAGCATGATTTGAAGAAGTTGTTGTTATCGTTTGTTTAGCAGATCTCCAAGAGATTGCGGTTCCACCACAAGTAAATAAATAGCCAGTTTAAGATTTTGCTTTGTGCGGATCAGACAAATAACCAGCATCAGCATAACCAGTTAATTCATTTCGAAATTCACTCGAATAAAATAAACTGAGGTCATGAGTTCCCTGAAGATAACGAAAAATGTGCTTGATACCATTCCAATGGCGCTTTGTGGGGGATACGCTAAACCTGGCCAGTAGATTTACTGAAAAAGATATATCTGGCATGGTACAATTTGCAAGGTACATTAATGCGCCAATAGCGCTGAGATATGGTACCTCGGGGCCAAGTATTTCTTCATTTTCTTCTCTTGGCCTAAATAGATCTTTACTAGGATCAAGGGATCTGACCACCATTGGTGTACTCAGAGAGTGAGATTTATCCATATAAAATTGTTTTAATACCTTCTGGGTATATTTGGATTGATGGATAAATATTCCATTGTTCGCATGATCCATTTGTAAACCCAGACAATATTTTGTCTTTCCAAAATGTTTGATCTCAAATTCTTTCTTTAGATATTCAACTGCAATTTGGATCTCTTCAGGAGTTCCAATTAAATTGAGATCATCAACATATATAGCAATAATGACAAAATTTGATCCATTTTTCTTTATAAAGACACATGGGCATATTGGATCATTAGTATAACCTTATTTTATTAAACATTCGCTCAGACGGTTATACCACATTCGCCCCGATTGTTTAAGTCCATACAATGACTTTTTCAATTTGATGAAATATGATTCCCTTGGGTTTAATTTGTATGCTTCGGGCATGTTGAATCCCTCAAGAACTTTCATATAAATATCAGTTTCCAATGAGTCATAAAGATATGCAGTGACTACGTCTAAAAGACGCATATCAAGTTTTTCTCGCACTGCTAGGCACACAAGGTATCTAAATGTTATTCCATCAACAACTGGAGAGTACCTTTCATCAAAATATACTCCAGGCCTTTGTGAGAATCTCTGAGCTACAAGACGGGCTTTATATCTCACAATTTCATTATGCTCATTTCTTTTTCGTACAACCACCCATTTGTATCCAACTGGTTTTATACCATCTGGTGTTTGAACAATTGGTCCGAAGACCTCTCTTTTGTTTAATGAGCCAAGCTCTGATTGAATCGCATTTTTCCATTTTGGCCAGTCATTTCTTTGTCGACATTCATAAACCGATTTTGGCTTTGAATCCTCGTTTTCTTCTATTATATCAAGTGCTAAGTTGTATACGAAGGCATTATCAATAATTGCCTCTTTACGGTTCCAACATTTTCTTGAAGTAACATAGTTAATTGAGTTTTCAATAATCTCATCATGTTCTTCAAGATCGTGCTCTTCTTGAGCAATTATTTCAGGATTGACTTCCTCATTAGATTGAAGTTTGTCAATGTCATTCCTGATATTTTCATGATTATCATCATTAATTCCTCTTTTCTTCCGAGGATGTTTGTTTTTGGAACCGAGTGGTCTACCACGCTTTAAGCGTGTCGCTGATTCATTAGCACTTGTAATTTGTCTATCAGGGACAATTATTTTAGCCGGAGCATTAGCAGCTTGGATATATGATCGAGTGACTTTGCTCGAGTCATTGAATGCATCCGGTAACTGATCTGCAATATTTTGCAAATGTATAATGCGTTGAACTTCTAGTTCACACTGCTTTGTACAAGGATCACAAAAATTCAATGGGATTTTCCAATTAATATCCCTTTTCGGTTCCTTTTTGTCTCCCCCTAATGTCAGAAAATATGATTCGTCAAAATGACAATCTGCAAATCTTGCAGTGAATAAATCACCCGTCATAGGCTCAAGATATTTTATAATTGACGGCGATTCATATCCGACATAAATGCCCAATCTACGTTGAGGACCCATTTTTATACGTTTGGGGGATGGAATAGGAACATAAAGAGCACACCCAAAAATACGTAGATGAGATATATTTGGTTCGTGACCAAATACTAACTGCATTGGGGAATAGCTATGATAGCTTGTCGGCCTCATTCTTATAAGTGTTCCTGCATGTAAGATTGCATGCCCCCAAGCTGAAACGGGCAACATAGACCTCATCAGTAATGGTCTAGAAATCAATTGCAATCTTTTAATAAGTGATTCTGCCAAGCCATTTTGTGTATGAACATGAGCAACTGGGTGCTCTACATTAATTCCAATCGACATACAATAATCATGAAATGCATTCGATGTATATTCACCAGCATTATCCAGACGTATAGTCTTAATTGGATTATCGGGGAATTGTGCCCGTAATTTAATAATTTGAGCAAGCAATCTCGCGAATGCCATATTGCGAGTAGATAATAAACAGACATGTGACCATCTGGTAGATGCATCAATAAGCACCATAAAATATTTAAATGGCCCACATGGTGGGTCTATTAGTCCACATATATCCCCGTGTATTCTTTCCAAAAATGTAGGTGATTCAATCCCTACTTTAGCTGGCGATGGCCTGTCTATCAATTTTCCCTGAGTGCAGGCAACACATGTTAACTCATTTGAGTTTAAAACTTTTTGATCTTTTAATGAATGGCCATGCAAATTCTCAATTATTCGCCTCATCATTATACTGCCAGGATGCCCAAGGCGATCATGCCATATTTGAAAATCGGTAGTCTTTTGATCTACCGTGAGGTGTGTTTCAACAATTCCTAATCTGGCATAATATAAGACAGTAAAGAGTGAGGATAATCTCTCAATGATGCATTTCCTTTTATCAATGATATTGGCGATCAATAAAAATTCACCATCGATATCACTCATAGTCTCAATGTGATAACTATATTTCCGAATGTCATGAAAGCTCAGTAGATTTCTTTGAGCTTTAGTAGCCAACAGTGCATACTGTATCACAATTTTCGTCCCCGCGGGGAGAAATATAATGGCTTCTCCAGAGCCTTCAATTAATTTTGCACTGCAACTTATTGTATTCACATTCATTCTTTCCCTTTTCAAATGGGAAAAATATTTTTCGTGTTTCAATATAGTATGTGTCGTTGCACTGTCAATGAAACACATATTTGCATCATTTTGATTGGCATCCATTTAACCTTCAAATATAAATACCGCAGTATTAATAAACGCAGATATAAGTATTACAAAATGCATTACAAAAAGGTAATATGCGATAATTTAAATATTACAAAACATAATGTAAAATGACATAATATGTCTATCACTGGGAGTTTGCTAGATCTACGACAAAATCCGCTATATCAAGATGCGTTGTGTCGTAATCCAAAAGATCATCATCGGGGTCGTCATCGTTATCAAAATGATTAGTCTCGACCTCCTTCCCCTTTTTCTGTAGTGAGGCTTGATAAAGATCGGCTAGGTGTTTGGCTGTTCTGCAGGTATTGGCCCAATGGCCTTCAATGCCACACCGATTACAACTGCCGATTTGCCTCTTTCCCTGTTTAGCCTTTTCGGCTATATCCCCATGTTGGGGTTTACTCTGCATCCTGTTAACGTCAAAATTGCGGCGATTTTAGGGGGTATATCGACCGCGTTGACTCTCACGACCGTGACCACGTCCACGACCTCTACTACGTCCTCGGCCTCATTCAGAAAATGTCACGTTCGCTTCAGGGAACGGACTGGAACCAGTGGGCCGGGACTAATGATTTTTCATCAGTAACTCATTATTTTGTTCAGCTAATAAAAGACATGCAATGAGCTGTGAGTACTTTTGAAAGTTTTTCTCACGATACTGCTGTTGCAGCACAACATTCGAAGCATGAAAGGTAGAGAGAGTCTTCTCTAATTTATCATTCTCAGTAACATTTTCTCCGCAGAGTTTCAACTGAGATGTAATCTGATGGATAGCAGAGTTGTACTCTGTAACAGTTTTAAAATCCTGCAACCGCAGGTTAAGCCAATCTTGTCGGGCTTTAGGGAGAGTGATATATTTCAAGTGCCCAAATCTCTCCCTCAATTCATTCCACAAATCAAGTGGATCTTTCACCGTCAAATATTCAAACTGTAGAAGAATGTCCAAATGATGACGGATGAAAATAATAGCCTTAGCCCGACCTTGACTTGTAGCCGTATTTTCACTGGCAATTGTATGAACAAGGCCCATTGAAACCAGATGCATTTCTACATCCAGGGACCAAGTCAGAAAATTGTTGCCGGTGAGAGATAGAGGTTTAAAAGAAATTTTGCAAGATTTTCCATAGTGTAGAAAATAGATAATATAGATAGTATAAAAATAAAACTTACCAAAAATAAAATAGGCAAGAGCCCTCGTGCTGATAAAATGTTATATAATATATAATAATATTATATAGTGATGATAAATATAGATATATGTACGTATATATTATGTTATGTATAATATTTATATATTAATATAGAGAGAGAAACAAGAGAGGGAGAGAGGGATTGATTGCCTGCATCCATCATTCAATGAATACATATGGGTATTTATAGGGATAATGAAAGTACAGAAATGGCCACAAAGCATCCACACCATATGTACGTATATACTACGTAGTTTACAACAAGAATCCATTAATTTTATTTCCAAAAAATCAAACGAAATACAAAATATTTGAATTTGGGAGGTTAAGCCCCAAATTACCCATAATATACAAAATCGATACAAACACAAGTAAATGGCGACAATCACAATCGAATTGGCTTAAAACCTTGACCTAAACCAACAAATAGTCCCCGCAGACAAGAATGGAAAGACTCGCAAAAAATAGTGGAAAAAAAAGTCTAATACAAATAATTATATATTAAAATTAAAATTACTAATTAACTTAATTAAAATTAAAAATTATTAAAAATTAAAAATATGATTATAGTGAATTTTTTAAAAAGAAAAAAAATATATGAGATGTGAAATATATTATGGTGTGTTTGTTTGGGGACTTGGATTTTTTTTCCACTATTCATTCAATTTTTTCCTCCGAAAACATCAAATCAAACATCTATTTTTTATTTTTTTTATTATACTAAAAATCAATTTTATATTCAAAACATCATATCAACACCTATTTATATCACATCATACAATTATTTAAATTTAAAATTTTTACTATTTAAATCCAAACTCAAAATCCGAACCTCCAAACAAATGGAGAGAGTGATATAATACTAAATATATGTTGATATATATATATATATATATATGTGTGAGAGAGCATAATACATATATATTAATACAGTTAATTCTAGCAGGGCTGTCATGCAAAAACATTAAAAAAAAAAATTAATAAAATGTTAATATTAATAAAAGACTTTTAGACTTTTAATTAAAACATTTTATTTATACTATCATAAATAATTGGATTATCATTGATATATTTTATTAATAATAATTAATTATAAATAAAGATATAATTATTAATATGGGGAATATTAATTCTATAGTTTATTAATATGTTATTGTATATATAGGGTGTATTTGGTTATGAGATTCTACTCAAAATCTATTTTTTTATACAATTTTTTTTTTTCAAAAAACATCTAATTAAACATTTATTTTTTTATTTTGTTATTATATTCTTATGTTTCATATAATTTGTTTTTATTTTCTATTTTTGTTCTCTGAAAATATAATTATACACTTTAATCTCATTTTTAAGTTTAAATTTTATATATATATTTTTTAATTTTAAGTAAACTATTTAGTTATCTTAAATCTTAATCTACAATTATTTTTACTATACAATAATTATTTTTACTAATACACTTCTTAATTACTTACTAATTACACTTTACCTAAATTTTTGTATTTGCAGTAACATGCCCATATTACATGGGACAGATGAAGTACTAAATATCAATTTTACATTTAAAAAAATCACATCAATGTCTATTTATATTATGATATCGTACAATTATTCCAATTCAAAATTTTTACTTTTCAAATTTCAACTCAAAATACAAACTCCCAAACAAACACACTCATAGTTTATTAATTCATTATACATCCACAGCGACAGCCGCCCACACAAGGTTTTTCTTCCTCCCTCATCTTTTACCCACCATCCCCACTTCCACCTTGTTGCTCCATCACCGTCTCTACTCTCCACTAGGTTAATATATATATATTTTTAAAATAAATAATACAATCTATCGGTTCAAACCGAATACTCTCCATTTTCGATTTTATTACAGAAAGGACAGATTAAGCTATATGCTATCTCAATAACAATTTCCATTTTCAATTTTCTAACCTACAAAAATCTTACTTAAAAATTTGAATCCGGATGGCTTAAGACCGATTTTACTTCAGTGAAAGAACAAAGTTCAAAATAACCGTGAAAGTAATGTTGTTTTTTATGCTATCAGAGTCTTACCATGTTCTAATGACTAAGCATCTTGCTTTTATTCACGAATGTATAATTTTATTTTCATTGAAGAAGAATAACAAAACATTTAATAACAACAAATTTTATTCATAATCACAGGAAAACGATACATTGTCAGAAAATAAACACAAGAGAAAAGACATCAGGAAGCTCTTCCAACAAATCTTCATAGAACATCATCGCCATAGATAGAAATTTCAGAAGTAATACTGGTGAAGAACAATAACATGAATTTTTTTTTTTCTTTTCTTCAACAACCTCCAGATATCAATCATTTGCATTAATCAGCGGTTCTTCTTCCAGAAGAATTTTGCTCACAGATTGCTTCCCATAGTATGGAATATTCCCGCTTCAATAACTCTAATATATATTTTTTAAAAATCAGCATGTTCAATCCTCGAGTCCTCGTACATGGTTTTTAAACTCTTTGGAGAATGAAACACTGCCCATTCTTTTTGAAGGATGAGTTGTTTTCTTGGAGTACCGGCCATTATTTTAGAAAATAAGATTAATTATTATTGTTCACAAAATAATGAATTTATAGACATTTAAATTTTTATTTTTTATTTTTTTTTAAATTCATATTGACACCTATTTTCATGTTCACACCTATTTGCAAAATTGAAATTCGATTTAATACTATACAAGTTCCTATGGTTGTATTTAATATGTTATGTATAGTTTCATAAAACATTAGATATTATGTGGAAAAAATTGAACAGTTGTATTTAATTTATAATTTTGATATTATTTTTTTCAATCAATGGATAAGTTTTTATTTAACAAAATATTTTATATATTTTAGTGAAAAAAATGCTATTATATAAAATATTTAATTGAATATGTTAAAATATTTAATATTAAAGTATCATACTACATATATGTCTTAATCCAAAAATGGCTACTAAAAATGACATAAATACCCATATGTTATAATAACCAGATACGAGACACATAAATGCTATGTAGTGTGTATGCTTTTATTTCCTTCAGCGTAGGGTTTTTGTGTATAAATACGGACAAGAATGAAATGAATTGTAGACCCCCTCATTCTCTCAATTCCTCTCTTACCTCTCTCTAATTAATACTCTCTCACACACACACATGCCTATACATCCATACACACACTGCTTACATTATACATATATCTACTGCAGTTATATATATATAATTTATATACACAATATATATAATATAATATACAATATAAAATAGTGGTTAGCGATAGAAATAATTAATATTTCTATTAGTTAATCCTATAATAATATTACAACACGTTATGAACACGATTATATATTTTATTTTTCGCAAGGTAATATTTTATATTTTATCTGTTTATTATGTCTAACTTTGCGAAACAGGAATTTCTCCCTCTCCTCGTTTCTGGCCAAAATTATATGGCATGGGTTCGCGATGTTAAAATGCATCTGGCATCAATGGGTTTGGATAATACCATTGCCCGGGATAAAAACTCCCCGAGCCAAGATCGTGCAAAGGCCATGATCTTTTTGTGTCATCACATCGATGAAGCACTGAAAATGCAGTATGTCACGCTGGAATCCCCACTTGAATTGTGGAAGTGATTGAAAGAAAGATATGATCATTTGAGGTTGACATTGTTGCCAAGGGCACGAAACGAATGGCAAAGCCTACGGCTTCAGGATTTTAAAACAGTTCAAGAATATAATTCTGCCATGTTTAAAATAACATCACAGTTGCGCCACTGTGTCGAAAATATATCTGAATCTGATATGATGGAGAAAACTTTCTCCACTTTTCATGCATCTAACATGGTTTTGCAGCAGCAATATGCAATACAACCGGCAAATCTGGTGTGTGGTCGTGGGCAAATCAGAAATCAACGAATTGATCACGATCGAAATCAGAATCGCGGACGGGGCCAGACAAACGCATACAGTCACAATAATTATCAAAACAGGCCCCGATATGTGCCAAATCGGCGTATAATGACAGAAGGCCGTAGACCTCAACAAATGTTCAACACCGGGAGAAACAGAAACAATGACGAGGAATGCACCCGGTGTGGAATCAAAGGCCATTGGGCCTATGTTTGTCGCACAGCCAGTCACTTGGCTGAACTGTATCGGGCCTTAAAAGAAATGCAAGGAAGAATTGCCCCCGAAATAAATAATGCTGCCCACGATGACACATTTGACAATGTGATGGATGAAAATATCACGCACCTGAATGCCGATGATTTGCTTGACATAGCTGATGATGTTAAATGATGACAAGTTGTTGTATCTCTTTTGTTGTTTTACTACTTGTTGCCCCCTTTTTGTATTACCCCCTATAATATAAGTCTATTTTTATTATGTTACTAATACATGTCTTTTATTATTTTTACCTTCTTGCAAAAATATGGATGCCAAATATTTTGGAGCCAATAACATCTGCCTTATCGACAGTGCTACGACTCACAACATTCTGAAAAACAAAAGTTATTTCTCCTATCTGAATATGGGAAAGACCACAATTGTTACTATCAGTGGTGTATAAAAAATTATTGAAGGCTCAGGAAAAGCTACTGTATTTCTCCCAAAGGGGACAAAATTGGCAATTGAAAATACCTTGTTCTCAAGCAAAGCTCGAAGGAATTTACTGAGCTTCACTGATATTCGGAAAAATGGGTATCACATTGAAACATTAAATGAGGCAGAAAATGAGTATCTCCTGATTACTCAGATTGTGAATGGCAAAAGAATTGTGAAAGAAAAATTGCCATCATTTTCTTCCGACTTATATTATTCAAAAATCAGTGCCATTGAAACATATCACCTAGTAGACAAAATGACTACTATCGAATTTAAAACTTGGCACGATCGACTTGGGCATCCTAACAATGTAATGCTGAGGCGAATTGTTGAAAATTCATATGGCCACTCATTGAAAAAGAAAAATATTTTAAGTCCGAATGAATTTTCTTGTGCTACCTGTTCCCAAGGGAAGTTAATAATCAGACCATCTTCAACAAAGGTTGGATTTGAATTCCCAACTTTTCTGGAAAGAATTCAGGTGATATTTGTGGATCAATAGATCCACCTTGTGGACCCTTCAAGTACTTTATGGTACTAATTGACGCGTCAATGCGATGGTCACACGTATGTCTGTTATCTACTCACAATCTAGCTTTCGCTAGACTACTTGCACAAATAATTAAATTGCGAGCACAATTTCCAGATCACCCGATAAAGAAAATACATCTAGATAATGCTGGAGAGTATTCATCACATACATTTGATGATTATTGCATGTCAATTGGGATTACTGTGGAACATCCTGTTCCCCATGTACATACGCAAAATGGCCTCGCTGAATCCCTTATCAAAAGATTGCAATTAATTGCTAGACCATTATTGATGATGTCTAAACTTCCTGTATCATGTTGGGGACATGCTATATTACATGCAACAACCATCGTTAAATAAGGCCGACAAGTTATCACTGTTATTTCCCTACTCAATTGGTATATGGAAAAATACCAAATATATCTCACCTGCGAATATTTGGGTGTGTTGTTTATGTGTCAATTGCGCCACCTCAACGCACGAAAATGAGACCTCAAAGAAGGTTGTGTATATATGTCGGGTATAAATCACCCTCGATTGCGAAATATCTTGAACCAACAACGGGTGATTTATTTACTGCAAGATTTGCATACTGTCATTTTGATGAATCTCATTTCCCGATATTAGGGGGAGACAGTAATCAACTGAACAAAGAAATTTCATGGAAAATACCACTTGAATTTGATCCTCGTACGAAACATAGTGAACTTGAAGTTCAAAGAATTGTGCATTTGAGAAAATTGCAAACTAATTGCCTGATGCTTTCGATGATACTGCCAGAGTTACAAAATCATATATTGCAGCAATAAATGCACCAACTAAAATAAATATCCCAGAAGCGAAGGTGCCGAGTGTTAATGAGCATAATGCCCGCGTAAAACGTGGTAGACCGTTGGGTTCAAAGGATAAGAATCCACGAAAGAAAAAATTGTAAATACTGGTGAAGAGATCAACAATGATCAGATACTTGAAAAGGTCAGTACAACCCCTGAAGAGGTTGATACTAAAAATTCTGATGAAAGTGTGGATGAAGTTACAGGAACTTCTGTTAACTATACCGCCAGTGGAAAATATTGGAACAAAAAGAAAACGAATATTGATAATGCATTTGCATATTCTATAGCACTCGATATAATGAAAGATGACGAGGATTATGAGCCAAAATCAGTTGATGAATGTCGGCAAAGAGATGATTGGGCAAAATAGAGAGACACAATTAAGTCTGAATTGGACTAATTGAATAAATTGCAAGTATTCGGACCTATAGTCCAAACACCTGAAAATGTGAAACATGTTGGCTACAGATGGGTGTTTGTAAGAAAAAGAAATGAAAATAAAGATATCACAATATATAAAGCATGGCTTGTAGCCCAGGGTTTTTTCCAGAGACCGGTGTGATACCCGAGTTTCTCACTACTCATTGGCCAATATATATTTCATATTTTAGTTGCTGGTAAATTACTTATATGTTAATTTGTGGTAGTATAAATATACTTCATGAGTTGCATACATTAGTTTATTTGAGTATTAATTGTTTAATTATATGTTCTATTTATATTATTTAATGTGTTAATTTATATTTAGTTGAGTATAATTCATAGTTTGAGTGTACTTTGTATTATTTATATGTCACTTGTGATGTTAGGTTATTTATTTTACTATTGAATGTTAAATTGTTTATAATTTGGTATATGTTTTACCTGTTTATTAATAAGAAAATATTATTATAATTTATCTGAGATTCTCGTAGGATACAAATAGGTTGGGTAAAATATTTGGATATTAGTGGTATAAATTAAATATAGATCACTTGAAAATTAATTGTAGTAATTAAATAAAAAGTAAAATAAATAGAATAAATAAATAAATAAATAAGTAAAATAATAGTAATGATAATAATAATAATAATAATAATAATAATAATAATAATAATAATAATAATAATAAAAAGTAAAGTAAGGCGATGGGGCGAGGTAATAATCCCCACCCCCACCTCATCCATATCAATTCAATTGCAGAAGAATAGGGAGAAAGGCAATGCGAAGAAAAAAAAAAAACCTTTTTACGTCGAATTCGTTAAAAGCCTACTTCAGGTATTTTTTTTCGTATTCACGAATTATTGCTATTTTTACTAAGTAGATGAAGTTTTGAGTATAAATAATTATTTAGTAAATTGGGGTAATATTTGTAATTAATTGTTGTTAGATATGATACTGGAATCGTGAAAAGGGCTGTAAGAGTTAGGTTATTGATGTTTTTGGCGAATTTCAAGTAAGTAGAAATTCATTTGCAACTACAATGCATAAATATATTATTTTTTGAGTTATATATGTTTGATTGATAATATGTGAATATCAGAAAACTGCAATATGTGATTAATATTCTGTGATTATGTGGTTTGAGCCTGCGAGCTCCGTATATAAATTAGTTTCAGCCTGTGAGCTCTGTATGTGATATGGTTGAGCCTGTGAACTCTATATTTGATGTTGAAGGAGTCAGTGAGCTCCAAAATTGATGTGGTTTGAACCAGTGAGTTCAATAATATCTGTATATTGTGAAATATGTTACATTGCATTTTCATTAAGCATGCATATAATGCATTGAAATGATATAAGATGGTTTTACTACGTTAGACCATTGACTATACACCGAGGGCGGGAGAGGCGACCTGGGAAGAAGCGACCTGAGGAAACCTGGTGTAGGCCAGCGTCTATTGTGATTTTACATACAATGCATAAACAATGCATAAACAATGACAAAGAAAGATGCAGAAGAAAATCCAGTTGTCACCGGTAAGCTTTCTATCTTCGGTACTTTGACTTATGTGTTATTTAATTCTGGGGCTACACATTCTTTTGCATCCACGGAGTATGTGAGAAAACTGGGTAGAACACCTAACTTAATTGAGGCTAAATTCGATGTAATGATTCATTCCGATGATACAAAACAAACAAATCAGATCCTGCGAGGATGTGTTATTCCTATAAAAGGTAGAGAATTATATGCTGATTTGATCGTGTTGGACATGAATGATTATGATGTGATATTTGGTATGGATTGGTTATCGAAATATGGTGCTACAATCGACTGTCAGAAAAAGAGTATTGTATTTCAGTCTAAAGGTGAAGAACCATTTTCTTTTATCGGGATGAAGAAGCGTTTCAAATTTCCTATAATATCAGCTGTTAAGGCACAAAGATTACTGAAAAGTGGTTGTGAA
Source organism: Andrographis paniculata (assembly GCF_009805555.1). NCBI lineage: Eukaryota > Viridiplantae > Streptophyta > Magnoliopsida > Lamiales > Acanthaceae > Andrographis > Andrographis paniculata. The sequence continues at coordinate 2,884,185 of NW_026137591.1, forward strand.
GGCTATTTGATAAGTGTGATGGGTGTCGAGGGGAAACAATGTCCTACTGTTGGTGATGTGCCAGTAGTGCGAGAATATCCTAAGGTATTTCCAGATGATCTTCCAGGGCTACCACTAGATCGCAAAATTGAATTTCTGATTGAGCTACAACTTGGAGTGTCACCTATTTCTAAATCACCATATCGCATGGCGCCAAATGAATTGAAAGAACTGAAAGTACAACTGCAAGAACTACTAGATAAAGGTTTCATTCGTCCTAGTTTCTCACCTTGGGGAGCACCAGTCTTGTTTGTTTGAAAGAAAGACGGCACGTTGAGGATGTGTATCGATTACCGAGAATTGAACAAAATCATGATCAGGAATAAATATCCTTTACCCCGAATCGATGATTTATTCGATCAGCTACAAGGTGCGACTATCTTTTCGAAGATTGATTTGCGATCTAGGTATCATCAATTGAAGATAAAGGCAGAAGACATTCCCAACACAACATTCAGTACGAGATACGGGCACTATGAATTTCTAGTAATGCCATTTGGACTGACAAATGCCCCAACAACGTTTATGGATCTAATGAATCGGGTGTTCAAAGACTTTCTAGACAAGTTCGTTATTGTATTTATTGACGATATTTTGATTTATTCCAAGACTGAAGAAGAGCATGCGATGCATCTGAGGAATATGTTAGAAGTTCTGAAAGAGAAACAGTTGTATTCAAAGTTCAAGAAATGTGAATTCTGGCTAGATCGAGTTGTATTCTTGGGACATATGATATCGGGAGCAAGAATTTCAGTTAACCCAAGCAAAGTTGAAGCCATTAATAACTGGCCACAACCTACAAATCCATCAGAAGTACATAGTTTTCTCGGACTGGCAGGATATTACCGTAGATTTGTGGAAGGCTTCTCTAAGATTGCTTCTCCTATGACACAATTGACCAGGAAGAATGTGATATATAAATGAACAGAATCATGTGAACAAAGCTTTCAAGAATTGAAGAGACGATTGACATCAGCTCCTATCTTAGCAATCCCAACCACGACTGGAGGTTTTAAAGTTCACAGTGATGCTTCGAAGAATGGTCTCGGGTGTGTATTGATGTAGAACGATAAAGTGATCGCTTATGCCTCTCGACGGTTGAAAGAGTACGAAAAGAACTGCCCTACACATGATCTGGAGTTAGCAGCCGTAGTGTTTGCGCTCAAAATCTGGAGACATTATTTTTACGGTGAACGTTGCGAGATCTATACCGATCAAAAGAGTCTGAAATATTTCTTCACTAAGAAAGAATTGAATATGAGACAATGGAGATGGTTAAAATTTGTGAAAGATTATGACTGTGTGATCAACTATCATCCTGGTAAAGCTAATGTTGTGTCAGGCGCATTAAGTCAAAAATCAGTAGAAAGAATGGCAGCTATGACTTTAATTCTGAAACCTGAACTCCTTGACCTACAAAGGATGAACATCGAACTTATTAAACCTAGACTTGTAACAGCAAAACTTGCAGCTTTAACACTCAGACCGACATTGCTAGATCGAATTCACACAGGACAATAGCATGACGAGTACTCTGCTAAGGTGAAGAAGGATATCACTTTAGGTAAACCCTCTGACTTCCAGTTGACAGAGAATGACGTACTCCGATACAAGAATCGATTATATGTCCCAGATACTGATAAAATTCGTGAAGATGTGATGGATGAAGCACATTTGACACCTTATTCCGTACATCCATGAGCCACTAAAATGTATAGGGACTTGAAATTGCATTATTGGTGGCCAGGTATGAAAAGGGACATTGCTCGATATGTAGAACAATGTTTGACTTGTCAGCAGGTCAAAGCAGAACATCAGAGACCAGCAGGAACTTTACAGCCCTTGTTTATTCCAGAGTGGAAATGGGAGAATATTACAATGGATTTGGTTACAGTGTTTCCCAAGACAATCAAGGGTTATGATGCAGTTTGGGTAATTGTTGATAGATTGACTAAATCAGCTCATTTTCTACCGACCTGCACTACATATTCTACGGACTGTTATGCTCAGATATATATACAAGAAATTGTTAGACTTCACGGTGTACCCCTCACTATCATTTCAGACAGAGACTCCAGATTTTTATCTAATTTCTGGAGGAGTTTGCATAAAGCATTAGGGACTCAGTTATCTTTCAGCATTGCGTACCACCCACAAACAAATGGACAGTAATGATACAAATTCTAGAAGATATGCTCAGAGCTTGTGAGTTAGATTTCCAAGGTCAGTGGAGCAAATTCTTGCATTTGATTGAGTTTTCTTACAATAAAAGTTATCAGTCTACTATCGCAATGGCACCATATGAAGCACTGTATGGTAGAAAGTGTCGATCTCTAGTACATTGGGATGAAGTTTGGGAACGAAAAATTTTGGGTCCAAATTTGATTCGAGAAATAAGTGAAACTGTAGTGCAAATTCGGGAAAGAATGAAAGCTGCTCAAAGCCGACAAAAGAGTTATGTTGATAAAAGAAAAAGAAAGCTAGAGTTTGAAGTGGGTGATCAGGTATTTCTAAAAGTTTCTCCAATGAAAGGGATAATGCGGTTCGGAAAGAAAGGAAAACTTAGTCCAATATACGTGGGTCCATTCTCCATTAGTGAAAGAATTGGTGAAGTGGCCTACAGACTTGATTTGCCTACATCCATGTCTCAAATACACAATGTGTTTCATGTATCAGCATTAAGGAAGTACATAGCAAATCCATTACATGTTTTGAAAAGTGAACCTACAGAGCTAAAATCAGATCTGAGTTATGAAAAAGTTCCAATATAAATTCTCATAAGAGAAGTGAAACAACTTAGAAATAAAGAAATTTCATTAGTCAAAGTACTATTGAGAAATCAATCAGTAGAAGAAGCTACTTGGGAAAGAGATGATGAAATGAGATCTAAGTACCCAGAACTCTTCAGGTAAGTTAAATTTCGAGGACAAAATTTTTATAAGGAATGGAGGATGTGATACCCGAGTTTCTCACTACTCATTTGCCAATATATATTTCATATTTTAGGTGTTGGTAAATTACTTATATTTTAATTTGTGGTAGTTTAAATATACTTTATGAGTTGCATACATTAGTTTACTTGAATATTAATTGTTTAATTATATGTTCTGTTTATATTATTTATGTGTTAATTTATATTTAGTTGAGTATAATTCATAGTTTGAGTATACTTTGTATTATTTATATGTCACTGGTGATGTTAGGTTATTTATTTTATTATTGAATGTTAAATTGTTTATAATTTGGTATATATTTTACCTGTTTATTAATAAGAAAATATTATTATAATTTATCTGAGATTCTCGTAGGATACAAATAGGTTGGGTAAAATATTTGGATATTAGTGGTATAAATTAAATATAGATCACTTGAAAATTAATTGTAGTAATTAAATAAAAAGTAAAATAAATAGAATAAATAAATAAATAAATAAGTAAAATAATAGTAGTAATAATAATAAATATATAATAATAAAAAAAAAAGTAAAGTAAGGCGGTGGGGCGGGGTAATAATCTCCACCCCGCACCTCATCCATATCAATTCAATTGCAGAAGAATATGGAGAAAGACAACGCGAAGAAAAAAAAAAAAAAAACTTTTTACGCCGAATTCGTTAAAAGCCTAGTTCAGGTATTTTTTCGTGTTCACGAATTATTGCTATTTTTACTAAATAGAGGAAGTTTTGAGTAGAAATAATTATTTAGTAAATTGGGGTAATATTTGTAATTAATTGTTTTTAGATACGATACTGGAATCGTGAAAAGGGTTGTAAGAGTTAGGGTTATTGACGTTTTTGGCGAATTTCAGGTAAGTAGAAATTCATTTACAACTACAATGCATATAAATATATTATTTTGTGTGTTATTTATGTTTGATTGATAATATGTGAATATCGGACAACTATAATATGAGATTAATATTCTGTGATTATGTGGTTTGAGCCTGTGAGCTCTAAAATTGATGTGGTTTGAACCAGTGAGTTCAATAATATCTGTATATTGTTAAATATGTTGCATTGCATTTTCATGAAGCATGCATATCATGCATTGAAATGAAATAAGATGGTTTTACTACGTTACACCGCTGAATATACACCGAGGGCGGGAGAGACGACCTAGGAAGAAGCAACCTGGGGAAACCTGGTGTAGGCCACCGTCTATTGTGACTTTACATACAATACATAAATAATGCATTCGGAAGAGGCGACCCGGGGAAACCTTGCGAGGAAACCCGGTGTAGGCTACCTGATGTAGGCCACCGTTTGATTTGAATATGTGGCTATTGAGCTCTTTCCAGTTTATAGCAATGTGTCTAGGGGCCCTGGAGAGTATTTTATAAATAAATTGGTGATTTCAAACGAGAGCACATTCTGCATATTGAGAATTTTGGGATAAACTTCACATCATGCATAATTTATACTTACGGAGATTTATAAATCTCACTCAGCTTATGCATTGTAGGTAATCGAGATAATATATGACTTGATGGTCAAACTGGAGTAGCTGGGGGGCTCTTACAGGCATTTTGAGTTACCGTGTACATAGATGACGACCTGCGGGCAGGACCGTGGCTTGTTTTGCTTCCGTTGTTCCATATTACGTCTGTTTTAGAAATTGTATGGTGTTGTTATAAATAGTATGTCGATTGTGTAGTTTTTGATATGATTTGAGATCCTTTTGGTGAATGTTAATAGGCTACTGTTGAGTTATGTTATGTTTTGCTGAGAAAAAATTTATAGCAGGTTAACAGGTTGTTATATATGTAAGTAATTAAAAGGGATTATAGCATGTTTATCGTTTACTTATATGTGAATTGGTGGTAGTAGTATAGTGTAAGTGTGGTCGTGTCAACAGGGTATTGATTTTGAAGAAACATATTCTCCGGTCATGGATGGAATAACATTAAGGTATCTGGTGAGCATAGCAGTACACAATAATCTTGATATGCGATTAATGGATATGGTTACTGTCTATCTTTATGGCTCCTTAGACAATGACGTCTACATGAAAATCCCAGAAGGGATTAACATACCTGAATCATTCAAATCAAAGCCAAAAGAATCATATTCCATCAAATTATAAAAATCTTTGTATCGGCTCAAGCAATCGGGCCAAATATGGTACAATCGTCTCAGCAAAAGCTTAACCAAAGAAGGTTATATAAATGACCCTATCTGTCCATGTATTTTTATAAAAAAAATGGGTCTAAATTTGTAATCATCGTTGTATATGTCGATGATCTCAATTTGATTGGAACTCCTGATGAAATCCAGAAAGCTGTTGAATATCTGAAAAAGGAGTTTGGGATCAAAGATTTTGGAAAAACTAAATTTTGCCTTGGTTTGCAAATTGAGCATTTGGAAAGTAGAACATTTATCCACCAATCAAATTATACCAAAAGGGTACTAAAACAGTTCCTGATGGATAAATCACATTCGCTAAACACCCCAATGATCTTCAGAGCACTCGATCCAGCAAAGGATCCTTTTAGACCAAAAGAGAAAAACAAAGAAACAATTGGCCTTGAAGTTCCATATATGAGTGCTATAGGCGCATTAATGTATCTTGCCAACAGCACCCGACATGATATATCATTTGTTGTAAATTTATTGGCAAGATTCAGTTCATCGTCTACTCGACGACATTAGAACGGGATTAAGCACATTTTTCGCTATCTCCAAGAAACAATTGATCTCGGGTTATTTTACTCGAAAGATTCTCGACATGAATTGATTGGTTTTGCCGATGTAGGATATTTATCGGATCCCCATAAAGCCAAGTCGCAAACTGGCTATATATTTACTTGTGGCGAAACAGTGATCTCTTGGAGATCGATGAAACAAACTTTAACTGTCACTTCTTCAAATCATGCTGAAATATTGGCAATACATGAAGCTAGTCGAGAATGTGTTTGGTTGAGGTCAATGACTCAACATATTCTGAAAAATTGCGGGTTAATACCTGACGATAAAATTCTTCCAACTACATTGTATGAAGATAATACAGCTTGTATAGCGCAATTAAAAGGGGGTTACATTAAATGAGATAGAACGAAACATATTTCACCAAAATTCTTTTTTACTCATGATCTGCAACAGAATGGTGAAATTAATGTGCAACAAATTCGATCAGATAATAATCTGGTGGATATATTAACCAAGGCATTGCCGACGACAACATTTGAAAAACTGGTGAAGAAAATTGAGATACATCGGTTAAGGGATCTCAAATAATGCTCAGATCAGGGGGAGCGAATCGATACAAGAATGTTGTACTCTTTTTCCTTCACTAGAATTTTTTGTCCCATAGGGTTTTTTCCTAGTAAGGTTTTAACGAGGCATATTCTTTATATAAAAGCATCAAATGGGGAGTGTTATAATAGCCACGTACGAGACACATAAATGCTACGTAGTGTGTATGCCTTTATTTCCTTCAGCGTGGGGTTTTCGTTGTGTATAAATACGGACAAAAATGAAATGAATTGTAGACCCCCTCATTCTCTCCATTCCTCTCTTACCTCTCTCTAATTAATACTCTCTCTCACACACACACACACACACCTATACATCCATACACACACTACTTACATTATACATTATGTACTTCAGTTATATATATATATAATTTATATACACAATATATATAATATAATACAAAATATAAAATAGTAGTTAGCGTAGAAATAATTACTATTTCTATTGGTTAATACTATAATAATATTACAACTCCATATACTTAATTATTTATTTTTTTTATCTCTATTTATTAACATAAAAATTTAATAGATATAACTATATATTTTATTATACTAGTAATTATTTTACATAACAATATTAAATTTTGTTTTGTTCTATTATATAATGATATTACATTTATTTTATGTATAAAATATAATTAATTTTATATTTAGGGTGTGTTTGTTTGGGAATTTGGATTTTGAGTTGGGATTTGAATAGTAAAATTTTTGAATTTGAATAGTTGTATGATGTGATATAAATAGGTGTTGATGTGATGTTTTAAATGTAAAATAGATTTTTAGTATAATATAAAGAATGAAAAATATGTGTTTGATTTGATCTTTTGAAGAGAAAAAATGGGATGAATAGTGGAAATCTAATCCACTACCCCAAACAAACATATCCTTAATGATTTTTTTTTTATTAAAGTACAAAAATTATAGAATTTTTCTATTTTAAAATTATTTTTTTACGGTTTATATAATACAAAATTAAAGTAAGTAATGCATTTTTTATTGTTTGTTTTTGTTTCTTTTGCTTTTCATGACCGTATTATTATTAAAATAATAGACAATTAATTGAAAAGGAAAAAAAATTAGGTTAACTTATATGTAAATAATATTAATACGTCTCTCAAAGTATAATTGAACTAATTATTTGTATAAATACTATATATTCTGAAATTAATCTAAAATATTTACTTACATTTCTTCCTACATATACAATATAGAAAATATTTATATTTACTTTTCGCAAAAGTTATATCTAAATTAATATTTGCATAAATATATTTATTATTATTTAATTATTCGTGCTCTAAGAAAAATTAATTAATTATATCAGATGCACATTGTTACTAATTTTGAAATTTTATTTTTTAAATCTTAATTTTTTATTAATAAATTTTTAAATTTAATTTTATAATATCTTTCTTTAAAATGAGTCAAACATATTATAATAAATATATTACCATTTTATTTTTAAAAATTATTTAAGCAATATCTGACCCTATCTACGTAGGGGTTGAAATTTTTTGTATAGTATTAAAAATTTCATAAAATTGGTAATATAAATTTTAAATTAAAGTAAATTGAAGATAGAAGTACATGAAAATCATGCGTGGCAACAGTATAAATAAATACTAATAATAGGAGTGTGACTTGCATGATATTAGATTCGGCTGGAGATTTACCTAGTGCGCGACTGCGGGTTCCCACGTCATATTAAAAAAAATACTAATAATAGCAAATAATTTATAGAACAATTGAACATTTTGAAGAATTTTTTTTTTTAATATGAGATATAAAAAATATGATAAATAATATAAAAATAATGAATGTGTATAGAATATTAATTTTTTGGAAAAATATGTTGAAAATTTTTTGTTAAAGAAACAAACTAGTATGAATACACTTTTAGAAACAATAGACAAACTCAAATAATAAAACATAAACATTTTTTCTCTTAGACAAGAGAGTAATATTTGTGTATCATTGTTAACAAGTTGTCTATCTAGCTCATCATCCATTAAGTTGTGAACACTGACGACTGGTCCTTTCAAACAAGGTTATGATGGGCTGTGAGCTAACTCGCACCAGAAACAATTCTAATCAAAACATCTGAAAACAATGAAATAAGTGATTCCGATCAGCTCAGTTCTCATCGAGCATCGGTTCGTGAATTATACAGCATCCATAAATGAGAGCATTGTCGATAAGAAATTCTGTGATATCGGTAGCTATTATGTTCAGGATTGGCCATTACAATTATGCACCTGCGACAAGAGTGTCGGAAGTTAGCATGCCTGCAACCTTTGAAGGTCAATCGTCGTGGAATTATAAGCAAATTCAAATTTAAGAGATTGGGAACCATATAGACATGGTAGGTAAACGAGTTTGTTCACTTTCACAAAATAAAATACTACGATTGTTCCTAATAAAAATACACTACATTTTACGGTACTGTAGCAAACAACAAAATCACCAAAAATTCCTAACCACTAAAGAACACGACAAAATGTAATAATTTATGCTAGATGGTTGTTCACGTCTTTAAAATTCCTTGGTTGCAAAACATTTTTGTAAACGCTCATGATACCCAACTACACAATTCACAAATACATCCTCCCTCAACAACTTATACATAGCAGCAGTAGTGATTATGACAATTATCATGGTCGACACACAGAATCAGATGTAAGCAAACAATTCAGAAACCATTTGTTAATGGCGTACATATACATGTAGTTTTGAATGCACGAATATATATATATATATAATTTCTACTGGGGGAATCCTCCTAGGATTAGGATTAGCAGAAAAACTAAAAAATCAGCTAGTTGAGGATGTCAAATGCAAAAAACAACTAAACAATAAAATACAAAAATATCGATAGAAATTGCACTGAAGGTATGCTACAACCTTTTACCTCTGGCCTTGCATTCAATTGTCCAGAAACTAGCATTTCCGGTGATATTTCACAGAAGCCAACCGTTTCCTAATCTCATGAAGCCTTTGTTTTTCTACATGCTGCAATGAGACATTATAAAAATCCATAATTATCCCGTACATAGTTCAACAATATCTTAGTAGCAGTCTTTCAATGAATGCATAGGCTGCTTCACAACTTACAATATCCATGTCAACACCTGCAATCTGTTCTTTGCAACGATTGATTTCCATCTCAAGAGCATTAATCCGAGATTCAATAGGCACATTGCCTTGCCGAAAATTCACTGCAATAGAACCTTCCCTGACAGTATAATATGTGTTATATAGTGCAGTAAGAGAATCACGAAAATACCAGTAATAATTTTTAGGTAGAACAAGTATACGGATAAGATTAATCAAATAACAAATGGAAGCCATGAAAAGAAAAAATTTAAACAAATGCAAGCATGCATTCTGAAACATGCTCGGCAGCCAAACAGCCAAATCATTGGGTTCAACTTATTCCAAAAATCCTGTTTCCAAGCACAACCTCTTCAGAAACTAAACTGAAACAATCTTTGAAAACGAAATACTTACAATCAAAGATCACATACACATAACAGGCTTTCTAGATACAGAATTTTCCTCCTTTCTTAGTGTTAGATTTTGCAGAATTTCAGAGTTGTGTATTATTAATACTAAAATCAGGTGGTTATAAATAAGTGTGATACAAACTCAATAAAGTTAACTAACAACATATTCCAGATATAAGAAATTTAATTAAAACCATAAACCAAATATCTAAAATATCTCAAATATTCTCTTCAAACTCAAGAGATGTTGCAAAAACAATCTGAGTTTGGTAAGATAGATCGAAGATGGCATAACCTTAATCATCCCAAGTCAATGTTAGAAGTCGTTCTCAATTTAATTAAAGTCAGAAATATGACTCGATCACAACAAATTAAAGTCGAAAACAAGACTCTCAATACAATTAGAGTCAAAAGCACGGCGTTGAACTGAACGGAATCCGTACAAACAATCGAAGGTTGTACATAAACTCTATTGAATCTGAAAAACAAATTTGACAAAAAACCAAATTGGGCATACAGACAAATGCAAACATCTCAAAATCGAGAAACCTCAGGCTACATTCCGACTTGAGTGTATCTTTTAATATCATATTACATTTTGTAAGAATTTCAAAATTACAATTTAATCTAATAGATATAACTAACAATCTAATATAACATAACAAAAATATAATCTAAACCATAAACTACACATCTAAAATTATCTCAAACACTTAGAAACATTGGAGCGAGAAATATCACACAAAAACTCTCTACCACATACAATACTCCAATTCATTTCAATTATCTAACAGCATCGCAATATGTTCATAGAAACATTTCACAGCATCAGAAAGTAGACAGAAAATGCCTCCTGCAGATATGTATATAGAGATAGACAAGTAGAGATTACCTAGCCTTGCCCAAATTCATCTTTTCATCAGCCATCATATTCGTTTTCTCTTTCCCCTCTGAGGATTGGAATTGTACATCTCGAATTTTCCTCAACCGCTCAGCTAATTCACTCTGCATTCTCAGAATAACAATTCGACGCGCCAAGCGTTTTCTTTCCCTGTCCTTGTACCTACAACAGTTGGTTTTTTTGGGACCATTCAATTCATATCATCAAACCATTCAGCAGAAGAAACACCATTTCTAAGAACAATTGTATAAAATAAAGGCGAAAGCAGTTAAATTATTGCCTGATTTTGTAGAGGCTTTTAAACTTTCCGCTGAGTATTGAAGATGAGGTGCTTTCTTTCTCCTTTTTTGAATCGTCGGTGGAAGATGAGAAATCGGAACGGAGAAGGAACGACCAAAGAGAATCTTCGGAAGCAAGTCGACGGAAACGGCTGCAGGCTACGGAAAGCGAGCAGAGGTCCTTGTATTCTAGGGTTTTGGATTCGATCCCGGCTTCCATTATCGTTATCCAGAGCTCGTCCGGCAGCACCGACATGATGTTCTTTGTTCTGGATTTAGGGCCGACGGTCGGCCGTCGATGATTTCGCCTCTCGGTCTTGGGCTTCGCAAAAGAATACTCCCTCCTCCTTCACATATACTTTGTCCAAATTAATGTAATATTGGAAAATATAAAGGTAAGTATATTTAAAAAAACTGAAAATAACAAATTAGCACTTGTATAGATGCATATGATTGGAAATAGTGACTCGCCAATCCTATTAAAAATAGCATTCAACAACATCTCAAAGCTTCACCGTTGATAGACATGATAAATATTCTCATCTTCATCTTTTAGTATGGATATTTTTTTTTTTTTTTTTTATTTTTATGACGTGGTAATCCACAGCCGTAACCTAGCCGAATCTAATACCCTGCAATAGTGGTGACGTGAAAATTCATAGCCGCTACCCGAAAGTGCGCACTGAGTAAATCCCAAGCCGAACCTAATACCCTGCAAACCAGGCCCGACGAGATCAGTATGGATATATTTTTTTTTTGATCGGAGGGATCAATATGGATATTTTGATCCATCCAATAGTGGTTCATCCTTTGACATGCTTCAAATATGATTTCTCTGAGCTAATCTTTTAAAAAGTATGCTCTAATGTCAATTGACGGTAGCATAATATGTATATCCAAGTAACTAACTACACTAGATCTGAGCAATACTAAAGTATTCGCAGTGGATAAATCAATCATCAAGGGTGAGTGAGAGCTCATATCAATTGTTCGTGTATTATTCAGACGATCGATGATCAGCAGTGAAAAAGTGCAGAAATTATAAAAAAAATTGAACACAAATTTTATTTATCCATTTTGGTCACCAACATGACCTTTATCTCGGAGCTTCCATCCGAAGAAATTCCACTAGATGGTAGGCAAGAGCAAGCAAGTTATATATTTCTTTTAAATTTTAATAATAATAATATAAAGTGAAAAAAATGCTATCAAATATGTTACTGAAATTTAAGTTATAATTTTGAAAACAAAACTAAATATATTTAATAAATAATAAAAATATATCAAATTATATATACATATTATATAAAATAAATTATATTACAATAATTTATAATAACATTATTAAGGATATTTTGGGTAAGAAAAAATAATTATACTATATAATAAAATAAAGTAAATATAATATAATTTTATCTAATATTTAATTATGCAAAGTAAATGTTATATTAATTAGTCCATTGATTATATAATTCATTGAAATAATATAGATATTATAATACAATCCTTCAAATTAAAAGCACTCTAATTGTACCTAAGGACTTTGATCAAACAATGCAACAAAACTTCTCAAGTTTTCACCAAAGCAATTCAAATTCTGAACCAAATTAAGAATATGAAAACCCTTTCGAGTTTAAACTCACTATAACTATATGTTCTACACCAAGAATATCTCACAAGAACCATGTATCTTTCAACCCGTGAAAACAGAAGATAAGAAATCAATATGATGCACAAATTAATCCCATCTTGATTTTATCCACAAATTCAAAATTTTCCAATAGGTGTAATATATAATCCTCTTGAAATTTCACAAAATCTTCCCCAAAACTCTATCCATTAGTTTCTCAACAAACTTGGAAACTTTCTTCCTTATCGAATTATATATCTCAATCCATAATAAATCTCATCAAATTATGCCATAATGACTTTATGCGGGTATTCATAATTTTTGTCAGTATTTTCAAATTTTGTTCCTCTAATATTAATTTTGTAAAAAATATCTTTAATTTTTACTAATCATACTAAAATATAGTCCAATTATCAATTACAAAATAATTATTGAAGAATTATGAATTTCTCTCTTCTCTCTCATTATTAATGTTTCTCTCATTCTTTTTTTTTTTTTATTATATATATATATTTAAGTTTATATTATTATAATAATTATTATTATTATAATATTAATAGTATATAGTAATATATTATTTATATGTTATAATGATATTTTTTTACAAAATAATTTATATCAATTATATTTTTATAAAAAAAATTGTTTTAAAATTATTTAAATATATAAATTTCATTAGAGTGATTTTATTTAATTTTTACTATTTATGAAAAATTTTCCCCCAATAAATATAAAATCACACACTTATTTTTAATTTTTATATTACACTAAAAACTAATTTTATATTTCAAATATCACATTAATTCTTATTTATATCATATCACAAAATTATTCAAATTCAAAACTTTACATTCAAATAAAAATTTTGAAAGTCAAAATCCCAAACAAATACACAATTTTTTTTTTTTTTTTCAAATGTATTAAATACTTAATCAATGAATATTGGTTATTATATCATAGTCTCCCTAAAAAAACAACTAAACATTCAAATATATTTCTAAAAAGCAAATCAAAAAATTCAAATTTTAAGTTATGCTTAGTTGCTTTTAGAAATATATTTGAAATGTGAAGAATTTTTTAAATTTAAAATTTTTTAAAATAAAATTATCAGAAAGTTGGAAAGTTTGAAATTATAATAATTATAGTAACGAATATTAATTGATGATATAAAAATAAAAATTGTATTTAATATATTCGATAAAAAAAATTGTGTTTGATTACGATTTTTGTTTTTGATTTTGATTTAAATAGTACAATGTTAAATTTGAATAATTGTACGATAAAATTTAAAATTAAATCAAATTACACAAATGAAATCAATGTATTTAATTATTTTAAAATATAGTATTTTACAAAAATATAATTAATATATAGTATTATTCTTTAAAAAATATCGTTATATTATACAAAAAAAATATATATACTATTAATATAAACTAATGCATATAATAATAATAAAAACAAAGAAAGAGATAAATATTAATACGGAGGGATGAAAGAGAAACTCATAGCTATTCGCTAATTATTCACTACTTGATAATTAGACTATATTTAACATTGATTAGTAAAAGTTAAGAATATATTTTACAAAATTAATATTAGGACATAATTTGAAAAGACGGTCAAATATAAGGACATAAATTGAGAATATCCTGACTCTATGCATATGATCATATGATCATATCGAAATTATTCAAATCTTATTGAAATCTTTAACTTTATTGTCAACGCAGTTAGATCGCCGGATGATCGTTCGGATAACATTCTCTCTCAAGTATGCTAGTCATCTGATGATCTTGTGGATTACCATATATCTAACAAAAGAACTTTCAACAATAGGAATAACAAGTAAGAGTGTATTCGTTTGAACAATTTCTCCAAAATTCTATTATTCACTAATTTTTTTTTTTTAAAAAAAATCAAATCAAATACTTATTTTTTATTTTTTATATCAACAAAAAATTAAATTTACATTCAAAATATTACATTTTATATCATATCATATAACTAATCCAGTTCGAAATTTATACTATTTAAATCTCAATTAAAAATCCAAACCCCTGAAGCCGAGAATTAATTATTCTTACAATTAAATACTATTATACTATATATTAATAATGTATATATATATATGTGTGTCTAAATATATATTATATAATATAGATAGATGTATATTTATGCATATATATAGATTATATTATTCGTTGCAAAATGTAATATCATAGCAATTTTTTTATTTTTTTTATTTTTTTTATTTTGCAACGAAACGAGCGTATACCACATTAGTAAAAGTCTTTGGTGATGAATATGACTTTCATAACAAAAAATAATTTTTTTGCAATAAAATTTAAGAAAATATATATAGCTACGAAAATATGATTTCATAGCTAAAGTTTTTTTGCTATAAAATTAAAATTTATATTAAAAGAGTTTTAGCAACAATATATGATTTTTGTATCCAAATGACTTTAGCTATAAAAAATAATTTTGTAGCCAAAACATTTTTGCTATAAAAATAAAATTTTCTATAAAAAATATTCTAGTGATGAAATTATTTTTGTAGTACATAATTTACTAAAAATATTATAGCTAATTAGATATTTTTATTGTAGTAGTTTTGTATATTTAGATATGTAATTAACAGAGAGACGGAGAGGAAATGTGCGAGATGTAAGAAAATTGGTGTATCCTTATTTTAGTAGCATTCAATATATTTATAGACATTTACATTGCCTCAATCAATGAATATAATCTAACTATTACTTCAGCATATGAGATTGTAGTATGTCTTTCAATCGGTAACATCCACGTAGTCTAATACACAACATATAGGTGTAGTCTCTATATGTATATTGTTGTATAATATTCTCCTTGGATGTTTTTAGACGAAAAAATATATCTCATTAAAACTTTATTAGGAAAGATTTTGTGAAAAAGAAAATTCTAGTGAAAAAAAGTATATCATCTTTATTCCGATTTGTTCATATGTTTTATGCATCATTTGAGATCTCCGAACCGATGCATTTCAATTTCCTTCATCAATTATTTGAATGTTGTTTTCGGTAAGACCTTGATATCTATAAAATTTTCAGATTATCGAATTTATTATACATCTATTTCATCATTCTTTTGAAAGTCATGAATAAACAAGAATTTTGATGAAATATGATTTGTTTTATAATATTTGATATATCCCCATTCAATTAAGCAATGAAAATTGCATTATTTTCATATATGGTTGTTGGATAATAATTATTTTCAGACATTAACCCATAGTTCTTTCTAATATGTTGGGTTATTGACATAAGTTAAACACATTATCAACTTACTTTATGAATAGTCAATACTTCTACATGATTTGATGATGTGGCATTTATTGTCTGTTTGGTTGATCTATAAGAGATCATAATATCATCAAATGTAAATATATAGTCGGTTTGAGATTTAGCTTTATGCGGATCAAACAAATATCTGACATCAGTGTAGCCTAACAAGTCATGTCGAGAATTACTCAGATAAAATACACCAAGATCATTTCTCCCTCGGAGATAGAGCAAAATATGTTTAACCCCATTCCAATATTATTTAGTATGAGATGAACTAAATCTGACCAATAACTTTACTGAAAATTCTATATCTGGTCTTGTATAATTATTTAATCTGCAAACCAAGACAGAACTTTGTGTTCCATATTTTTTTATCTTAAATTATTTTTTCGAGATATTATTGTTGATGCCGATTTTCAACAATTAAAAATAAAATCCAAAAATAGAAATTATCTTCGAATTTGATAAAATAAATGCCTGAGATTAAGAATCTCTAGACACTGTACGATACATAAATAAACTAGGAAAATAATTACTATAGAATGAAAAAGTAAATGGTGATCCCCAAAAGCAATTCACGGAATTTGATGTCGATTGAAGATGGTTTCTTTAGGTCATGAACAGACCTATTTAAAACCTATGTCAACCGCCACAACCAGGTCGTGCTTTCGTATCCGCTTGCCAGTTGTAGCTTTTTCTAACCGCCTTAGAACTGCTTCTCACCTGACTTGCATATCCACTGCTACGTCTCTTCTTGCCCGCCTTCCACTTGTCCGATCCGTTCGCCGGTTGTAACTTCTCAACCGTCTTAAAACTACTTTTCGTCTGACCGGCACACCTGCTACTATGTCTCCTCTTATCCGCTTTCCACTTGTCCGACCTCCGCGTCCGCCATCTCATCTTTCTTCGCCCGACCTTCTTTTGACCAACCTCCGTATCGGCCGTCTCATCTTTCTTCACCTGACCTTATCTTGTCCGACCTCAGTGTCTGCCCTCTCATCTTTCTTTGTCCGACCTTCTTTTGTTCGACCTCTGTATCGGTCGTCTCATTTTTCTTTGCCCGACTTTCGTATCGGCCCTTATCTTTCTTCGTCCGACTTCCTGTTGCCCGTCTTCCTTTTGCCCGACCTATATGTCGCCCAACCTGAGTGCATATTGTTTTCCCCTTTTCATCCGACTTTCTCTTGTCCGACCTCTTAATCACAGTTATCTCCCGAGGAGACCTTTTTCTTAATAGCGCTTGGACTTATATTTGGACCTTTTTTTAAGGTCCTACTACTATTAACAGGCCCATTAGATTCTACATTAATCCTTAACCCAATTTAATAGGCCCATGCTCGAAAACCCTACACATTGATTTTTTCTTGCTCAACAACTTGCCTCTTCCCGCCCGACTCCTAAGTGTCACTTCTCGGACTGCGCGAGACGTGACGTTTAGGGGTTTGTAACATAGTGCTATCATTACACTGTTTATGTCACATCGCGGGGTTTATGTAAAACCCTTCTCTTACTTTTCCATACTCATGCACTCAAAATCCTGAAACCCTCTTTTCTCTTCCCAGCGATCATCTTCCAAAAACCCCTGCTCATTCGATCTCGTTATTTCCTTTGAAAATGGCCAATCAATATGTTCCCGCTCTCCCTTTTGACGGAATTGACCCCTCGGTGCCATTTGTGGTTTCAAGGGTTCTCACCCCCATCGTTCGGCCTTATTGTACCACAAGTGAGTATGCAGATCGCATGAAATCTGTTATATCTCAAGTTTCTTCGATAATCATCAATGATGTGACGTTTAAGCCGGAACGTCTGCTGGACAACATCAGGACCCACCTTACTGATCCTAAAGACGCCTATCGTAGGTGGCACGCAAGACTTCTCCCTCATTTTGAAACGCAGTGGAGGAAGCAGGGCATAGACAAGGCCATCCTACTGTCAACCCAACCTCTTTACCTCCATGATAAAGCCCTGTTGGCGATGGCAGCTCTCTGGAACGCACATACGGGAGTTTTCTTTCTCCCTTCTGGTCCCATTGGTCCGACCCTTATGGACGTGGCCCTCGTCGCTCACTTACCCATAGTGGGCGATGATCCTGTTCTGGTCTCTTTCGAGGGTCGGAAGCGCTCGCCCAACCATGCTGGTTGGGCTCTCGCTAAACTTGCTGAGAAGGAGAGAAGCTGGACCAACTTTGTCTCCAAATTTTTGGGCGAGGAAGGCACCCCTGTGTCCGAGTTGGAACACACAGCGTTTCTCCTTTTTTGGCTATCCAGGTACATTTTCTTTCCCTTAAATTTTTCTATGTAAACTTGAAGTCAAATCTTTAATTGAGCTTTTCTCTCTTCACAGATATATAATTCTTTCTCCTTCCAAGCTTGTTCTTTCTTCCCAGGTTGATCTAGACATTCATCTGGCCAGTGGCCAATTTTTCTTTCTAGAAACCCTATTTTTAGCTAATCTTTTTTAGGGTTTATCCCGAGTGAGCACCAGCCTAACCGACACCAAGAAGGCGGACACAGCTGCTTCGGGACCATTTTGGTTCCTGGAGCTGTGGCTCCGCCTTTACTTCCCAAATGCCTTTTTTGGCCGACTACCTATCACCCCGAACCCCTAGAGGTCTATAGGTTACGTCTTGGCCAGGTTAACTCCTAGTTCCTCTAACCTCCATCCATCTGACCCTGTCATCAACCAAATTTTGACTGAAAACCGTAGCAATTCTCGCTTTTACGTATATGAAACCCTTATACAGTATGCTACCGAACTTTTTTGGCTTTTCCCTGACGCACCATATCCCCGACCTTATCCTGATCCTCTTCCCCATCCGACTTATCCCTTCTCCTGGGATTCCGCCATGAAACCCCGATCTCTATTTTCTGGTAAGAGGTCGGACAAGAAACATCATAGATCATTTTATACCTTTAATTATCAGCCCCAATTCTTGGCCCGACAATTTGGTTGTTGTCAGGGTCTGCCGGGACCACTAGCCCGACCTTACCTTATACCTCAGAACCCAGAAGGCCTGGTGATCCCTGAGCTCATCCCGACCTACCTTTCTCAACTCACTGACTACATTACCTCTAACTCTTACTTGCCCTTTCTCTGTAAACCCTCGGCGGCTGAAGCCTTCCTGTCCTGGTGGTCGGCCACTTGGTCCCTAATTGCTCCTTCAATCAACCAGTTGGTTGGGAAACTTGTCCCGCCCCAAACCTTGGCGTTAGGTTCCCCTCGATTAGCCGTTACTCCGAGAAGGAAAAGGCAGGCACCTGCCGCAGGCGGGTCCGGAATGAAAAAGAAGAAACAGAAGGCCGCCCCTGTCATCGACAGACAAGCCATCGAGGAGTACCTGGCGTCTCTTCCAGTAGACAGAAGCGGACTACCAAAATACTTGAGGGAGCAATTTGGTAAGTCTTTTTTCTTTCCATGTTTCCTTTTCGATGTATGCCCCTTTTAATTTTAATGGTTCCTATTCCAGAGGATCCTTCATTGCCACCGACCACGGCCCCGACTTTCTCCCAGCCGACCGAGACTCAGCCGACCACGGCTCAACCGACTGCGGCGCAATCGCCCATCACTCTGACTTCCTCCCAGTCAGCCGCGGTCCCGACCGCGGTCCGTAGTACTGCCAATGACCTGTCGGGGAGAGGACCCGACTGTGAGGCAAGTATCCTCATCAACTTCTACCCCGACTGCCAATCAACTGATAGCTGCACCACCGACCCCGGCCGAACAAGTACCCGCTTAACCTGTCGGTTCTCCAGAAAACCCCCCGACCGCTGGTTGACCGACCATCGCACAACCGACCCCTCTGCTGGCTGAGGTAAGTATTTCCTAATACCTTTAAGAAAAATAAAATACTTACCCAACCACTAATTTCAATTCCCCTGTAGGTCAACTTGAGTTTTTCGTCGGTTGCTCCTCAACCGACCCCCATTGTCGCAGAAGGGGAACTGCCAATGATCCACCGGCCGGAGGAGTCGGCGGGAAGGCAAATTTCTCCTCCAGTTTTGCCTTCACCTGCTCTTCCACTACCACAAGTAACTGATGTGGCAGCGGTGATGCCCGACCAACTTGTCGCCTTCCCCGACCAGGTTGCGGAACTACTTGCCCTAGTCGTGGCACTGCCCGACCCCGCTGCTGTGTTGCCTTTGCAGCCAGCTGCTCAGCCTGTGGGCGAGGTTCGTCTGGTCGCTCCTCAACTTGTCCAACCGATCCCGCCGCCTCACGACATAAAGGAGATTTCTTCCTCGAAGTCGGGCGAGGCTTCAGTCAACTTTGCCCTAAGGGGTTCGGTTAGTATTCTCTCACCTCTGCTTTCTAACTTTTCATCCTGCTCCGTAGTTTAATTTTTTCCTTTCAGGGCATGGAGCTGGCCGTCGCCCACCGTCTGCAACCGGGAGACGAGTCGGTAGCTGGTCCGACGACTCGTCATGGTGTCCCCACGATATTCCGACTCATGGCCCCTTCTGAAGCCACGGCCGCTCTAAATCAGGTAAACCCCATCTTTATATCGTAATGAGTTCACCACGTTTTTCCGTACTTGACATTTTCCTTTCGTCTCAGGCTGCCCAAGAGATGAACATTTTGGCCTGAGTGAACCTTCCGACTCCCGCCCGATCTATCATAGAATGCTGCGCCAACCTGTCTTTTGCCGACCTAAGTTTAGCTGACCTCGAAGCTCTAGTTCAGGTCGCGATAGACTTGCTAGTGCAGCCCACACTAGATTCAGAAGCTTCCCCCGTCCTCGATCCGATGATGGCAAGGATCACCGAACTTCGAGCCGAGCTGCCTCTGATCCGACCTCCATCGTCCGAGGCCACGTCATCTCAACCGACCGCTGATCCAACCAATCTTGAGACAACCTTGAAGAAGGTCGATCAAGACCTTAATCTTGCCAAGGCTACGCTAGAAGAACTCCGACAAGCGCGACACACGCTGGTGGCTGAGATTTCCCAAAAAACGGAAGAGCTCAGGCGCCTCCAAGAACAGTTGAAGTCCCTGGATGACAGCATCCAGGAAGGGATTCGCCTATTGGAGGCACATTGCCAGACCCAGATGAGTCTCTGTGAGCAACTCCAAACAGCCATGCGAATGCGACTCGTCCGGGGACACCAGGAGGCCTACCAGTGTCGGCGGGCCACAAAGTCAGAGCTAAAGTGGGCCGACCTCCAAACTGCCCTTAGGGGCCCTACTTTTTCTGTAAATCTAATGTAGTTTGTATATAACTCCTAAACTTAGTATATATATATATCCTACTTTTTATAACACAGATCCATGTTCTTTGCACTTTTACTAAGTCAGGAATTATACACCACAACACCTATATATACTCTATTTTCTTACTGCAAACATCATCTGCATCCACCACATCACACTCAAAAATGGTTTCTCCTCGTATTCGCGTCCTTTCTTCCAACTGGGAAGGTTCTTTGCAACCATTCCTTGTGGGAAAACACCCCATAGGTCATCATGCCAAAGACATGATACAGGTGCTCAAACAACTGGACTTTAAATTTAAATTTTCTGGCAGAGGAAGAAGAACCATACATCGCACAATCTGTTTAATGGAACGCGTATCTACCAGTTATGAACCCTTTACTGATATACTTACTCGCGTTTCCGATCTCGACCATCATCTAGATATGATAGACCATCATGTCTCGGTCATTCTCGCATACCTCAACTGGAACAACATTTTCCACCAGCAAAGATCAACACTCTCCAAGCTGCATGTTCTTGTTGAAAGAGAAAGCCAATCTCTGCAAGACATGAAAGTCCGCACCGAACAAGACCTTCAAGAAATGCAAGATCACTGGGATCGCTATTGCCTTGATCTAGACGACCTCTTGGATGAAGAACCCGAAATGGTCTCTGCGAGTCGGGATGAAACCTCTGATCCAGAAGACGATATCCCTTGTGTTACCTTTTCGGATGATGACTAAAGAACCCTTTTCAGTAGGTTCGAACCCTTTGAAGGGGTTCCTAGATTTTGTAATAAGATTTAATGACAATGTTCTGAAAAGGAAGGGTAATACCTTTTCAGATACTTAGCATCAATATTTTCATATACCAGCTATCGTTCTTGATTTACAATAATAAAAGCTCCATTTCCGATTACTCTGCGAACGATAAAAGGGCCTTCCCAATTGGGGAACCATTTCCCTAATTGGTCCACCTTCTTATACGTAGGCAGAATTGTTTTCCAAACCAAATCTCCTTCTGCAAAAACCTTTGGAGACACTCTTTTTCCATAATATTTTGCTCTAATCTCACTCTGTCTAACCACTTGATCCAGAGCATTTAACCGATCTGTGTCCACATCCTCCAGTTGTTGCCACATCCTTTGTGCATATGCCTCATCAATACATGTTGTTGTATTAACCACCCTGGGTGAAGATACAATAAACTCGGCAGGAAGCACAGCATCTTGCCCGAATGTTAATTGGTAGGGGGAGAATCCAGTAGAAGTATTTCTACTATTTCGGTGAGCGTACAATGCCTTTTGTAGCAATGTGTGCCATTTCCTTGGATTTTCTTCTACCATTTTCTAGATAATGCCGATGACAATTTTATTTTCCGCTTCGGCCAACCCATTAGCCTGTGGGTAATACGGTGAAGAGTGATGCAATTTGATGTTGAACTCGGCCAAAAATTCAACAAATTTCTCCCCTGTAAACATCAAACCCTGATCGGTTGTAAGGGTATGGGGAATCCCAAATCGATAAATAATGTGATTGAGTACAAACTCAATCACCTCTTTTTGCGTCGCATTCTTCAAAGGGACTGCCTCTACCCATTTGGTGAAGTAATCAGTTGCTACCAGAATGAATGAATGTTGCTTCAATGACGCTGGATGAATTTTCCCTATCACATCCAACGCCCAAGCCTTGAATGGCCATGGTTTAACTATCGCCTGGAGTTCCACCACTGGCAGATGATTTAATGGACCATGCCTCTGGCACTCCTTACACCCTTTAGCAAATATGATACAATCATAAAATATCTTTGGCTAATAAAACCCCATACGGTGGATAGCCCATTGCATGTTTAATCCTGCTCGGTGTGCTCCACAAATCCCGCCATGAACTTCCTCTATTACTTTGATGGATTCTTCTGGCCCCAAACACCTCAACAATATTCCTTCAAATGCTCTCTTATACAGAACCCCTTCAATAAACTGGAAACGTAATGCTTTCAGTCGAACGCTCACATGAGTCATAGAATTTGGTGATTCCAGATAGATCATAATTTCTATTCTCCAATCAGTATCGGTATCGATGCTACCAATCATTTGCTAGTAGGCATTCTGAGCCAGATTATTTGCTAGCCGATTCTCTGTTCTCGGTACACGCTCAATAACTACCTCCGCAATTTTATATAATAGGCGATATACCAAATCCCGATATTGACGCAAATGAGGATAATTACAAGCGTACCGTCTTAACACTTGATTGATGACCAGCTGCGAATCTCCACAAATTAGAA
Organism: Andrographis paniculata; assembly: GCF_009805555.1. Classification (NCBI taxonomy): domain Eukaryota; kingdom Viridiplantae; phylum Streptophyta; class Magnoliopsida; order Lamiales; family Acanthaceae; genus Andrographis; species Andrographis paniculata. The sequence continues at coordinate 2,907,592 of NW_026137591.1, forward strand.
CAGAAATCAGCACTTCGTATTCCGCAGAGTTATGAGTCATCTCTTCCATTTGAAGCTGCACTGGTCCTTCTAATATTACCCATGCTCCTGACTTCCCTTTTGAACGAGAACCATCAAAAAACATTTTCCAAGGACTAGTGCTTATATACGGCACTATTTTATTTTCCACTGGTTCGTCGTCAGCAAATTCAACCAACAAATCGGCCACAACCTACCCTTTCACCGCTTCGATAGGTCGATGTTGCAGCGCGAAAGGAGCTAATTTGATGGACCATTTCATTAACCTTCCCTGCATTGTAGGTCTCTGCAGAATTAATGTGATCAGATCCACTTTGGAAACCACCTCCGTTTCTCTTGGCAGAATATAATGCTCCAGCCGAGTACACGCAAAAACTAAAGAATAGCACATTTTCTCGGGCATAGTATAATTCAACTCTGGTCCTGCCAGAGTTTTGCTTAAATAATAAATAGCCCTTTGCTTACTCTCTTCCCATTCTTATGCTAACAAACTGCTCACTACATCAAAGTTGTTCGCTACATACAGTCAAACGGGTCGATCTCCTCTTGGGGGAACCAACACAGGTGTTTTGGTTAATGTCTGCTTGATTTCTTCTAATGCTTCTTGCTGCTCCAGACCCCAAGAGAAATCGGTTGCCTTATTCTTTAGCAACTTTGTGATGTGTTTTAACTTCCCTGCAACATTTGATATGAAACGCCTTAGGTAATTTACCTTCCCCAACAAGCTTTGCACTTCTTTGACCGACCGAGGTGGCCGCATTGTCAAAATAGCCTTGGTTTTGTTTGCATCGACCTCTATTCATTTTTCATGCACTAAAAAACCTAGGAGATTACCTGCCGAAACTCCAAAGGCACATTTCGTTGGGTTCATTTTCAGGTTGTACTGCTTCATCCGTAGAAAAGCATTTTTTAAATCAACCAGATGTGTATTAAAGTCAGTAGACTTAATAATCACATCATCAATATATACCTCCATGGACCGCCCGATTAGATTATGAAAGATAGTATTCATTGCCCGCTGATAGGTTGCTCCAGCATTCTTTAAACCGAATGGCATAACTGTCCACTCGTATATTCCCAAAGCTCCTGGGTATCTGAACGCGGTTTTGGGTATATCTTCTTCCGCTAGTGATATTTGATTATACCCTGCATAACCGTCCATCAGGCTCAAAATTCGATGCCCTGCCGCCGAATCGATCAACATATCGGCTATGGGCATCACATACTCATCTTTCAGAGTGGCTAAATTGAGATCTCTGAAATCAATGCAGGTCCGAATCTTTCCATTCTTTTGGTTACCGGAACAATATTGGCTAACCATTCTGCATACCGACAGGGTCGAATGAATCCCACCTTCAACAATTTCTCAATCTCTTCTTTGATCTGGGGCAGCAATTCTGGACTAACTCTTCTTGGTGGTTGCTTACATGGCCTAAACCCTTTCTTAATAGGCAACCTATATTCTATCAAATCGCGTGCCAATCCGGGCATCTCGGAGTAATCCCATGCCAGACACTCCATGTGGTCCCGAATTAGCGTTACCATTTGCTCATGCTGGTTTTTAGACAAAAAACCACTTACCTTGACCATCTTGGTTATCTGTTCGGTTCCTACATTGTATTCAATGAGAGGATCCTGAGTTGACAAGGAAGGTTCTGTCTTTTCCAAGAGATCAGGCCAGCGAAAACCTTGTCCTTCGTCAACATTATTGTTGGAACCCTCCATATTATGTAATCAAACCATTAATTGGTTTAAATAAAACTGCCTAATCAGCTCATCATATTTACTTATTTCTTCCATAATTAAACTTTAATAAATGTAAAGTTTTTTTTGGCTAACAACAGAACCATAAGACAGAAGAATGTTTCTAATGAACACATAACCCTGCGCAGTGAGCTTACAACCCTTCCAGGGATATTCGTCTACCATAGCTGTTTGTGAAATCGGAGGTACATACTCTGAATAAAGTACCGATTCTTCCACAATTTCTGTGGAGCCGAACGGATTAGTAATGACATCCATTCTGAATACCTGATCTCCTTCCTAAAATATGATCTGCTGATGGAGAGAAGAAGACAGCATTTGGAAGCGTGAATCCAATCTCGCCCCAACAAGACCGAATAAATGGTGTTGGCATCTACCACAAAGAATACCGTTGAAATCACCTTCGGTCCAACTTCAATGGGAGCCACCATAATCCCTTCTGGTTTCGTTGGTTGCCCCGTAAAACTTGTCATCTCGATATCTACTGGAGACAGATCATCAACTCATTTTCCCAACTTCTTCAGAGTTTTGAGAGGCATGACGTTGAAGACGGCTCCATTATCAATGAAAACCTTGTTAATTGGCTTACCACAGATGTGAGCGTTAACATATAATGGTTTCAAGTGTGGGATTGCTTATTCTGGTATAGGCGGAAAAACCATAGGTGGGGGGCTGCCAACCATTGCTGCCCATTCAGGTTCTTCCTCTTCCAGCCTTGCCCAGATGGGTTCATCTTCTTCATCGAACCTACGCATGCCAGTCATCCTGACCTCGAACCCGGCTTTATCGGTCTTTACTATCTTGCTGTGCAATGCCTTCGTTTCTTCTGGAGCAAATGTCCCAAAAACTATCTCAGGGACCTCTTCCTCGGCATCTCCTACTTCAGGATCAATGTTGATCCGTCTGCAGAATTGACACCGAAAGCACCTAGCCTTCTTGATAGGCCTTTCGATCTCCCCGTGCTCCTGTAGTCGGTCGCTCGAGCTTTTCCTTTTGGGTGACGCCTCCTCATTCTCCTTCCCTTTGTCTGCTCGCTTTTCGTGCCGAGCCGCATACCTGCGCTTAGCATTACGGATTTGTGTACGATTCATACGTGGAAATCAGGGATCTATATCTATTGGCAGAGGCTTTCTGTTCCAGCTCCACTTATCATGGGTTGGTTGTGGCTTGCGCGTTGGTCGATCTCACACTACCGCTTTATCTTTGAACTCCACTTCAAAGGAACCATTCTTTTTATCCCATTTCTCTGCCACTCTGGTTTCACAAACCTTGAACTTGTCTTCCTGATCAAGCTCCCGCTCGTTTGGCTTACGCTCCTTCACTTGGTATCTCCTTCATCATCTCTTTGCGTGTCTTGTGAAGAACGCACAGAGATTACAACAGTAGTTACCTTTGGGAAAGTCTGCTGCTTTACTCCCGTTGTCACGTACTTGAATCTCCCTGCTTTGATAGCCTTTTGTATTTCCTTTCAGAAATACGTACATTGATTAGTGTAATGCTTAAAAGAATTATGCTACTTACAGTATGGCCTCCCATTTATCTCATCTTTCGTTGCTAACCGTTGTCCTTTAAAGATGCGAATTTGCCCATCCGCTAGCACAATATCAAAGATTTCATCAAAGGTCGGTTGTTCCCGCTCTTCTGCCTCTGGAAGAGGCTTCAGTTTGGAACACACAAAAGGCTTGCCGTTTACAATTTCAGCCGCCATTTCTTCATGCTACTTCCCTGCTTATCATCTGGCGCATACATTTCTGTATCGGCACTGGCCATCTGCTGGACCCTGTTCCGCCGGAAGTTGTGATCTTTTTCTCTAAACAGAGATTCTAACCTTTCTGCCTTGGATGCCAAACTAGCCAGGTCTTGAACATCGTGGGCTGTTAAAGCCTCCCGCAGTCGTGCATGCATATTCCTGACCACCAGGTTGGTCATCTCGCTCTCCTCAATAACTGTCGGGCATCGTCCCTTCATCAGACGTATCCGCTCTATAAATTGATAGGCGGTCTCTCCTGACATCTTCCAGATCTCCAAGAGATCTGTGAGTGAGACCTTCGGGAGAGGATTAAAGAACCTTGCATGAAAAGCTGCTTCCAAACCTTCCTAAGTTTGCAACTGTCCTGGTGGAAGACTGACGAACCAAGAAAAAGTGGTTCTTGTGAGCGATAATCCAAAAAACTGTAATTTGTGAAACGGATTATTGCTTACTTCCCCCAATTGAGCCGTGAAGCGTCCCACGTGCTCAATGGTTGAGGCTCTATCTTCTCCTGAAAAAGAATGAAAATTTGGTGGCCTGTAATTCCTCGGGAGAGGGTGCTCATTGATGATTCTTTCTGGAAATGGCCTCTGATATGCCGGCCTGTTCACCGTTTGAGGATTCATTCCAAAATGCACCCACATAACTTGAGCGATGTCTTCCGGATCCACTTTAGGTAGAATAGGATCAAACACCGGAATGGGATAATGAGCCTGACCGCATAATCTTTCTTTTCTGGAGAAGGCTGGCTTGGCTGGGATGGGATTATAAGCCTGTCCCCCCAACCTCTCTTCCCTAGAGAAGGCAAGTTCGGCTCTAACTCCCTATGGAACATTATTTGGGTATGTTAGAGGAGTTTTCCCTCTATCCACCCTAGTAGTAGTAGTACTTGGAAAAGTGATGTCTACATATGAAGGCCCTGCAAAATTTGCTTGTAATTTGAATGGTGACAATCCTGGCGGTGATTGGGTGGGTTGCAGAGTAACCCTTGATAAAGCTTGATTTAGCATATTTTGCATAAGGTTTTGTTGCTCACGCAACATGTTTTGCATAGCCAGAGTATGCTGATTGTTCAATTGTTGAACATAAGACACCCAATCGGCAGGTGCTTGTGGTGCTTCCCCTGCATTTGGCATGGCAGGTGGTGAAATGGTTTCTCCCACTAGTGTTGAAGATACTTGGGGCTGTGAGCCTGCCATATGGATCCTTCCGATGATTCGGCCGGACCTTAGTCGTATGAGATTCTCTGTTGACGTAGGATCAGCAATCTTGCCTTTCTCCCACTGTGGTCGCCAATTGTTGATGCCGATTTTCATCAATAAAAAGTAAAATCCGAAAAAAAAAAAATTATCTTCGAATTTGATAAAATAAATGCCTAAGATTAAGAATCTCTAGACACTGTACGATACATAAATAAACCAGGAAAATAAATACTATAGACTGAAAAAGTAAATGGTGATCCCTAAAAGCAATTCATTGAATTTGATATCGATTGAAGATGGTTTCTTTAGGTCATGAACAGACCTATTTAAAACCTATGTCAACCGCCACAACTAGATCGTGCCTTCGTTTCCCCTTGCCAGTTGTAACTTCTTCTAACCGCCTTAGAACTGCTTCTCACCCGACTTGCATATCCATTGCCACGTCTCTTCTTGCCCGCCTTCCACTTGTCCAATCCGTTCGCCGGTTGTAACTTCTTTCAACCGTCTTAAAACTGCTTTTCGTCCAACCGGCATACCTGCTGCTATGTCTCCTCTTATCCGCTTTCCACTTGTCCGACCTCCGCGTCCGCCATCTTATTTTTCTTCGCCTGACCTCCTTTTGACCAACCTTTGTATCGGCCGTCTCACCTTTCTTCGCCCGACCTTATCTTGTCCGACCTCCGTGTCTGCCATCTCATCTTTCTTCGCCCGACTTTATCTTGTCCGACCTCTGCTCTCTCATCTTTCTTTGCCCGACCTTCTTTTGTCCGACCTCCGTATCGGTCGTCTCATTTTTCTTCGCCCGACTTCGTATCGGCCCTTATCTTTCTTCGTCCGACTTCCTGTTGCCCGTCTTTCTTTTGCCCGACCTATATGTCGCCCAACCTGAGTGCATATTGTTTTCCCTTCTTCATCCGACTTTCTCTTGTCTGATCTCTTAATCACAGTTATCTCCCAAGGAGACCTTTTTCTTAATAGCGCTTGGACTTATATTTGGACCCTTTTTTAAGGTCCTACTACTATTAGCAGACTCATTAGATTCTACACCAATCCTTAACCCAATTTAATAGGCTCATTTTCGAAAACCCTACATATTGGTTTTTTCTTGCTTAACAATTATAAAACTGATTGAAGCTCTTTAAGAGTTCTAATCATTAAGATTATCAACATATATTGCAATGATCATAAATTTTAATTTATTTATTGTTTTTATGTAAATACATGGACATATTGTGTCATTAGTGTAATCTTATTTGGTTAAACAGTTAATGAGACAATTATACTACATGCGTCCAAACTGTTTATGTCCATATAATTTTTTTTTGCATTTCAATGAAATAACGTTGTTTAGAATTTGATTTGCATATTTTTGACATATCATATCTTTTAGAATTTTTTTATATAAATATTATTTTTCAGTGAGCTATAAAAGTACGAGTGACTACGCTCATAAGACGCATATCAAGTTTTTCATGCACTGCTAGACATACGAGGTACTTGAATGTAATACCATTCATAACTAAAGAAATGTTTTATCTTAATCAATTTCAAGTCTTTTTTAGAATCATTGGGTTACAATCTTTATTTTGTATCTAACAATGTCATTATTTTTATTTCTTTTTCTTACCAATACCCATTTGTACCCAACTGCTTAACACCTTATGATGCTTGAATTATAAGTCAAAAGATATTTCTTTTAACCATTTAATCTAATTCAAGCTGGATCACATCTTTTTATTTTTGGATTTTTTTATTTTCAACATTCATCAACTGATGTTGGTTTTGAGATCCTTGTTATTTTCTATTACATCAAATTTTACGTTATATTCAAAATCATTATCAATAATTGTTTCCTTTCGGTTTCAACTTTTTGTAGTAGTGAAATTAAGTGAATTTTTAATAACTTCATTTTCTTTTGAGATAAGCTCTTTAGAAGCATCATCTTTAAGGATTTGTGTCTTGTCACTGCAATTTATTTGAAGGATTAAATCATCAATCAATACATTTTTCTTTTGAAAATTTTTATCCTGCTACGCTTCAGGCGCGCAAAAGATTCATTGACACTTTTTATTTGACCTTTTTGGACATTAAATTTTTCCGGGGCTTTTTCTGCAAGCATTTATAATCTGGTGGCTCTATTGGGTTGTGTTTGGTACAGAGAAATGAGACTAGAGAAATGAAAATAGTATCATTTCTCTTGTTTGTTTGAGTAAGAGAAATGAAATTTGAGAAATAAATCATTTCCATTTCTCTATTTTCATTTCTCTCCCATATGAAGAGAAATGGAGAGAAATGATGTTGTAGTATATATTTTTTTAATTTTTAAATTTTTTTGTACTATTTCATTTTTACAATTTTTTAAAATTATATTATTTCAATTTTAAAAAATACAAACTTAATTTATTTTTAAAGTATTCAATTTTTACGATATTTTAAGAAATTGTACTAAAATATAATCTTAGAAAACACCGTATATAATTTATAATTTTCTTAAAAAAAATTTACCAAAAATATTTTTCATGAATTTTCATTTGTTAAAACTCTCTTTTTATCCAGTTAATTATTTATTTTTGTTTGATCATTCATATATCTGCATATTTTTTTTATATTTTTCAACTGAATTCTCTGTTTTATCAAACAAGAGAATTAATTCTCATTCTCTACTCAATTCCATTTCTCTTCAATTCCATTCTCTACTCTCATTTCTTTGCAATTTCATTCTCTGTACCAAACGCCCCCTTGGAGTCATTAAATATGTCCAGTAACTTATTTGTATTTTGTTGCATGTATACAATTTTTTGTACTTCTAATTCACATTTTCGTGAATGAAGATCAAGAAAATCCTTTTTCAATTGATTTTGTTCTCCCCTAATGTCAGGAAATTTGTTTCGTCAAAATAACAATTTGTAAATAACGCAATAAATAATCACCCATCAATGGTTTTCAAGGTATTTATTTATCGAGGATAATTCATACCCAACATAAATTCCCCAATAACATTGGGGGATCATTTTGGTACGATGGGGTGGTGCAATCAGCATGTAAACTGCACATCTACAAAATTCTCAGGTGGGGCCAAAATTCTTTACTGGAAGGGTCCCACCAAGGGCCTCTGCTCTTCCAGGCCCATCCACGTATTGTTTTTGTTTTACGACCCGTAACTCTTCCTCAAACAAGCGTATTAATCAATCCAATTTTTTGGATAAATAGTATTTCATATAAATAGAATTGGAAAAGTAGAAATACAATGATCACAAAGTATTCTCTTCATCTTGTTGGGGCCTGCAGCTAGGGAAGAAACCAAGAATCTTCCTAAAAAAATTTTTAAAAAAAGGACATTGGGTATCGTTAAAAGCCCAATTTTTAGTATGTCGGTATGAATGATCAATACCAGTAAATAGGATAGAATAGAGGTAGTATTTTTGATAGTTAGTTGGTCTAATGAGCACAAGTGTTGCTGTATATAATATTGCAAGTCCCCGAGAAGAAACACGAAGCTTAGATTTCATTAATAATAGTTTGAAAATTAATTACAGTCTTTTGATAAATGATTCTATTAGACTATTTTTGGTGTGAACATAAGAAATGGAATGTTAATTATCCCTTAAGTCATACAATAATCGTCATAGCATAATTCAGAGAACAACGAGAGCAATTTTGCAATTGTACATTTCTTTCCATGAATGATTTTTGTAATCACAAAATATTCATTATTTTAAATTATTTATTGTTTCAATGTGATATCCGATTCTATGGATATCATTGAAACCCAATAAATTTATTTGAGCTTTGCTCGAAAATAGTGTATTTTTTTAATTTTATTTTAAGTCTAATTCCTTCAAGGAAATAGATAATGGTTATTTCAGAGCATTCAATTAGTTCTGCATTGTCACTTATTATGCTGACTTTAGCTTTTTCTAAGTTTAGATGGGAGAAATGTCTTTTGTATTTCAATACTGTGTGTGTAGTCACACTATTAATAAGTTAAATATTTTCCTTTTTGTAATATGTATTTTGGCACATGACATCTGATAACTCCAAATAGGAGCATATTCTTAGCTTGACAAAACTATGTATTACTCGAATTTCTGTATAAAACAATCACAATGATTCATCAATGGCATACATTATTGATACATATCGCTTGGCATGATCCAGAATTTGTTGTTGAGATTATTAACGATTTTTGCCTTTTTAAGCGGTAGTCTGGTGCCAGAAAAGCTAAGGCAGACGCCACAAGCGACAGTCACCTCCTCTCGCAAGCGCCCAAAATACATCCTGAAAATACTAAGGCATGAGAGGCAAGCGGCAGCCTTCACCGCCCGCAAACGACAGCTCAAACTCCCACCGCTGCAGACTATCACTAGATTCCAACTAAGTGTTCCGACTGCATCGGTACAGCCATTCCATTTCCAGTCAGCACAAGCGAGCCTAGCTGCGCTGATGCCCTCCAGCCCTTCGGCAAGCGAGGAAGATCTGTACCCCTACATTTCAAGGCAATCAAAGCAAGCGCCCTGGGAGTTATGGCCAGCAACTGCCTCAACAGAATAACTAACAGCAACCGCCTAACTGTCCAGCGGTTGGAACTGCCCAACAACTGATTGCAACTGTCCCGTTTCACTTACTATAAATAGGGCCAGATATCTGTATGAAAGGGAGAACCGATACTTCGATTTTTAAACACTCTTAGCAAGTACTATGCAGCAAGTCGTCTTCCTGTTTTCGAGAGCTCCAACCCTATAAGGGAATTCTCCACAGGAATGGCCAAGGGAGTAGGAGTTCTCCTTCTCCCTTGGCCAAGTCTTTACAGCTTTCTTAGATTAGATTACTGCTTTCATTTTACAGCTTTATAGTGTCAATCTTTTCACGCTTTCGTAGTAGATAATAAAATATCATTCAGTTCTTCATCCTAAATTCTTCCACCATTTTTACACACTTATATAAAGTTTGAAATTAGAGAATTCCATTTCACCGGTTTAGAGCTAAAGAAGAATTGATTATTTGAGCCTTGTTATGCGCCAAAAGCGGTCTCAAGGTAGTTCAATGTAGTTAAGTACGCGGTAGCCTTGTCGACCTGCTTAACTGCTGTTCTGAATTCAATTTTGATTAAAAAGAGGTAACAGAAGGGTAAAGCCACTAATGAGGCAGATTTCGGGAAAATTAATTGGACATAGGCGGTGGTCTATTAGGTCTTAGAGATTCCTAGTGATAGTAGGGTTTCTTTCTTATAATATCTTGAATCTGCGTGTCATTGAAGTCTTGTTGTAAATCCCTTAAGGCCAAAAATTCCAGTGTTATGAATTCTTTATATTCAGTTTATATAATTACACTACTTCATTCTCACCGCTTCCGTAAATACATATAATTCCGATAACACAATTTCATCGCTCGCTCATTGCCTCCAGGGACATCTAGCCATTTAGTAACGCACAGTTCAGACACAACATCTCTCATTCACTCTCGGTCGCTCATCTATATATATATATGTATACATATAATGTGCCGCTCGCTCATGTCCCGTTCACTCGTTAACCGCCACTCACCCATGTCCCGTTCATCTGGTCCCCGTTTCCGCTCATGTCCCGATCATCTGGTTACCGCTAGCACTTCATCTTCCGCCTTCGCTTTGCTCACTCCTGCTCATTCTATCTTTACCGCTTTCCTTACCGCTTTGTATAGTCTAGTTATTGGATCCACTGTAAGCGGATCCCTTCCTGCATTCTCATCGTTTTTTTTCAAGATCTTCACCGTTGAAATTCATGACTTAAAATCCTTGTGTTCGACCTGGAAACTCACCAGTAAAAAGAGTATAAATAATTGTGATGACTACTCAGGGTCTACAACCACAAAAATTACTATATCTGAACGTTTTCTATACATTCCACTCACTGATTTTTCAAATATAAATTCCCTGTGAATTGTGTAAAAACAGCACACATTTTATACGTCATCATAATTTGGCGCCGTTGCCGGGGATTTTAAACTCATAAAAGGTATTCTGGTTGAGGATCTTTTGAAACACCATAAATTACTTTTAAATTCTTTGTAATGATTTTTGTATTTTTACTAATTTTGCTAACTCTTTCCTTGATGTGGCTATCATTATGTAGGGGTCCGAAGCGTTTTCAGCGTCCCACAAGTCCTACTCCTTCCGCTCGATCACAGAGACGTCTGTTTAGAGAGCAAGTTCCAGAAAAAGTTATGGCGAACCAAGGAAATGCTGCCGCTCCTTCTACTGTTGTCCCCGCTTTCGAGACTGTCTCCGGGACATCTTCCAACTCTGCCACATCTGCATCTTCGCAGGAGGTGCCGCTCCACATCCCCACTGTGGTCCCTGCTACCGTTCCCCATGCGCTCACACCGACTGAGGAGCAACTAATGAGAGCCCTTAGTAGCATCCAACAGGGAATGGCGGGGCTGCAAGCGCACCTCGCTCAGGTGGAGCAAGCTCAAGCTGCGCAGGGAGCGTTTATCACTTCCCAAGCGGCACAAGCTGCCAACACCGTTGCGATACCCGCTACCATCACTCCCCCACCACCTATTGCTGAGCCTAACCAGAGGGCTGAGGGACACAGGGCTGCTGAACGCCCGCTTGCTGAAGTCCCCATGGATGTTCATTACCAGTCCCTTCTGGATCATACATTAATTACAAGTTCTGCACCCAAAGGTTCTGGCCACTATGAGGTGAAACCAGCGCTCGTCAGCCTGGCGAGCCAGAGCCAATTTCATGGGCTGCTCAATGAAAGCTTTTATGAGCATCTACAGAACTTCAACAGGATCGCTGTCTCCTCCAAATCTCATGGCATCACGGAGGACGCTGCAAAGTTGATATTGTTTCCATTTTTGTTATCTGGAGAAGCCAGGAAATGGTTCGATAACCTTTATCCCATTCCTGGCTTTTTCAAGGAAGCAGCGCAGGCCTTCGTGAGTAAATATCATCCTGTGTCAAAGACCATTCACCAAAGGAATGAAATACTCACTTTCAAGATGGCGAGTGATGAGACCCTTCCAAAAGCCTGGAGTCGATTCAAACAATTGCTCCGCAATTGCCCTCATCATGAAATTTCGGACTTCATGGAGCTTCAAATTTTCTACTCAGGAATCACTCTTGAATTAAGAATGTCCTTGGATGCAGCGGCATGAAGCTCGCTGATGGGGCGCTGTGCCTCTGAAGCGAGGACTTGGATCGAGAAAATGGTGGACAATCAGTCAAGTTGGCCAGAGTCCAACAGGCCCGAGCCATCGAGGGATCTATACCAGGTTCCCGCTTCCGTTTCTCACGATGCAAGGATCGACAGTCTGTCGATCCAAGTCAAGGAGCTGTCTAAGCTCATGAAGCAAGACCAGCGTAATAAGGTAAAACAGGCGCTGCACGAGGCCGCGGAATGTGAGGAAAGAGCCGGAGGTCTACTATATGGCTGGCAGAAACGCCCCTCAACTCCAGCAGTTCCAAAAGGGGCAGGCTTAAGGCCCCGCTGGACCGCGTCCTCAGCAACAATTTCAGAGGTCACAACAGTTCGCTGCGCAACAATATCATCAAGGGGGATATTATCCACATCAACAGCAATACTTTAAAGCCCCCCACTTTCCGCAGCAGGCACCTGCATTCGCTCAACCTCCCACTGCGGGCCAAGCACCGCTGAGTCTGGAGGAGCTCTGGAGGATCACAAAGCGAGCGAATCAAGAGTTCCAAAGAAATACTTCTGCCTCGATCAAAATGCTGGAAATATAAGTCGGGCAGATATGTGAAGCTATGAAGCTGAAGCAGAAAGGAACGTTGCCTGGGACAGTCAAGACTGTCCTGAACCAAGCGAAGGCCATCGAAACAAGGGGAGGGAAGCGGACGCAATCACCACCGCTGCCAGACAGAGGTATTAATCATTCTCCTAACCCTTTTGTTGCTAACGCGCCTGTGCAGGATGAAGATGTACAGATTCCAACTGAGGAGGAAGGTCCATCCCAACCGCGAGCGATACCAGCCGCTCGGGTGCCTGAACTGAAGGAAAGGGTCCCGCTCAGGCTTTGGCTCGAGCCCCTTTCCCACACGACTTGGGAAAAAGGACAACTTCAAGGAATTTGATAAGTTTGTGCACATTTTTCGTAGTCTTCAAATTACTATACCGTTTGCTGATGCTTTGTCACAGATGCCACATTACGCTAAGTTCATCAAAGATATAATCAACCGAAAGCGGGCATTCCCTGACGAAGCGGCAGCGGTGCAGCTGGAGAGTGTGTGCAACGCCGTATTTAAGGAGGACCTCCCGAAGAAACTAAGCGATCGTGGGAGTTTTATTATTATTTGTACTATAGGAAATTTAGAGCCGATTAGGGCATTATGTGATTTAGGAGCAAGTATCAATCTTATGCCCTTCTCGCTTTTCTCTAAATTAGGGCTTTATGAATTAGAAGCATGCAGAACTGTAATTCAGCTTGCCGATAAATCAATAAGATTACCTAAAGGAATCATTCTTGATGTACTCGTGCAAGTAAACAAATTTATTTTCCCTGCATATTTCATTATAATGGAAATGAGTGAGGATCGTGAAATTCCAATAATATTAAGGAGACCTTTCCTTGCCACCGCTCAAGCCACAATCAATGTTGCCGTATGCGAAATCTCACTGAGCTTCGGTGGAGATAAAGTCACATTTTCAATGAACTCAGCATTGCGTCAACCTTAGGAAGAAAATTGTGATTTTGTCAATGAGTTAAATGAAATAATAACTTTTGAGAACCTTATTACACTTGAAAATCTGGAAGAAATTTCAGATAACGGGTCGCTTGAGCTGGAAGCTACGGAGGATTCAGCTGGGGCAAGCGCTGACACCAGCGCCCACTGAATCCATTGAATGAGCGACGAGGGAACCAGCCAGCGACACCAACATAAAGGATGAGCTGAAGAAATTACCTGAACACCTCAAATACATATTCCTTGGCCCGGAGGAGAGTTACCCACTGATAATCTCCGCCTCACTGTTGCCGGACCAAGAGGCTCAGCTCATCTCACTTCTCAGAAGAAGAAAAGCGGCGTTTGCATGGAAGATCACAGATATTAAAGGAATCAGCCCAGCGGTGTGCATGCACCATATAAGGCTGGATGCTGATGCTAAGCCATGCAGACAGGCTCAACGGCGATTAAATGAAAATATGCAAGAGGTAGTCAAAAAGGAGGTGATCAAGCTATTCGATGCAGGAATCATATACCCTATCAGTGACAGCCAGTGGGTCAGCCTAACCCAGGTGGTTCCCAAGAAAGGAGGCTTTGTCGAACAGACAAGCGACGATGGGAAGGTCTTCATGACAAGACTAGTCACTGGATGGAGGGTTTGCATCGACTACAGACGATTGAATTCGGCCACGAAGAAGGATCATTTCCCGCTCCCCTTCCTTGATCAATGCCTTGAGAAGCTCGCAGGTCACGAATATTACTGTTTCCTCGATGGCTACTCAGGCTACCATCAAATTCCCATCAAACCGGAGGACTGTGAGAAGACTACATTCACTTGTCCATATGGGACCTTCGCTTACAGAAAGATGCCGTTTGGGCTTTGCAACGCTCCGGCCACCTTCCAACTATGCATGTACCATATCTTCAGCGATCTCCTGGACTCCTGTATAGAAGTATTCATGGATGACTTCTCGGTTTATGGCAAGACATTTTCCAGATGCCTGAACAACCTGGAAAAAGTACTTCTCCGCTGCATTGAGACTGATCTCGTGTTGAACTGGGAGAAGTGTCATCTCATGGTAAATGAAGGAATTGTCTTAGGCCATAAAATCTCATATGCTGGTATTGAGGTGGATAGATCGAAAGTTAGTGTAATCGAAAAGATGCAAGCGCCCTCGAATGAGAAAGGAGTGCAAAGTTTCCTTGGACACGCGGGCTTCTACCGCCGTTTCATCAAGTGCTTCAGCCAAATCACGCAACCACTTACATCACTGTTGTGCAAGGATTCTCAGTTCACTGGTCGAGCGAGTGTAAGGAGGCTTTCCGAATATTGAAGGAGAAGTTGGCCTCCGCTCCTATAATTTCAGCACCAGTATGGAGTGAGCCATTCGAGCTGATGACGGATGCAAGCGACTATGCCGTCGGCGCTGTACTAGGACAAAGGGTGGAATCTAAATTGAACGTAATTTATTATGCAAGCAAATCACTGTATTCCGCTCAAAAGAATTACACTACAACCGAGAAGGAGCTGCTAGCTATTGTCTTCGCTTTCTAGAAATTTCGACAATATCTTATCTGGAGCAAGACCATTGTTCACACTGATCATGCAGCTATTAAATATTTGATGGAGAAGAAGGAGACAAAGGCCCGTTTGATCAGATCGGTTCTGTTGCTCCAAGAATTTGACATAGAGATCAGGGATAAGAGGGGGAAAGAGAACCATGTGGCAGATCACCTCAGTAGCATAAGGCAAGAAGATAACATATCTCCTGGAATCAACGAACAATTCCCAGATGAGAAGCTGTTCCTAATGCAAGCGAATGAGCCATGGTTTGCAGACCTGGCCAATTTCTTAACTAGAGGACAGTTTCCAGCACATACTATACAAAGGGAAAAGAAGAGATTGCTCAGTTTGGCAATGGACTATTTTTGGGATGAACCATTTTTGTTCAACATCGGCGCAGTTGGGATAATCTGTCGCTGTGTAGCGGAATCTGAGATCCCGCTGATCTTGAATGAATGTCATGGGTCCCATGTGGGAGGACATTTTGCTGGCCTGCACACAGCGGCCAAAGTTTTGCAGTCGGGCTTCTTTTGGCCTACACTACAGAAAGATGTTGATGCCTTTGCCAAATTTTGCGACAAGTGCCAAAGATTGGGATCTATCTCGAAAAGAGATTAGATGCCCCAAACTGGAGTCTTGTTTGTGGACATATTTGATGTATGGGGGATAGACTTTATGGGTCCCTTTCCGCCTTCCAATGGGAAATTATACATTCTGGTGGCAGTGGATTACGTAAGCAAGTGGGTTGAAGTACAAGCGCTCATCACTAATGATGCTCGATCAGTAATCCGCTTCCTAAAATATACCATATTCCCAAGGTTTGGGGTCCCCAGAACGATAATAAGCGATGAAGGCACCCACTTTGTGAATAAGGCGCTGCAATCTTGTCTTCAACAATATGGTGTTCGCCAGCATCTAACTACCCCCTATCATCCGCAAGCGAGCGGTCAGGTGGAAGTTAAAAATAGAGAAATCAAACTCATCCTCCATACCACAGTAAATAAAAGTCGCAAGAATTGGGTAGAAAAATTGGATGATGTACTGTGGGCATATCGAACAGCCTTCAAAACTCCAATTGAAATGTCCCTTTACCGGCTTGTATATGGAAAAGCCTGCCACCTACCTCTGGAATTCGAGCATCGCGCGTATTGGGCTATCAAGTATCTCAACTTTGATCTTCTCCCAGCACAGGAGAAGCGCGCCAAAAGACTGCTCGATCTGACTGAGTTCCGTTATCTTGCATATGAAAGTGCTAAACTCTACAAGGAAAGGATGAAATTCTATCATGACAAGAAGTTGAAGAAGAAGGAATTCACTGTGGGATCGATCCAAGGTTCTTCTATACGACACTAGGCTCCATTTATTCCCAGGAAAATTGAAGTCACGGTGGACTGGGCCGTATATCATCAGGCAAGTGCTGCCAAGTGGAGCCATAAGGATCAACAATCTGGAAACCCCAGGTGAAAGAAACTCCTTCTTGGTGAATGGAGCGAGACTGAAACAGTATATCGAAGGGCCTGTATTGCAGCAGGCCAGTGCAGATATTAATCTTATGGAGGTTCAGAAGCTTGTTCGATGATAGAATTTCGTGAAAAAATCCAGAAGCCTAATCTTATATCGCCAATTTTACGGCTTTCTTTTATCGCTTTCGTAGTTAGAATTTATCGCTTTCATAGTTAAAATATTCATTATATTAAATTTATAGTCTCTTTGGGTGGCATATTTTTGCCTGTGTGATTCCACTGTATTTAGTATTTTTTGGACAATTTAACTATTTTAATAAGTCCATAAATTAATTGTTGTTATAGCTTTCATATGTATTGGACATACATATTTTATTTAAGGTGAATTTAATTAGCAATAAATAATATAATATATTTTATGAATTGGTTGAAACAGTAATGTTGCAAAAGCAGCCTCTGCTATGTAGATCGGCATATTTTATATGTTAGAATGTTGTGTATGTAATTTATAAGGCTGCTGATTGATCCAAAGGCAAGTCAGCGATTAAGTAGTTATATGCATGTTTAATGACATTGAATGTGGTGATGATAATTTGGTTATTTGTGTGTGAACAATAGATTTGTCCAAAGATGGAGTATTGTTCAAGACACTACTTATTGTCAACTTTCGATTGTCAAAACAAATTTATCACTGGCGAGTCAGTAATTTGTTCAAAGACAATTGTTGATGTTGCTCGATAACTTGTGATAAGATTGCTAATTTATTTTATAAATTCACATACGGAGCACTCAATAGCTTATAGACATGTGTACTTCATATTATGTTCATGATGTTTGTGATTTGTTTTAAATTTTATTTAATTGGGGAATAGCCACAACATCCTCGATTAATTAAATATTTATTCATGATTTATTTGAAATCACATTAATAGGCATCGATTGTAATTATCATGTACAGTATGATGAGATCTACCCACAGGAGTCTTGTTATATTTATATGAGTAATTAGGATAAAATATCAAATTGTATTTCTTAATCTACCCACAGGAGTTAAGAAAATGGAACACAATTTGATAGTTTTTTTGTTAGATTTTGTTTTAATCTAATTGAGTAAAACTTTAGTCCACAGGCAAGTCTTATGTCTTTAGATTCATGTCTTAACATGTTTACATGGGTAGAACATGTAATTTACATGTCTCGTTTATTGATGAGCATGTATATTTAATTTTGGAGCGATTAATCCTATAAATTTCTCTGACATTAAGTGTGATGTCCCCGAATTGACTGGTGATAATTACAAAATCTGGAAGGAAAGGATCTTCCTTCATTTAGGCTGGATGGACATTGATTATGCTAGTCATTCAGTTCTCCACCATGAGATTCACGGGTGTGAGGGGTGTGCGCGAACACATAATGCGGATGCGGGACATTATCCTACAACACATATAAAGATAAATGGTCCATCAATGAATTGATGACCATGTGCGTTCAAGAGGATAAGAGACTATTGATGGAGGAAGGTGAGCAAATTTAGTCTGTAAGCTTAATAAATCCATATATGGATTGAAGCAAGCCTCCCGCCAATGGTATTTGAAATTTTATGATGTTATCTCTTCATTCGGCTTTGAAGAAAACGTCATGGATCACTGTATATACCAGAAGGTTAGTGGGATTCGTATTTGCTTCAAGGTACGAAGGATTTCATGCTCATGTATAGACAAACTGATGTCTTGGAAGTGATTGGCTACTCCGATTCGGATTACGCTAGCTGCATTGACACTCGGAAATCCACATCGGATTATGTGTTCATGTTGGCTGGTGGAGTTATCTCTTGGAGAAGTGCAAAGCAGTCTATCATTGCTACTTCCACTATGAAGGCTGAGTTTGTTTCATGTTTCGAGGCTAGTTCGCATGGTGTATGGTTGAAGAGTTTCATATCCGAGCTTAGAGTCGTTGACTCTATTTCTTGACCGATCAAGTTGTACTGTGACAACTCTGTTGCGGTGTTTATGGCTAAAGGCAATAAGAGTGGGAGTCGAAGCAAACACATCGACATCAAGTATTTAACCTTAAAATAATGTGTCATGGAAAATAAATTGGTCATTGAACACGTTAGTACAGAGTTGATGCTTGCTGATCCCTTGACTAAAGGCATGCCACTAAAGAATTTGAGGGATCACATAGCAAGTATGGGACTTGATTCTACAATGTAGTTTATTTGCGCACATTGTTATTTGAGACTCTTATGCAGTTTGATGTTTTCTCGCATTATTGTGCACATATTTGTTTATTATTGAGAAAACTCGCTTAAGTTTAACCCGGAATAAATATATGATTTATTCATTAAGTTGTGAATTTAGTTTGAGATGTTTGATATGTCGTGATACATGGAAGGTAACATTCATTTATAGAAGACATACCGCCATGATTCGTATGTAAAGTTTCTCGTTATGTTGTGATGGTTTGAGTGGGCCAAGTGGGAGAATGTTAGTTTAATTAATTATTTAATCATATTTGAATTTTGATTATTTTTTAATTATCTTATATAATTAAACTAACCTTAAATTGTGGCTCACTTTTCTCCCATTAAGTCTATCACATTCAAAATATACGTGAGAAGTGGCAGAAAAATCGTGATGGATGGTTTTTCTTTTTTCATAAATACTCTCACATACGGGTTACTAAACTACTATCAGAAAATTAGAATACACCATCGCTATTTGAGAGCCAAGGTTTGGCAACATCATCCTAGGGTTCCAGGATCTGGCAACATCTGGGTTCCAAAGTTTGGCAACATCCTCCCAAGGGTTCCAGAGTTTGGCAACACCATCTTCCCACAGTTCCAATCTACCGTTTGCTTAAAGAAGAGAGTATCGAGAACAAATTTAATTTTTAGCAATGGCTGGAGGTTTGTTTAAATTCTGCTTCCGCTAACATATTTGCTTATATGTTTATTTTCCAACACTGAGTGTCGTTAGGCATTACTTACAAGTTCAATCAATGAGCAGCTCTCCGCTCATTTAGGATTGATTAGCGCTACTTCGCTTGTGAATACCTGGCGATGCCTTTGTTGCTGCATATCGGACCAGCACTTGAGATTACCGCTTGTTTGGGACGGACCGGCCGGTTCGCTTGCAGACGCCGCTGGCTAGACTGTTCCGCTTGCTTGGGGCAAACGCCTCTCCGCTCATAAGAAATAGAGATGGACGCTGATCTACTGGCTAGCGCTGGTTTGGGGGACTTAAAATAATTTTGTGGCATCTTCATCGCTGCTCCACTCGGCTAAGAGCGACAGCCGCTGCTGGGCTCGAGAAATTCGTGCTTGGCTTGGGCCTGACTGGATGGACAACCCTCGTAGCCTCGATCAACGCTGAGCGGTTCACCACTTGGCTCACAATTCCACCCGCTTGACTTATAGTCGCCGTTGTTTTGAAGTAGATCGGCTTGGGCTGACTGGCTGCTCACTGCGGAGAAACTTCTCCGCTTCGATTTTCTTCGATGCAGCGGCGGCTGGGCGTCTTCAAGGTCACCGCTTGCAAGCGGTCACAACTCAGTTCACAAAGACATACGCCAGTTTTATTTGGACTTCAATTTTCAATACGAACGAATCCGTCGCTTTAAAGCCTGAATGAACCAAAATAATATATATTATTATTAATATATTTATTATTATTTATTTATTATATAAATATAGTAACTTGTTATAAAATATATAACATTAGAATATAAAATTGTGTATATATATATAAGTATGGCCGTGTATGTATGTATGTGTATTTATAAATTGGGTGATAAATATATAGATATATAGAGAGATAGAGAAGCGTAGACATACAAAACGAGAGAGTGTGTGCTGGTGTTTTTAAAGAGAGAGACGATAGAGAGAGGGGGTAGATTATAGAATGCCAAAAACCTATTTCATTCATTGGCAATGACAGATAGTTATACACATGAATAATGTGATTAGTCATCATTATTACACTTGTCAAATACATATAAATGACACCTATAATTTAGGTGTCATTAGTTGCAATGAATACGCCTCATTAAAAATTTACTAAGAAAAAATCCATTGGGATAAAAATCCTAGTGAAGGATAAAGAGTACGATATTCATGCATGAAAAATACTCCCTCTGATGTGGACATCACTTGAATTCGCACTCCCCTAATCTCAACCTCACTTGAAATCCCGTAGCCGATGCATCTCGATGTTTTTCACCAATTTTTCGAACATTGCAGTTGCTAAAACTTTGGTCAATAAATCTGCTAAATTATCATTTGATAGAATCTGCAGCACATCTATTTCATCATTTTTCTGAAGATCATGAGTAAAAAAAATTTCGGTGAATTATGTTTTGTTTTATCTCCCTTGATATATCCCCCTTTCACTTGCGCTATACAAGCTGCATTATCTTCATGTAAAATAGTAGGAGGATTATTTTTTTCAAATTTTAAACCACAATTATGTAAAATGTGTTGAATCATTGATCTTAGCCAAACACACTATGTCCTAGACTCATGAATTGCTATTATTTCTACATGATTTGAAGATGTGGCGGTTAATGTTTGTTTAGTGGATCTCCAAGATACCACTGTATTGCCACAAGTAAACATATAGCCAGTCTGAGACTTGGCTTTATACGGGTCAAAAACATACCCATCATCTGCATATCCAATCAATTCATGTCGAGATCCTTTTGAATATAATAGACCAAGATCAATAGATCCTTGGAGATCACGGAAAATATGTTTGATTCATTTCCAATATCGTTGTGTTGGCATTGCACTAAATCTGACTAATAAATTTACAACAAATGTTATATCTGGTCTAGTACTGTTAGCCAGATACATTAGTGCACCAATAGCACTTAAATATGGTACTTCATGACCAGGTGTTTTCTCATTCTCCTCTTTTGGTCTAAAAGGGTCCTTGATAGGATCGAGAGTTCTAATGACCATTGGAGTACTTAATGTATGTGCTTTATCCATTTTAAATCATTTCAATACCTTCTGGGTATATGCATATTGATGTATCAAAATTTTATTTTTCAAATGTTCAATTTGTAGACCAAGGACAAATTTTGTTTTCCCAAAATCTTTAATTTCAAACTTTCTTTTCAAATATTCAATAGCTTCTTGGACCTCTTTAGGGGTTCCAATTAAATTCAAATCATCCACATAAACAACTATTATCACAAAATTTCTCCCAATTTTCTTTATAAAAACACATCGGCATATCCTTTTTTCAATAATGATTCACTGAGACGATTATACCACATGCGACCAGATTGCTTGAGCCCATACAAAGACTTTTGTAATTTAATATAATAACATTCTTTTGGCTTTGATTTGTATGTATCAGGCATACTAAATCCTTCAGGGATTTTCAAGTACATATCATTGTCCAACGAGCCATATAAATAGGAAGTTACGACGTCCATCAAACGCATATCCAATTTTTCATGTACTGCCAAACTGACAAGATATCGAAATGTTATTCCTTCAATTACTGGAGAATATGTTTAATTAAAATCATTTCCAGATCTTTGTGAGAAACCTTGGGCAACAAGTCTTGTTTTATATCTGAAAATTTCATTATTCTCATTTCTCTTTCGAACAAATACCCATTTATAGCCAACAGGCTTAACACCTTCAGGTGTTTGAACGGTGGGTCTAAAAACTTTCCGTTTTTCCAGTAAATTTAATTCAGACTGGATCACATCTTTCCATTTTGGCCAATCTATTCTTTTCCGACATTCATCAACTGATCTAGGTTCTGGATCCTCGCAATTTTCCATTATATCAAATGCTACATTATATGCAAAAGCATTATCCATAATTGTATCATTTCGATTTAAATGCTTTCCAGTAGTAACATAATTTATTGAATTTTCAATAATTTAATTCTTTTCAGGAGAAATTCTATTAGGATTAACATCATCATCAAGTTTATCAGGATCAATTTCATGAGAAATCTTATTCATGTTACTATTTGTTTCCTTAGAATTTTGATTAATATTCAAATCCTCAACCCTTTCATTTGTTCCTCTTTTCTTTCGAGGATTTTTATATTTGGAACCTACAGGTCTCCCACGCTTTAGCCATGCATTTGATTCATTAGCACTTTGTATTTTTTATTCAGGAATAACAATTTTAGCAGGTACATTTTCAGCACCTATATAAGATCTAGTGACCCTGCTGGCGTCACAAAAAAATCAAGCAACTGATTTGCTATTCGCTGCAAATGTAAAATTCTTTGCACCTCTAATTCACTTTGGCTTGTACAAGGATCAAAAAAACTGAATGGTATTTTCCAAGTAATTTTTTTTCAGTTGATTAGTTTCTTCCCCTAATGTCAGGAAATGTAACTCGTCAAAATGACAACAGCAAAACAAGCCGTAAATGAATCACCAGTTAATGGTTCAAGATATTTAATGATAGATGGTGATTCATACCCGGCATATATCCCCAATTTCCGTTGGGGGCCCATTTTTGTACGTTAGGGCGGTGCAATTGACACATAAACTGCATACTCAAAAGTTCACAAATGTGAAATATTGGGCTTTTCATTGTACACCAATTGTACTGGGGAGTAGCTATTATAGCTTGTCGTTCTTAATTTTATCAGTGTTACTGGATGCATAATTGCATGTCCCCAAGAAGATACAGGAAGTTTGGATTTTATTAACATAGTTTGCAATTCATTGCAGTCTTTTTATAAGCGATTCAACTAGACTATTTTGAGTATGTACATGAGATACATGATGTTCAATATCAATTCCAATAGACATGCAATAATCATCAAATGTCTTAGATGAAAATTCACCAACATTATCAAAACGAATTTTCTTTATTGAGTGATCTGGAAACTGAGCTCGTAATTTAATTATTTGAGCAAGTAACCTTGCAAATGCCAAATTGCTGGTGGATAATAAACATACATGCGACCATCGAGTGGATGCATCAATAAGTACCATAAAATATCGAAATGGTCCGCATGGTGAATCTACAGGCTCACATATATTACCCTGAATTTGTTATAAAAATGCAGGGGATTCATTTCCCACTTTTGCTGGTGATGGTCTAGTTATTAACTTCCCTTTTGAGCAAGCAACACATTTAAGCTCATTTATATTTAATACTCTTTGATCTTTCAAGTTATGGCCATGGGTATTTTCAATAATTCGTCTCATCATCGTATTACCGGGATGCCTAAACTGGACATGCCAAATCATAAAATCTGTAGACTTCTGATCTACCAAATATGTTTCAACCACATTAATCTTTGTGCAATATAATCCGGAAGACAATGAATACAATTTCTCTAATATATATTTATGTCCATCAATGAATTTTGTAATCAACAAAAATTCATTATTTGTCTCACTTGATGTCTCAATATGATATCCATTTATGCGAATATCATTAAAACTCAAAAAATTTCTTTGGGATTTACTAGGATATAGTGCATTTTGTATATCAAGTTTTACTCATTCGGGAAGAAATATTATTGCTCTTCCAGAGCCCCCAATTAATTTCGTACAACCACTTATAGTATTCACCTCAATTTTTCCCAGCTTCAGGTTGGTAAAATATTTCTTATATTTCAGAATGGTGTGTGTTGATGCACTATCAACGAGACATGAATTGTTTTCCATATTATTCATTATAGCGCGTTCAACATTCATATTTCTTCTTCAGGATTTTCAAAATATAAATCATCGGGAATTTCAAATATATATTATCTCATTGCACCTTCAGGGTGTCCAAGATATAATTCATTGAAATTTCAAATATTTACCTTCAAGGTACGTAATATATAATATTAAGAGATTTCACAATATGCATCTTCAGGATGCTTAATATACATCTTAATATACACCATCAGGGGTTTTAAAATTTGAAACTTAAGGTTCTCAATATACACCTTCAGGGTATTCAATATACATCATCAAAGATCTTCAATATATAAACCTTCATGGTTATCAAAGTATGTACCTTCTGGGTACATAAAAAAATCACATATCTTTGTGTGCTAATAAAATTATCACCATCACTCGCATTATTTTTAAAAAAATTCATTTAATAAATATTGACATCTTCGGGTGCCATTTTCTCTATAATAGCTGGTGAAAATTTGCAAATTTATGTTAGTAATATTTGTATTGAAAAAATTAATTAAATAAATACCTCAAAATTTTGGCAGAGTTTTGACAGCACTTTGATATTTTCTAATTGTATCCGGGCAGAACTTCGAGATATTTTTTTTTCTTCGAACACAAAATTTTGCAACCTGTTTAAATAACTTAAACAAAAACATAAAAAATACACTATCTTTACATTAGCACTTCCTCGACAAAGCCTCGTGCTTATAAAGTGTTATAAAATATATAACATTAGAATATAAAATTGTGTATATATATATATAAGTATGGCCGTGTATGTATGTATGTATGTGTATTTATAAATTGGGTGATATATATATAGATATATAAAAAGAGATAGAGAAGCATAGACATACAAAGAGAGAGAGTGTGTGTTTGTACTTTTAAAGAGAGAGACTAAGAGAGAAGATAGAGAGCCGATAGAGAGAGAGGGAGTAGAATATAGAATACAAAGAGAGAGAGAGTATGTGTGTTGGTATTTTTAAAGAGAGAAAGAGACTAAGAGAGAAGAGAGAGACGAAAGAGAGAGGGAGTAGATTATAGAATGCCAAAAACCTATTTCATTCATTGGCAATGAGGATATTTATACACATGAATAGTATGATTAGTCATTGTTATTACACTTGTCAAATACATATAAATGACAACTATAATTTATGCGTCATAACATTATTATTGTCGATGGAACTAGCCTCTAAGTCGATGTACCAGTCAAAGGCGTTGCCCTAGTGACCGTACAAATTGTTTGACTATGAGGTCTCCATATGTTTCAGCATCGTTCCATGTCTCGACAAAGTGCGATATATGTTGCTTTGGGTTGCCTTTGCCGTCAAATTATTGAAACTTTGGTGGTTGATAGCCCGTTGGAATTTTAAAGGCGTCAATCCTTGCAGTGTAAGGCTTGGCATAAGTGTGCGTCAGCCTTAGACTTCCTTCGAATTCTCTTTTATTTGCCCCCTTAATGTATTCGTCAAGTTGGGATATATGGATGAAGGAGTTGGATGATCCTTGAAATGGATTTGGTTCCGCCACTTTTTCTTTACTATGGCGTTGATCTGCAGATGTTGCCGCTTTATTTAGGACCACTAGGGAAGATTGTTGCTTTTTGGTTACATGGCCGGCTTCTTCAAGCTTGTCCAACTTTGTGAGAATTTTTTCGATGAGGGTGTCTTGTAGTTGCATGTGTTGAGACATCCCTTCAACGATTTTGGCCAATGCTGCAAATTGATCTTCTATATTTGAAGCATTGATAGTCATCACCAGAGCAGAGTTTGATGTGGTTGAATGACTTGAAATTGGCCGATGATTAGGTGGCATGAAAGTGCCTTTGAAGCTTTGTTCTTCCTTGCAGAGCAGACTTTGATCCGCGGTCTTTGGGTCCTCAATATTTGAAGCGTTGGTAGTCATTACCAGAGCAGAGCTTGGCGTGGTTGAATGACTTGTAGTTTGTTGAGGGGTGAACAGTGCGGCAGTACTCTTGAAGTTCTCGTATTCTTTATAGAGTGGACTTTTCTCTATGATTTTTGGAGAAGTGTCTTCAGAGAACGACAATGCTCTTTTGGTCATGCGTCTTGTTGTCATTCCAACATTTGTTGCAACGCTTGAGTTTTTTGATACAGTGGATGCAGCGACTCCTTTGGCAGCGACAGCGGCTTGAGCAACAAATTTTAATGCAACATTCGAAGTTTTGATCTTGAAGGAAGCCATTGGTTGTTGAAAGTTCTTCGGAAGGAGAGATGAAAGGTAGAGAGGTCTCACTGGGCGTGCCAAAAATCTGTGGACAAAAAATTGTGTTATTTTTCAATAAACACAAAATTTGTACAAATTATATTTGATTTGGATTTAAAGCGGGTCCTATTCTCTAAATGGGTCCTTTGATTCTCCTTCCGGGTCGATTTGTTTTCTAACTTCATTTTCTATGGCTTCTTTGATCCGAAGAGATTTTATCTTTGTTTTGGCTTTGCCGCTGTTCAGAGAGCTTTGGTCTCCGTTTGGGCGACTTGATCGTTGAGTTTGGATTTAATGTCTCATTTGGATGTTCGTGGCTTTGATATTTGAAGAGATAGATTTTGTGATCCATAACACTTTCGGTGGCATGTCCCTTTGACTTTTGGATCGAAGAGGGCCGAGTTGATGCTTTGGTGAAGAACGCGATGAACACCTCGAAGCTTTGGGATAAACTTTGGATGTTCTTCCTTGGCTTTGATGGATTCTTCAACGGCTTTTGGACCTATGATCCTTAAAGAGGTGGATTTGGTACTCCAAAACACTTTTGGCAGTGTGTCCCTTTGACTTTTGGATCAAAGAGGGCCTAGTTGATGCTTTGTTGAAGAATGCGACGAACATCTTGAAGCTTTGAGAGGAACTTTGGAGATCCTTTGTCTTTGAAGAATTTCTCAACGGCTTTGGGAGCTTTGATCCTTCCTCCGGCTTGGGCATACGACGAAGAACATTAACTCTATCAATTCGTCAACCAATATTGGATCATTTGTCCAAATCAGTGACTTTCGATGAAGAACACTTCAAAGGACACGAAGAATAAAAAGAACAATACTGAGAGAGTTTAGAGACTTACCCCTTTGCTTGAATCATCGATGTAACTTCGGTGTCTCAAATGAATTGACTATGACTCCTATTTATAGGGGGTGACATCGGCTTCCTTTTTTAATGGTGCCACGTGGCGCGTCCTGATTGACCAATAGGAATATTTTATATTCTTTCATTTTCCATCAGATGTTATTTTCCATTGTTGAAGGATTTGATTGTGTACCTTCCTTTCTCGCCAATATCTTTATATCATTGCATTTTTTGGAAGATTTTAATTTATATACTTCCTTTATTGACAAGATTAATTTATTTTGCTGCCATATTTATTATGGCTCTATTTATGTACATAATATTTGTACGATATCTTCCATATTAAGCAGATTTTTGCATTAATGGTTGATATTTATTGTATAAAAATTAACATATCTGAATAATTAAATATCATATATTTATTTTATTGGAATTTTATTTTCTTTCAAAATAAATGATATTTAATTTAATTTAGGTATTTAATTTTTAATGCCTACATATATATAAATAAAATGGCCGTGATGGAGACTTTTTCTGTCAAACTTCTGCCTCTTCACTTCTGTTAAAATTACAAAATAGTGATTAAAATCTTCGGGTTTGATTGTTTATCCTCGTTTCTAGGAGATTGAATAAAGTTTATCCTCGTTTCTAGGAGGCTGTAGAAAGTTTATTCTCGTTTCTAGGAGATTGAAAAATGTTTATCCTCATTTCTAGGAGGTTGAAAAAAGTTTATCCTCGTTTCTAAGAGGCTATAGAAAGTTTATCCTCATTTCCAGGAGATTGCAGAGTTTATCCTCATTTCTAGAAGGGTGAAGAAATTTTATCATCGTTTCTAGGAGATTGCAGAAGGTATGATTGCCCCCACTATTTCAAGTGTTATATTTCTCGTCATCTGAGAAATCTTCAGTATGCGGTCCATACATCCCACTAGACATTATGCTCAATTACATATCATGAGCGCGAGTGGCGAGTTCTTCAAAAGTATGGGGTCGGATCCCTTGTAGGATGTATTTCAAGCCCCACTGCATTCCTTGAATGCAAATTTCTATGCCGGAAGACTCGAACAGACGGTCTTTGCAATTGAGGCTTAGACTTCTCCAGCGGTTGATGTAGTCGATTACTGACTCATATTTCCGTTGGCGGGTGTTGGTGAGTTCGGTCATGCTGATGGTTCTCTGTGTGCTTTAGAATCGATTCAACAACTCGTACTTTAGTTGTTCCCGATTGTCAATGGAACCAGCCTCTAAGTCGATGTACCAGTCAAAGGCGTTACCCTTTAGTGATCGCACAAATTGTTTGACTAGGAGGTCTCCATATGTTCCAGCATCGTTGCATGTCTCGCCAAAGTGCGCTATATGTTGTTTTGGGTTGCCTTTGCCGTCAAATTTTTGAAAATTTGGTGGTTGATAGCCCGTTGGCATTTTGAGGGCGTCAATCCTTGGCTTTGACGAATTCATCAACGGCTTTGGAAGTTTTGATCCTTCCTCCGGCTTGGGCATACGACGAAGAACGTTAACTCTATCAATTCGTCAACCAATGTTGGATCATTTGTCCAAATCAATGACTTTCGACGAAGAACGCTTCGAAGGACACGAAGAACATGAAGAATAATACAGAGAGAGTCTAGAGACTTACCTTTTTTGCTTGAGTCCTCAATATAACTTTGGTGTCTCAAATGAATTGGCTATGGTTCCTATTTATAGGGAGGGTGACATCGGCTTCCTTTTTTAATGGTGCCACGTGGTGCGTCCTGATTGACCAATCATAAGATTTTATAATATTTTCTTTTCAATAAGATATTATTTTCCATTTTTGAAGGATTTGATTGTATACCTTCCTTTCTCTCCAAGATCTTTATATCATTGCATTTTTCGGAAGATATTAATTTATATACTTCCTATATTGACAAGATCAATTTATTTTTCTTCTAAATTTATTATGGCTCTATTTATGCACATAATATTTGTACGATATCTTCAATTTTAAGCAGATTTTTGCATTAATGGTTATCGTACAAAAATTAACATATGTGCATAATTAAATACCATATATTTATTTTATTGGAATTTTATTTTCTTCCAAAATAAATGATATTTAATTTAATTTAGATATTTAATTTTTAATGCACATATATAGGAGTGAGCATTCGGATTTTCGATTTGGATTTAAATATGAACCAATCCAAAAATTTGAAATTTTTGAAAAACTCAATCCGAACCGAACCGAAATAACTGAAATCCGAAATCCGAAAATCCAAAATTTGAACTAAAAAATCTGAACCAAACTGAAAATTTTGAAATTTAAATATTTTTAATTATTTTTTTAATTTGTAAATTTCTTTTTATTTTATTATTATTTATAATATTAAATATATATAAAAGTAAATATATTAAAATATAATTAATAATTTTGAGTTTTTTTATATTAAAATATAATATATATAATAAAAAAATATATTAAATGTTATATTTCGGATTTGGGATTGGTTCGAATTTTAAGTATATCGATCTGAAAATCCGAAATTTGTCAAAAATTCAATCCGAATAAATTCGAAAATCCGAAAAATCCGAACCAAATTTTAAATTTCGATTTGATTTGAATCGGATATTTGAATTTCGCATATTTTGCTCACCCCTATATATATATATATAATGGCCATGATGGAAACTTTTTCTGTCAAACTTTTGCCCCTTCACTTCGGTGAAAACTTTTTCTGTCAAACTTTTGTGCCTTCACTTCGGTTAGAATTACATAATAGTGATTAAAATATTTGGGTTTGATTGTTTTTTATATGGATTAGAATTATTTAGAATATATGTGATAAATAAATAGCAGTTTTCGAGAGAGGAATGAAATTAAGAATTGGGATGACAATTGAAGGTACTTAAAATGGATTCAGTAACGGGTTAGCTTTAGACGACGGAGGCAATGTAAGAGGAGCAGCCGACTACTGGCTAAGGGAAGATGTCGAGGGGCAGGTAGTAGAAGGAACAGCACAGGTAGACCATGCCGAGGCTTCAGCTCGGGATTCGGAGGAATCCTCCGAAGATGATAGTGCTTAGGGCAGAATGAGGAGAGCGGGCATTTTTGATAGTATATTAATATAGCTTAATGAACGCCCCGATTTTGATGGTTTGGCAACCACACAACCTTTTGGAGTTCACGGTTCAGAATAAATTACCCATCTCAACAAATGGTCATTTTTGTTAAGGGCGTTGACGATTCAAGTACGTAATAGGTAACCTTTTCATGACACGCATGTCATTTCACAAGCTCTGTTTTCGATTTCCGTATGCTGAATCACTTTACATGCATAAATTGCGGTATCTATGTTTTGACTTCTTCCTAATATGGTGTTCCAAACAGATTCCTGACGCTTGTCCTTGCAGGTTATGGGAAAATCTCAACGTGGTGCTGTAGGAGGGTCACAGGATCTGGCTGCCTCTCCCGTAAGACGGTTTACTCGGGCATCTACACGCAACAGCCCCGTAGAGGCAACTATCCGGCTAGTAGAAATCCATCACCTATCCGCAAAACCACGAAGAAAGCAACAAAACCGAAGGGATCTCGGGTATCACCATTGCTCCAGCGACTTCGCTCCATCACATCAGAGTGGGAGAAAGAGCGTGATGCTCGTACTCAAAGCAACAAAACAACATCTTCCACTCGACGGGCAGTGCTTTAGGATTCGGAGGGGATTTTGGAGGTAATGTGGCTTCTTTACGGAAGCTGGTCCCTATTTGAACTATTAGTACGACACTGCTATAGGCTGACGCTATTAACCCCAACAGGAACACGATGAGAGGGATATCCCATCAGTCCTTGAACAGACGGCCCCGACACAGGATGAGGATGATACAATCCCCCCCACAGAAGCAGATGATGAGACACTTCCACCAACACAGGACATGGAGACTGCAGAGAGTGATATGCCATTATTGGGGGAAGAACCAGGTTCCGACCCGGCTCTGATGACAGGAACGGAGGTGGGCGATATGGCACGATTGGACAAGATAACAATGGATGGCGGTATAGAAATTATCCTTCTAAGATTATGTCTTGCATTTATTTTGATTTCAAATTTTCTACAAACGCGCATCTACAATAACATGTAATCTCTTATTTGTACCAGCTGGTTCGTCTAAGAAAAAACAGGGGAGAGGGGCAGCAAGAATACCGCATGGATGGGGAAAAGATCACCGGATGCTTGTTTTCACATCGCCTGATGGTAAAAGCATTGTTGGACCCGACCTAAATGAGTACAAGACAGCTATTGGGGTCATTGCACGCAACGGAGCTCGACTTCCTCTAAATTACCCCACGTTTGCTGAAATACCGGAGACGAAGAGACAGGGTGCATGGATGGAGGTTCAGGTGATACAATGTTCATATAAAATGAAATTTCTTTAATTTCATTATAGTTGTATACGTGGTCCTACTATCTTGTTTGTACCGGGCGATAACCATGTCAAATGTCTTTGTAGAGTAACAGCGGATTACCAGACTCAGCAGAGAAAGTGGTCATGGCTGACCTTAGGGAAGTTTGGAGGCATTGGAAATATAGCATCAAATCAACCTACTTTAATCCGATCGAGGACGACAAGGAAGCATTGAAGAAGGTTCCCTCAAGCAGGATCGTGCCCGATCAGTGGCCAAAGTTGGTTGAGTACTGGCGTGACGAAAAGGTGAAGGTATGCAATAGGGACCAAGCAGATTAATATACATTATATCTGCACAGGCGTATGGTGAGAACTAAATAATTTGATTCCTACGTAGCTTCAATCCAAGAAAAATGTGTCAAATGTACAGAAAAGAAGCTTTCCGCATTGTACGGGGCGAAAGTCCTTCACTACTCTCGCCGAGGAGGTACCTTTCATTATGTTTAAGTAATTAGTCATGCTATGCTCCATCCCTACATTCCTCGAAACATAGTTGCTTGTGTTTTGCAATGACATAAGGCCTTGTGTTGCTGCAGATCAAAGCAAAGGGGAAGGACCCCGACAATTTGGAGATTTTGATATCCAGTCGGACACAAGGGAAGGGGAAGGACGACCAAAAAACCGAGGAGATTTTGGTATAATAAATTTATTGTACCAATTAAGTGACAATTCAGACATTCTGTACCTCTCTGACAATAAAAGCGAGTTCGGCCTCACTTAAATCTTTTCTTGTAGACATATTTACAGAATGTGCTAAACAAGATTCCCCCTGAAGGGCGGACTCCCTCTGTTCGGGAGACTCTGTACCGACGGGCCCTTGGGGGAAAGATTAAGAAGCGGTCGAAGGTCGATAGTGCGGCAAGTTCAGCCCATCCCCGCAGCGATGCAACTAGTTTAACAGATAGTGTAGCATTCGAGCAAGGGTGGGAACAAATACAGAATGGAGTTGCAGAGTTGAGGGCAATGATGGTTGAGTTCAAAACTATCAAGTCTGATGTGTATGCATTCATGCACAGAAACTCCGGAACAGTTACTGGCCAGGCAGTAAGTATTCATAATATCTATACATTTCATATGAGTATCCCATGAGATTGGGATGGCTAATATGGGAATTTACCATGATATGCGCATAAATGACAGGGCACATCTCGTATTGATTCAGTATCTGAGCTTCCCAGGCCTGTGTCCGAGCCAGGTCTGACGGTATGATTCCGTCAAACCTTGAAGTTTCTTAGTAATCAGTGCAATGCCTATTTTAGGCTACTCTTGATAGTCTACTACGTTTCCAACTCATCTGTAATATTTTGTTGTAGGTCGGTACGCGTGTGCTTCTATTATCCCGCACCGGTGAGAAAAAAGTTGTTGCGGAGGGACTTCTGCTCTGCCCCCCTGCGCCAGGTTTGTGCCATTGTCTTTAAGGTTTTTTTGGGAACTTTTATTATGCCTCGGCTATGGGATCGTAGGTTTTGTGACCGTTCGGGCCTCATATTGCTAATGATCATGGTTTTCTTGAGCCTAGACATATATAATGTTACGATATGTGGATTTGCTTGTGTTATGTACACTGTTTTTATAGGGGCAGTAAACTCAGTGGTATTAAGCCGACTCCTGTGTTGGTCTGGTCTTTTTTATCTTTTACATCACATTGTTTATGGCTACGATGATATTACACCATTTGGGTACACTATGACTTTCCCCAAAGATGTTGGAAGTTGAATTTATTATTGAAATCCTATGTAGTCCCTTGCTGCCAAGGTGTACCTCGTGTTAGTCATGAGTTTGGTACATAAAACATGATATATCAGTGGTCGGTACTCTAAAATTGGAACTGCATCTGCGGATGTCTGCTCGTATGTAGTGTATAAATGGTAGTTATTCTCATTGAGGCATAGTACTACGAAACATACATGGAGCCATCCCATTTGGGGGTTGCCATATAGATATAGAAATTCGAAATACTAATTTTTATTTGGATATTGTACATGATATTGCTGGTTTACATTTGTTTATTGGAGGATGATTGGTTTATAGATCGAGCTGCAATCACATAGGAAATTAGGATATAATGTACTTTGGTACCTAATTCGTGGATATAATACCGTGTATTGTACGACATGTCTGGATATACATACTTGTATTGTTCTAGTTGCAAAGCTTTACACTTCTAATGTCTGTGTTGTGGCATGTTATACATTCAGTTTGAACGTCTGTTGATATATATGGCTCAATATACTCAAAAATTGCACTTGTGCATGCTGTAGGTGACACACTTTCCCTGGTCAAGGTCTTCGTGACATCCGCCTCAGTCCCGGACACACCCCTTATTTTGCCGACCATTGCTGGGGTGACTACCCTTCGCAATGTCGTTGGTGAAGATCCTATTGAGTGGAACTACAAGGACGTACGGATCTACTTTCATACCTTTCTTGTATTGCCTTCCGAATTTTATAAGAGATACGACTTAAACTAATCGTTGTGTTGGCTATTGCAGCTCATGCGCCGCCCCTGAAGCGTATCTACCGATTCACCTGTGTTAGTTGCCCCGTTTGTCTTATGGAATGTATGTCGTACCTGTTTTTCGTTGGATTGTGTTGAGGCTGTGTGAACAATATATGGAATGCATGCATAGACCATTGGAGTTTTAATTCGTGTGGTGAACGATGTGGTTATCGATTGATGGATATCCGTACTTGCTTATTGTTAGGTTTGGTGTTTGAACTGTTAAGCTGATTTTCCGGAACAGGTTGTTGTTGTGTTGTGATTGCTAGGCTTGTTTTATGGGTTGCTTTACTTCGTTGCTAGGTATGGAGATTGTCGAGTAAAAATTGTGGTGTCCATGTCCCTTAATGTCGGGATTCTTATGCATACTATGAATTAATGTTTGCAAGTATTGCCAATGATGATGTTTATAGCATTATGTGTAAACGGAATTTCTTTCGGTATTGGGGAGGTCACAGCAGGTCTTTTTGTTACGCACAATTTCAATTGCCGTGTATCACCTATTTTTCGTACCATGATATTTCTGCGTAACAAAAGGATGAAATACCGTGACAAAAAGTGGTCATTGGATGTTTGTTGTTCCGTGGCTAATGATAAGTATATTTTTAATTACGGGTTCAATGTCGTTACAAATATTCGTAACAAAAACGAAATCTGACAAGCGATTACTGGAACGTTTTTGTAACGCGCCGACCTTTCGTAAAAAATATCGTAACAAAAAGCTCTGACACACGCGTGGAAGGATCGACCTTTGGTTACGAGAGGAAATTCGTACCAAATATTGTAACAAAAACCCTGCATTAGGGAGCGTTGACCGACAGTAATAGTTACGAAAAACTGCGTGGCAAAAAACATTCGTTACGCGAGTACACATTACGGAAAAAAGTCGTAACAAAGGCGTAGCAAATACGCAAATTGCACGAAAAATGGCTTGTTGTTACGATTTTCCGGCCGTAGTAGAAAACAATTTTTTTAGTAGTGGCTCAGCTTGCTATATCAGGAAAAAATAAAAAGAAGAAGCAATAAAACCTTAGCTTTGGCAACAAACATAGGCATATAATATGAAGATCATGACTTACACTGCATTCAAACGAACAAAATAGCATATGGAATATTAATGTCAAAAAAATAAATAATTGAGAAAAAAGACAGTACACTTATTTTT
Organism: Andrographis paniculata; assembly: GCF_009805555.1. Classification (NCBI taxonomy): domain Eukaryota; kingdom Viridiplantae; phylum Streptophyta; class Magnoliopsida; order Lamiales; family Acanthaceae; genus Andrographis; species Andrographis paniculata. The sequence goes on from NW_026137591.1 coordinate 2,942,867, forward strand.
TCACGTTTCACCTTGGTGACGGGATGGATCGGAGATCCTTTTTTTATTATGTTTCCTTACTTCATCGGTGATGGTTGAGAGAAATGACAATGATTGGGAGTATGGAGAAGGGGTATAGAATTTTGTCTGGAGTATGAGAAGTGTATGGTAATTTCTTGCCTTGCGCCACAATAAAATGCGTCTGTAATTATTATTTTATATTATTTTAAAATATTGATCGGAGATTTTTGGTAGATTTAAAATATCTTTTAAGATACAAAAAATAACATATGTATAAAATAAAAATAGTGTCGTGTGTGTTCGTGTAGTAACTCCAAAAACTTTGTCAAAAATAAAAAATGTCTTTAACCGGTGAGTGTCTGGGTCGAACTCAGGGAATATGCGAATATCTTATATTCAATTAGAAATAGTGCAATGAGTTAATGCAATCGAAGAACTGAAAAGATAAATTGTAGAAATTAAATCTAACTAAAAATAAATAAAATATACGTATCTCGAAAATGATGGAGCGAGGCGTTTGTGTGTGACTTTTGCGTTCCTTAATGGCTAAATTTTTATGGATGAAATAAGCGGGATGATGATGGTGTGATAGCAAAAAATATATGTATAACTGTGGGGCGGCTGGGAGGAAGGAGTGTGATCGCATTTGCTCGCTTAAGCCCGAATCTCAACTCGATTGGTATTTGACCTTAGGAGATTTACAACAAGACTTCAGCGACACCTGGCGAAGAACATTATTTCAAAGAAAAGCCGTTGTCACCAGATATTTCTGTGACCAGATAGGCAAGCACCTATGCCCAATTAATTATTCTTCCAACCGTTCCGCTAGTGACTCTACCCCTCTGATACCTCTCTTTAATCAAAATCGAATTTAGAACAGCAACTAAGCAGATCGATAAGGCTCCCGCGTACTTAGCTACGTTGAACTACCTAAAATATGTTATTGAATAAGACATGAAACTAGGCTGAAATAGTTGATTCTTTTGTCGCCCTTCCGCAATCTTGTCGAAATCTAACTTGAACAATTCAAATCGAACATGAAATTTTTTTTGGGTGAAGATGAGGTAGAGAAGTGTGATAGAAATTTTACTAGATAAAATAATATGATGGAATTAAAAGAAAACGAGGGAGAAAATCAACTTGCTCGCGCCACAAAATCGAAAATCTCGTATTATTAAACTAGATAAAAATATGGGGAAAAAGAAATGGAGAAAATTGAGTGTATGAAATGATAGATAGTGTGTGGTTATGTATATATATCGGTGTGTATAATATACAATTATAGGAGATATTTATAGGGGAAAAGCTTTGCAATTACAACCGTCTATAAATAACTATCTCTAAAAATAGCTACTAACTAGCTCTAAAAATAGCTATTAATAACTACTTAATTTACTTACTAATAACTACTTATTTTCTAGAAGATTTTAGAATAAAAATACACAAAATAGCGAAAAATTGGCTGAATATTGATGCAGGAATTAAATTGCAGCGGAGAGTGAAGGAATAAATGTTGGGTGCCTCTAGTAAATGCAGGAGCTGATGGAGCAGTGTAGTAATTGCAGCGAGAAATTATATGCAGAATTAATGCAGCCGTCGCTTTGTTCACTTTCATGCCAAAGTTTCCATGCAGCCGTCGCTTCGCTCATTTCCATACCAAAGTTTATGCGCTCATAAATGCAGTTGTCGCTCACTTTCCGCACTGCAGCCGTCGTTTGCTAACTTTCATGCAAGGACTTTGCACTCACTCACAAATTCCGCGTGGCCGTTGCCTGTTTTCCGCGCAGCGTTAACCGCTGACTTTGACTTTTGCGTATTGACTTTTGCACTGGCAGCTGTTTTTCGCTCATGAAACTATTTTTTCGCTTTTTAAGGCCAGTTTTGGACTCCCAAATCAGTTTTCAATCATTATTTCACCTGCATATATAATAAACACATTTGTTGAGAATTTTGACCATTCGAGACCTAACTCAAGAAGTCCATCGGAAATAAAAATTAATTGATCCCCTCCATAGCCCGACCCATCAGATCGGTCCAACCCTTTTATCCCAAACCCAAGTCCATATATCCAAAGCCCAAAGCCCAATCCTATTGGTGAGTTTGTTAGGTGGTTAGATGATATAACCCGGGTGGATTTTTTTGAGTGTGGGAGTGAATCAAGAGTTGTGAAACCGAATAATTGATAGATAAAGAGAGTGTGAGATCGAGAGTGGGGGAGATGCAGACTTTCCGTTGAGTTTCCGGTGAGGTTCGGGAACGCTTTCTTTAAGCCGATTCCGGTGGGTGTCGAGGCTTAGAGTGACGAGCCTACCTCCACTTTGAGGCATGATTACTTCGGGCAATTCTCGCACCATGTACTGAGATGAAATCCAACCTTTTCTTTTTTGGTAAAAGAATCATTGTCGTCGGAGTTCTCCCGCAGTCCATTCAGGTCGAATCGGAGCCTCGGGTCTGTCTCGGTGAAGATCAAGCCGCCAATTGCCTGGTGTCGTCACTACCTTGCCGCTGGTCGCCTGGAGAAGAAAAGCGACGTGGTCGACCTGGTCGCTGCCGGGGCCGCCGCCGATGTCCGTCCCGGAGAAGACGCAGTCGAAGCTGCTGGTCGTCATCGATCAATGGCTCTATTGGTTTGAATCAGAATTGAATCTCGGACAGAGATAGGGCACGCGAACAGGGAGATATTCCTAATTCATTTCCCTAAATTAGAGCCTATTTGTTTGTATTTTCATTTAATTTCCGTGAAAACGTTTTCTGCCTTTCTGCCTTTTCTTTAATTGTGTTAATTCCATTTTGATTTTGGTTTAGATTAATTTGGGTTAATTCGAATTAATTGCTTCTACTATTAATTAATTTGTATTTTATATACGAGATTTGTTTGATAAATCCAAAAGATCCGGAAATAAATTCATAACAGTGTTATCAAAGTCTGGCAATCGATTCTAAAATTGAATGAAATATTTGGTTCGAGTTTGGTAAGACTCGATCCGTGGTATAAGGCTAAACACTCATCTCTTTATTTTCAGTATATTATTATCTTGGTAAATCTTGGTGAAATTGTTGATTAGATAATATGTTGAATTTCTTTGTGTTGGTTAACTATGCATTTCTTGATGTTTGATTGTCTATATGTTTCTTGGTGATTAGATTGAATAATCTTGGAATGTGTTGGTCTTTCTATGATATTCTTGAAAAATATCTTTGATATTATTTTTGGGGTTCCTTGATTGGTATTTTTGTTGTGTTTTTTGGTTATGTTGATTGCCTTGTGAATTTTTTGTGCTAGTCATTTGTTGTAGTAAAATGCATGCTAAATATTTTATTTGTGGGTTAGATATTGCATGTTAGGTGTTAGGTGTTAACTGAAAAATATCTAAAAAGAATGAATAATTTAAGGATAATCAAGAATAGTTTGTTTTGTTGCATTATGTGATTGCTTGGTGAAAATACATGATTATTTATTTGTATGCTATGTGATTAGTTGTTTGTTATATCATGTTTAAATTGATTGCTTTGAGATTGTGCTCCTGGGTTTTCTTAGTGGTAGTGTTCGGACGAACTAGGTGCTTAGTGTTTTGCTTTCTGTCTAGCCACTTGGTGTTCTTGTAGGTTTAGCTTTCTTCCTAGTTGCTGAGTGTTCTTGTAGGTTTTGTTTTAGTTGCTTAGTGTTCTTCTAGGTTTTCTCCTAGGTTGCTTAGTGTTCTTCTAGGCATAATGTTTGAGTTATTGTATCTCCAGAGAATTGAGTGATAGTGGTCGATCGATCCAGGTTCTTAGGTTGTGCTTAGCCTATAGAAGTGTGTGCTAGAGCCGTAGAGTTTAGTGCCTAAGGTTTTCTTTGTGTCTAGTGCTAAGTGTTCTCTAATATATGTCAAATAAGGTGGAGCTCCTAATATGTGATTCTTTGTGTATATGCATATATGTTGCTCAATTGTGTAGTATTTGTGCTCTTTGTGCTAGGTTGTTATGTGATCTATCTAGGTTCATGTTATGATCTATGTGTTCTATGTGTGATATATTTTGTCTGCATTAATGTTTGTTCGTAGATGCAGCGAGAAAAAAAAAGACGATGATGAAATCCATTGGTGCTAGGTAAGTCTATATCTAGTAAATACACATTTTGGGATTTGGTTAAATTACGGCCAAAATAGGTAGAGTATGTAGGGAATTTTGGTTGTTTGAGGCCTAATCCGAGAAGTCCCTTGGAAATAAAAATTAGTTGGTCCCCTCCGTAGTCCGACCCACCGGATTGGCCCAACCCTTTTATCCAAAGCCCAAGTCCATATATCCAAAGCCCAAAGCCCAATCCTATTTGTGACTTTGTTAGGTGGTCAGATGATATAGCCCGGGTGGGTTTTTTTAGTGTGGGAGTGAATCAAGAGTTGTGAAACCAAATAATAGATAGATAGAAAGAGGGTGATATCGAGAGTGGGGGAGATGAAGAGTTTCCGGTGAGTTTCTGGTTGTTATATATTTTGGCCGGTGATTATTGAGGTCTAGAATGCACACAACCGATCCGCCCAAATTGAAGCCCGGATTCGACAACCCGCTATCCGACCCAAACCTTTGAGAGACTCGTCGGTTCGCAAGCTATCTGGCTTTGAACCGGGCTGGACCGGTTTGAACCGGTCTGGACCGCTGAACCGCTGGTCTGTTCTGTTCTCTATATATAAGCTGATCCTCGAACCGGTTCACTTCACTCATTCAGAACAGACGCGACGCAGCCCTTCTCTCAAGCCCTAGGCGATTCCGATCAATCTCTGCCTGCCTTCTCCGGTGAATCTGTCCGGCGAGTTGGGAGTTTCTTCTTCTCCTTCGATGCACGCCTTCCCCTTTGGGGTTTCTACGGTTTGGTTTGCTTGATTTATGCCTTATTGTTGTTTGCGGTGTAATTTGTCTGCGATGTGGGTTTAGGCTTTAATTTCGGCAATGTTTCCTTAGATTGGGTTTCGGTTTAGCGTGTTCGTTGCGTTTTCATGGCATGTCATTTTTGGTTGGGTTTTGGATGTGTGTTCAGTGTCGGTTGGTTTGATATTAGGGTAAACTGAGTTCGAACTGTTGCTTCCGTAATAAATCGGAAATCGAAGTTTTCTTTTAAGTTTTCTTCGATGTTGATTTGATTTCGAAAGAATATAGCCTATTGGATCTTGAATTAGTAATAACACTGGTAAAGTTTGGGAACCTTTTATTTGAGTCGATTTTGGTGGGTGTTGAGGCTTGGAGTGACGAGCGGACCTCCACTTTGAGGTTGAGGCGTTATTACCTCGGACAATTCTCGCACCATAGATTGAGTCGAAATCCAACCGTCCCTTTTCCAGTAAATGAATCGTTGCCATCGGAGCTCTCCTGTCCGTTCGTGTCGAATAGGAGCCGTGGGTCTGTCTCAGTGAAGATCAAGCCGCCAATTGCCTGGTGTCGTCATTGCCTTGCCGCCGGTCGCCTGGAGAAGAAGAGCGCCATGGTCGACCCGGTCGCTGCCGGAGGCCGCCACCGATGTCCAAAGGAGTCCCAGAGAAGACACAGTCGAAGCTGGTGGTCGTCGTCGATCGATGGCTCTATCGGCTGGAATTAGAATTGAATCTCGGACAGAGATAGGGCACGCGAACAGGGAGATATTCCTAATTCATTTAATTTCCGTAAAATTGTTTTCTGACTTTTCTTTAATTGTGTTAATTTTATTTCGATTTCGGTTTAGATTCATTTGGATTTATTCGAATTAATTGCTTCCGGTATTAATTAATTTGTATTTTGTATACGGGATTTGTTCGATAAATTTAAAAAGATTCAAGAATAAATTCACAACAACCTTATAAATATTTATTTAAATAAATATACTTACTAAATAATATTAATTTAGCCAAAATTAAATACTTAAATAGGACATAAATAATGCCAAAAATATATAATTCAAAAAACACATCAATTAATTTAATTTATACATCAAATAAATTGTAAATTACACCTAAAAATTAATAAATTAATATTTTTACACAAGATGAAATAAATATAATTATTAGAATAAACTAATATAAATAATATCAAAATTCGACATAAATAAATAAATAATTAAATAAATATAAGTTATAAAATATGATAAAACCAAGAGTTATCAAAATCCTCACACTTAACATTTATTCATCCTCGAATAAATTCAATTAATAGAATTAAACCAAGTATTTTCTAAACAATGACTCAATATTGTCGCAATATCAACGGCGGTGTGTAAACGAATCTTAGCTAAAGTTTAGATCTTTAAGCTATTTACGCGATATTGCTCATCTACAAAGATTCGAAATTATGTCTCCCGAAATATTTTCAAACCTAAGTATTCGGAGTAACTTCTAAAAATGATGCAACGACTCAAAGCTTTAAATAAACCACCATAATAAATTATATGGTGCAATAAATTAAGAAACTAGGCGGCCCGGTAGACATTGCTATGGATAATAAATTAATTTTGACATATTTTCGCGTCGATTTTTGTTTTTGTCAAGTCAAGTCGCATATAAAGATAATCGGCATCCTCCTCACATTATTCGTTCGTCAATCACATTTTTAAGGAAACTTAATTCATCATCTCCGCTAACAAGCATAGCTAAATAGACGAAAGTTCTAAAAATCAGACTAAGTATGGAACAAATGAAACGAAGGAAATATCAAACAACTTTATCAAAATTCCGATTTATACTTATATTCAAAAGAATTTCAATTATTGAAAATATTCCATTTCAAACTCAAATTAAGCACAATAAAATCGATTCGGAAAAATAACATATTTCACGGCTAACTTTATTTTAAATAAATGAATTAAATATTATAAATATAATAATATAAATTAATTCAGCATAAATTACAAAGACATAAATTAGACAAAATAAAGTAATCAACATAAATTAAACAACATAAATTAAAAAATAAATAAAAATAATTTAAGCCAACATAAATTAATCTCACATAAATTAACTTATTAAGCCAAAATAATTTAACTCAATATAAATGAATTAGAACACATTATTTATTGCAGCTTAATGAGACAAAAATGAGAATTACTGCCGGCCTAATTAACGAAATTACTACTACTTTAATAGAAATTAAATTAAATTGACTAATTAATTAACTAAAATAATTAATTAAGAAAGCAAGGTGTGTTTGTTTGGGATTTGGATTTTGGGTTGGGATTTGAATAGTAAAAATTTTGAATTTGAAGATGTTATATAAATAAGTGTTGATGTGTGTTTTGAATGTAAAATTGATTTTTAGTATAACATAAAAAAAAAATGAAAAATAAGTATTTTGATTTGATTTTTTTAGAAAAAAAAAAAGATAATAATGTAAATCCAATCCAATTAATTAACCCAACTCGTCTGAAACAACACTAGAGATCAAATTAATCACTTAGCAACTAAATAATTAATCACCCAACACCCGCACTAATTCACGGCAGAAGACTAATCACATAGTACAATAAAATAAAGGACAAACATCAAATAAACTAGGAGAAAAAAAAAAAAAAGGATAAATAGCAGATTGATTGATCCACTCTAGAGTGAACAACTAGAAATAAGGTAGTGCCTAAACCAAATCAAGGAAACAAATTTAGTCTAAATACATTACTAACTAAAGTATACAACCTAATCTAAACTGATAGCAACAAAGCTAAACACGCAGCAGGGCTCAATAACTACAAAACAAAACTAAAACCATAGTTGGATAAGGAAAAGAGCAGTTTACTATCTCCCGTAACGGATGGTCCGATAGTGTAGGGGTTGGACTTGTGACCATGAGGTCATGGGTTCAAACCCCAACATCTAAAAAATATATGAATATTAAGTATCCATTTTTTAAAATTAGAATCGAATTTGGGATAAAATTTAAAAATCTTAGCTGACTCTGGTTGAAAGTGGTATTATATATTGTTTACAATTTCTGATTTTGTCATTTGAATGAGATATTGTTGTTGTTGCTGCTGGTCTATTAAATATTAAAATCTCCTTTCAAGAAAGTTGGTAACCGAAATCCAAAGAAATTTTTTTTGTTCCTCCTTCTGCTTGCCATGCAAAATAAATTATCTATCTATTTGATTATTCTCCCTCGTTTCTTCTTTTACTTGAATTCATGACTGTAGTTTGAAAACATAGAGAGACTGAAAGACAACGTGCAGAAAAAAGAAAAAAGAGAAAAAGATAAACAAACTAAATTTCCATACATTTCAATTTAATTTTAACCATTAGATTAAGTTATAATCCAACTGATCAAGGACAGATGGAATAATATTTTATCCACTGTCATTCAAATTTATGTCCATTTTTTTTTTATTATCATCCAAAAATATTCTTATTTCCTTTTTAGTAAAAATATACTATTTTCTATTACTTTTTCTTTATCGGAAAATAATAATAATAAATACTATTTCTACTAGTATTTTTTTTAAAAAAAACACTTATATCATATTAATGAGTAGAAATATATCATATTATTTCAATATTTTTGTTCTTAAAAATAAAAATGAAATAAATATTTTTATAAAAATTATAAATATTTTAACATTTAGGTATGATTATTTAACTATAATCAAAATAAATATTTTTGAGTGATATAAATAAAAAAATAAATTAAATTGAAAACGAGAAAATATTTTTTTAAAAACATTTAAAAATAACATAGTTAAAATTTATTTAACCATATACATTATACCACCTCCGATTAAAAAAAAAATTACAAAAGTCGTTTAATTAATATTAACTCAAAATCCAAACCAAACAAACAAACAAATAAATTACTTTTAATCAATCTGCAATCGGTAAACAAACGGAGTAAAGTTTGAAAAGATAAAATCCAAATAAACACTCTAGAACGTGGGACGCCGTTGCTGCAGTCTATTGAATTCCCAAAATGCCCCTTTTACTATTTGACAATTACATCCCTCTTTTAAAGTACAAGAGAAAAATAACAGTTGAGTACCAGTTGAGTCATACCAATCCTTTCACTCACTCCCTTCTGCACTTCTTTTTGGACTTCCACTTCCAAACGAACGGGGAAGGCGCAACCTGCTTCCGATCGACGCCGAGGTCCCCATTCTTGCAGTTCTGATTCTGAGGAAAGAAACGATTGGAAGAATTTGGCTCCAATTTTTCGATTATTAGTGTTTAATTTATTCATTTACTAGAAAATGCCAATCAATTACGAATCGGCGACGCCGCCGCCGCGGATTGGGAAGATCGGGCCGTACACCGTATTTTTTACGCCACCGGCGACGCCAAATTCCGGCCGAGGACCAGAATCTCCCGGTGTAATTTCTCCGGTTCAAGTTCCGGTCGAGAAACCCTCCCCTCCCCCGGTGATGGCTCCGCCTGCGCAGTTCTTCAAAGAAAAGCCTCCATCACTTGGTTTCTTCAGGGACACGGTGGCCAAAATTCAAAATGGTATCTTCTCCATTGATTTGCTTAGCGTTTTCACTTGTGCGAATTTGGGCAACATGATTTGTATATCTAGTAAGGTAATTCTGTGAATTATGTCTAATTATGTTATTCGCCTGAATTGATCTTGTTCAGCGCATGCGAGTTTGGATGAGCATGTAGCTCGTTGGTTTGGTTTGGATCAATCCAAGTACCAGTGGGCATTGAACGATTACTATGAATGCAACGAGAAGGTAACTCGTTAATAATATAATATGCCTATTTAATACCTGTATGCATTTGCCTGACACCATGTTTAGGATGTTTATGCTTTGATTCCTGAGTGTGGTTTACTTCTGAAAGAGAAAGCTTTAGGAGACTTGTGCTAGTTGGAGATTCAAAACTTGAGATTCTAGCCCTGTCTCTTGCTGAGGTTTAATGGAATAACTTAATCAGCATTTGATAGGGAAAAACTAATAGTTAAGTGGTTGAGGGCTATATGTGGAAAAAGAGCCATAAGATTATAATTTTCATCTCAATTTAAGGGATTACTTTATCTCCCTTGTTTTATGGGATACATTTAGTTTTATAAGTTAGTGTATTAATCGTATACTTATATAGATACACTTCTGGTAGAGTGCTCATTAGCCTTACTCAGTAGATAAAAGAGAGAGAAGTGCATGCTTTCAACTATAGATGTGGATGAACATATCTCATGTGCGATGTGTAGACTATTGTTATGTGTTAGTTTATTTTCTATATTCTTATCAAATCAATTAATATAAAATATGGGCTGCTGTCTTATGATGCACAGTTAAGATTCAGCACTGAAACAGTCGCCGTATAAATAATTTGTGACACTAACATGTAAGCATGTGATTAGGAATGACAAATTAATCTGCCCTAATAACTTCTAGTAAACACACCTTTGGATTCATACACGTCTTGGCGATGGAGCAGGAAAGAAGGAAAAGAAAATAAATACTTATATGGGTAGAATCACTTGTTAGAAGCCTAACTACCATAGATGATGACAATGCTCGCGAGACAACTCTCTCTAAGGAACTCGGCAAAATAGCCCCGTAACTTCGGGAATCACATGTCTCACATTTCATTCTAGTATCGAATATGAAATAAATAATGTCTCATCAAAAGAAATAAACAAACAGGGATTGAATGTGCCCCTCTACCATATCTGTACAAATAGAATAGTACATTTCTACAGAATGGTAAAGGGGTACTTTATGATCATCGACTGTCTATCTCCAATAATTAATTCTCGCTGACCACGCCCTAGGACGGCGGTTTTGGTGCTGACTGGGTTCAAATCAGCAGCACTCAAACCGAAACTCACTGCCTAGATATTGTGAGATCATCTGAAGATTGAGAAAGTATTGCAATTTTGAATTGGAATTTGACCGTTCACAAAATTGAGAAAAGATTACATATTAGGTAATGTTGCTTCTATAAAAGCATATACGGGCCCTTCCCTTTTGTCTATCATTTCTTTAAGCATTCTTTGCAACAAAATTCAACTGTGGAAAGACTTTTTAGTTTAACCATTTGAATATCGAACTGTTTTAAAAAGTTCATTGCTTTGGTCAAATATCTTTTGCTAGTTATCTGTGGTTGATTTGCTGCCCTCTTAAGGGTTTTAATCAGCAAGTTCTTGTTGAGTTTATGTTCCATGCTTCCTTGGGGAAATTAAGATGTATTTTGGAATTGTTTTAAGTTTTTTGTAGAGATTTGGAAATAATAAAAAAATTGAACAAAAAATATATATTTGATGTGATGTAAATAAATGATATATGTAATGTTTTGTATAAAAATGTATATTTTTTAATGTAATTTATGATATAATTTGGAGAAATTTTTTGATGTATAATGCCAAAACATCAGTAAACATGCTACATTTAATAGTTGTTAAATGAATAGCCTAAGTGAAGTTTATGTGTTATATTCAAGCCTAAGTTCCTTTCTTGGCCTGATTGTAGAATCCGGAAGCAAAACCACAAATCACACCCGGTAGAGTGCCGAATGTATGAAAATGGTAAGAAACTCTCACAAGGTTTCTTTGATTTTATTCCAAGAGCATTTTGTTTCTTAAAAATGTGAATAACAACAATGGATACTGTCTCTGGACACATTTCTTCAGGTACTTAGTTCCTAAATCTGGAATACCAAACAACAGTTTCAAGTGGCTGATGTTTATGCATGGAAACTTCACCCTATTAATGCCCTGTAATATTATGTGATTTTATTGCCTATATTAGATGCTTACAGACTTTCAAACTATTCGAATAACCTAAATGCCTACTCCAAATCCAATGACAAGTTAAATTCCATTTACATACATTGTCAACCTATTTGCAGTTTAAATATAAGCATGAATATAATATAACTTCCTTGACCAGAGAAGAAAACTACAGCAGCAAGTCAATACTGTCTTACACGAAAGCAGTCTTGCAGCTAACAAATTTCAGATTCACATACAATACTTCAATATACTGGAAAGAAAATGGATACAATATGAAGAATATAGATATAAGATATGAGCAAAGATGCAGTCGAAACACGATGCAGGCAACTGTATATATATATATCCTAAAGCTTATATATATATGAGAAGTAGTACGGATGACTACCTGATTTTACAAAATTGCCCTTAGTAGCCAAACATTTCATATTTACTTCAGTTGTATATAGGGGTAATACTGTGGGTAAGTATGCCTTTTTTCGTCAATTAACACCGGGTAATATTGTGTTTTTTCATTTTAATTTGGTATTTTTTTGTGATTTACTTGTACAAAATATATTGATATGGATATCGTTTGTTAGGTCGTAACTTTTACTTTAATACAATAACTTATAACATTGTAATACTAAGATTTCTATAAAATGGCATTTTATAGTAACAATGGGTTCTGAAATTCATTGGGCAAACAAAACAAAAAAAAATTCAAGTCTTGACTAGACGGTAGATTAATCAATATAAATATATATTTTTTAAAGTTGTTACCTAATGTTGCACAGTTAAAAGGAAAATAAGAGGTTTATATAATTCATACATATATTTCTTTCGCTTCGCTTTCCGTATTAGCTGACTGCAGGTTTTTCTGTTGTCGTCCGACCTGCGCGACATGATTTACGGAACCCTGCAGTACGGATGGCTACCTGATTTTACTAAATTGCCCTTAATAGCCTAACATTTCATATTTACATCAGCTTTATATAGGGATAATATTGTGGGTAAGTATGCCTTCTTTCGTCAATTAACACCGGCGTTGACAGTTATACTGAAGATATTGAGTGTTATTTAGGGTTGTGTTTTTCCATTTCAATTTGGTATTTTGTTGTGATTTACTTGTACAAAATATATTGATATGGATATCGTTTGTTGGGTCGTAACTATTACTTTAATACAATAACTTACTTATAACATTGCAATACTATAATTTCTTTAAAATGTCATTTTATAGTAATAAGAGGTTTTGGAGTTTGTTGGGCATCCAAAACAAAAAAAATTCAAGTCCGACTAGACGGTGGATTAATCAATATAAATATATATATATTTTTAAAGTTACCTAATATTGCACAGTTAAAAGAAAAATAAGAGGTTTATATAATTTATACATATATTTCTTTCGCTTCGCTTTCCGTATTAGCCGACTGCAGGTTTTTCCCGCTATCGTCCGACCTGCGCGACACGCTTTACAGAACCCTGCAATACGGATGACGATCTGATTTTACTAAATTGCCCTTAATAGTCTAACATTTTTTATTTACATCAACTGTACATAGGGGTAATATTGTTGGTAAGTATGCCTACTTTCGTCAATTAACGCTGGCGTTGACAGTTATACTAAAGATAATAGGTGTTATTTAGGGTTGTGTTTTTCCATTTCAATTTGGTATTTTGTTGTGATTTAGTTGTACAAAATATATTGATATGGATATTGTTTGTTAGATCGTAACTTTTCCTTTAATACAATAACTTACTTATAACATTGTAATACTATGATTTCTTTAAAATGACATTTTATAGTAATCAGGGGTTTTGCAATTTGTTGGCCACGCCAAAAAAAAAAAAAAAGAAAATCCGACTAGATGGTAGATTAATCAACATAAATATATATACTTTTAAAGTTGTTACTTAATGTTGCACAGTTAAAAGTAAAATAAGAGGTTTATAGAATTCATACATATATTCCTTTCGCTTCTCTTTCTGTATTAGCCGACTGCAGGTTTTTCCCGCTGTCGTCCGACCTGTGCAACACGCTTTACGGAAGCCTACATGTTTTAAAAGTAATTAGGGGTTGGGCAGCTTGAACGTTGTCCTTCTAACTATCCGACCCAACCCACCATTTCTCTTTCCATTTCCACGAAATGGACGGTTCTTCTCCGATCCGACCATTTTTTCTTATTCTCATCCCCTATAGGGTAATGTTTCGCCATCTCTGGTTTCTTCTCCACTGTTTTCAGTGTTATACAGAAAATATTTTCTTTAATCCTTTTTGTCTTTACCTGGTCTCTTTCAATCCGACCAAATCTATTGATGGTTATCTTCGGTTTTAAAAAAATAGCTAAATTTATATTATTTTGATTTGTAGATAATGTTTTAAAAATAATACAGAAAAAAGGTAATGAAAAGAAAGCTATAATTTCAAAACTCTTTGTGGGAATTTTTTTTTTACCACTTTAAGATTACGACAAAAATGGATCTTCTGAAACAGTCGATCGCCACGTTGGCCATATCCATTGTTCCTCCGTACACTGATACCCTTATTTTATTTTGGGCCTTAACAGTATGAATATATATATATGTATGTAATTCCTGACATATCCTGCTTTGCCTTTAATGCATTTACTTCCACTATTAGTAACCTTATTTTATTGAATTTCAACAAATCTTTACAACATTCACCTATGAAATCCATAATTACCTGTTACCTAACCGTAATTATAACAATCAAACCTTAAAATTCTCTATCGTTGTATTACTTTCTACAATTCCTAGCCCACCTAATCCTTATATTACCCATCTTCGCTGGAGTCAACTAACACGTTACTTATCATCTCAGTTTAAAAAAAAAAAAAAAAACAATCCAACGTACGAAGCCCTGTAAAAATTATTTAATATTTAATATGCCGTTTCTCCGTACAATTCATTCAAGTAAATACAATAATCGAATTTATAATAGAAAATGCATAATTATTTTACTAAATGATTTTATTTTATTTTTATTTTATTACCTCAACTATCTTTGCCCAAATATTTGTCTCCTTGTTGTTACAAGTAAGTAAATTAGATAGATTACAATGTGAAGTTACCCGGCAGGAAAGGTATAACCCTTATTCTTACAAGTAATTAAATTGGATGGATTACTGTGTACAGTTACCCGTCAGGAAAGGTACAACCTACTATAAACACGAATTATATGTTACGTCTTATTACTCATTAGTCATCAACTTGTATTCATGCATTCATCTGATTATGCTATTAAAGGGCATTGAAACATCTTTAATTCGACTCACATGCAAATAATATAACTACATACACAATATGAGAACATAACATAAATACTCACAACAAAGTAATCTGCACTCCATCGTTACAAAAGATTGCAATACATAAATCAGAGACATGCGTATGATTTATAAGCAGATAATAAACAGAATATAGATAACTGTAACTATTTTCCAGTTTACAAAAGCCAGCCTCCAGGAAAATACATCATAGGAGGCTGTGAAATTCTGGATATCAAATATGTAAGTCTAATACCCAACAGAAGTGTCGCAAAGGCGTCAGTAGCTGCATACTCAATTTGTTCGCTTGTCAAAATTTCCGAATCCTAGTTGCTTAGGGTTGCATGCAATGACTTTCGTAACTCTTTTCCCAAACCAACTAATACCATTGCCTTCAGTCCCCTATAAACATGTGCAATTAGATCAACATTTAAACAAGCTCTTTTGTGGAGCGTGTTAACATCTTCAAATTGGCGAACAAAAAGACCGTAATGCCTATGCAGCTTTGCAGTGTCTGCTTCTATACCAACACCACAAAACAGAAAACTAGAATCAGCCAGAAATTGTTGAAGTGAAACTGGAATATAATTGTCTTTAAAATTTGAAAAACAAGACAATACGAAGAAAGACAAAGTTGGATGGTAGCGACAGGATTGTCCTCCCCAGAGTGAACGTTAGGCCGCCATTCCATATCAAAACCGACAACAGTAGGACCATACGAAGAACGAAAACGACCAACAAAACCTACCCAGTGATCAACTTCGACTTCTTTCTTAGTGACTGTGACTGCAAAAACGCCATTGTAAAAACGAATGTTACGGAAAAAACCCGGCATATTCGCTAAGCTCATGCTGGCCATTAAACGATCGGTATTGCTTAAATAAAGTAACTTCAATATAGAAGACCTAGGAATTCTCTAAAGACAATTAATGGGCAAACTTTCACCTCTTTTAATCGATTAACAGAAAAACTCGGCCAGCCTTTTCACTACAATGACTCATTATATAGAGCGAACAAGTTGAATATTTTTGCAGAAAATATTTAATATAGTAAGTTGTTTACAAATATTAATGCCATGTAATATCTAATATGCAAACCCTGCAGATTTTTTCGGAAATAGTTCCAATCAAACCACTTGCTACTTTTAATACTCAACTATTTCTCTGTCTAGCAACTTGTAGTTAACCCTTCCGAGTAAAAATAAACAGAAGTCTAATCAACTCTTCCTCCATTTCTCACAGCAACAGTACTTAACTTCCTCTGCTCATACTGTAATCCAATTTTTCATCCAACATTATTATTTTCGTACCATTTCGAATAATATACGGTTTAAATAAACCCGAAAAAGTAAAATACATATAATTATTGTTAAAAACTAAGAGACTAAAATTTTTCATTGATTGGTTGCACAACAATAAATTCTTTGTAATATAATTCATTCAATTTCTACCACTGGGTTGTTCTATCCAGTTTTCGTCTTCTCACTAATGTATTTCTTTATGTCATAATAAAATTGGGTAAATGTCAAATCACTAAAGTAATTTCTATTTTTTGTCGTAATATTTAAAACAAAATTTGGTCAAATCACTTACTACGTTATTGGAATTATACACACACTTTGTACGATTTTCCACTTCACATTATATTATATATATACTAGAGGAAATTAACAGTAATTCTCATTAATGTAATTTTGATCCCCAGATAAGGCTTTTGCAAACGATTGCCTTCGCCAATTTACCATGCATACATTTGTTTGAAGGTATTAAAAAAATTTCCAACATACCTTTATTTATGGTAAAATTGCTTATAACTCCCCTGTGGTTTCGAAATTTAGCGTAAAATCTACATAGTAGTTTCATGCAATATCTTTTAAAGTAAAATCTACATAGTAGTTTCGAAATCTAGCGTAAAATCTACATAGTAGTTTCGAAATTGCTTATATCTTTTGAAAGTATAAGGAGCGTCATGCAATTTTTTAAAGTAAAGTGGGGATTTATGCTAAGTTTCGAAACTACATAGTAGTTTCATGCAATATCTTTTAAAGTATAAGGCGGCGTCATACAATTTTTAAAGTAGAGAGGAGATTTACGTTGAGTTTAGAAACCATAAGGGAGTTATGAACAATTTTGCCCTTTATTTATTTACATGTTAACTTATTGAAGGTAGTGAATATAAAATGATTGTAGTCCTCTTTATAAAATGCTGTCATTTTTCTCTTCGCTGATCGTTCTACTTCTTGCCTCATATATAAGTAACGAAGGACGTTTCAACTGAAACTTTAATTTACGAGAAACAAGCCGCTTTTCAAATATATAACAAATTTCTTCCATTTTTAAAGACCGATCGTTTGTTTACACAGTGATCTTTGTTAAAGAACCACTAATCTTCACATTTTGAGTAATTTCATCGAAAATTTCGTTTTAAAATTATGAAGTGTATATCTTTGTTTTTATTTTCATATTTCTCTTAATGCTTTATTGATTTAAATTTAATAAATTCACATTTATATAATGTAATTTTTAAATTTTTTTTAGAAATTTCAAATATATATATTTGTATATCTATTTATATTTGTTTAAGAACTGCTAATCTTTATATTTTAAGTTTGTTCATCGGAAATTTCATTTTAAAATTATGAAGTGTATATACGTATACGAACTGTGTATATCTTTGTTTTTTTTTTTTCATCTTCTCGCTTCTTGTTCTCTCATTCTCTATTTCTTAATGTTTTATTGATTTAAATTTATATATTGACATCCATCCAAAATTTAATTAGAAATTAGAAATATATATATATAATATATGTATATTCACATATATATATTTATATTTATATTTCTAAAATTCTTTATATTTCTTTCTATCATCTTTCAATCCCAACCGACTGGACGTTTGTTCTTCTTCTCATCTGACCGATTCAACTTCTATCTCTCGTCTTTCCTTAGGAACCGACTGGACGGTTTTCCTCTTCTATCCGATGAAATCAGTACCTTCCTCTCCTCTTTCCATCCCAACCGACTGGACGTTTATTCTCATCTCATTTGACGGATTCAGCCGCTATCTCTCGTCTTTCCTTAGGAACCGACTGGACGGTTTCCCTCTTCCATCCCAGCAAATCAGCCCATTTCTCTCATCTTTCCATCCCAACCGAATGGACGACTCTTTCTCCTTGTTATTGCACGGATTCAGCCCCTATCTCTCGTCTTTCCATTCAAACCGACTGGACGGTTATCCTCTTCCATCCGAAAAAATCAACCGCTTTATCTCCTCTTTCCATCCCTACCGAGTGGACGTTCGTTCTCCTTCTCATCCGACCGAATCAGCCCCTATCTCCCGTCTTTCCAATTGAACCGACTAGACGGTTTCCCTCTTCCATCCAACCAAATCAGCCCATTTCTCTCATTTTTCCATCCCAACCGACTGGACAGTTGTGCTCCTTCTCAACCGACGGATTCCACCGCTATCTCTTGCCTTTCCATTGTAACTGATTGGACGGTTTCCCTCTTCCATCCTAACCCGCTAGAACGTTTCCCTCTTCCGTCCGAGCAAATCAGCCCAGTTCCTGTCCTCTTTCTTTCCCAATCGACTGGAGGTTTATTCTCCTTCTCATCCGACGAATTCACCTACTATCTGTCCTTTTTGCATTCTAACCCACTGGACCGTTTACCTCCTTCCGTCCGACCAAATCCACCACCTCGTGTCCTCTTTCTATCCCAACCGAGTGCACAGTTCTCCTCCTTCCATCCGCCCAATGCGGTCAAACATATTTTTTTTCTCTCTTCTCTATTCTCTCATTCACTCCCTCATAAAGCTTATTCATTTAAATTTATATATTTATATTTACAAATTAAAAAAAATTTAAATTTATATAGTAGTTTAAAATATAGCATCAATTTATATTATTTTGTACAGAATAAGGTTTTCAATAAAACACAAAAAACGCATCAAGCATTATATTTCTCTCTTTCACTTATTTTCTACCTCTTTCTTTCATCAGACTGATTGGAAGACTATTTCAGATGAATAAATTTTCTCTCTTTCTCCCATTATCTTCATTTTTTTTTTTATAAAACTATGCATTCTTTTAAATTTATGGATCTTCTAATTATCAAAATAAAATAGATTAAAAAAATATTTAAATAATAAATGTGATTTAAGATTTATGCATTATTTGTAAAGCTTTGAATTTTAAATATTTATTTGAGTTCAGTTTTTGGGGCAGTACAGAAAAAGCTTCTCAACTGAAAGCTTAGCTTACTAGAAGATTCGCCGTTCCAGGTAAATAATTAAATTGCCGCTTTTACAATAATTGGACAGTTCTGTTAACACGAATGCTTCTTAAGTAGTACAAGGGTTTTTAGCTCAACCTATTTAACCGCGAAAATCTATATTGAAATTACCCACTTCTACACAGTCTTTCGAAACACGGGCTGATCGACACTGTTTGGAATTGTTCTATTAAATCAAATAATCCATTTTGGATGATAGCAGTACATATTGATAAAATATTATATGTATTTCGACCAAATTTTTTTCCTACAGTAACATTTGATTAGAAACGAAAAATTGTACAAATATGTCTTCAAATCATAACTTACAGAGTGTTAAAAGACGAATGATACATGAGGATGCTATTCGACATTCTACACGTACAAATACAACCACTTCGTCACCATGGATTCTACGAAATGTGTCCCCATGTACTCATTGTGGTGCAATTCTTTCTACCGTGAAACCATGAGTTTTTGTTGTGGAAATGGTGCATTTGTTCTTGCTCCTTTTGAAACATCTCCTATACTCCAGGATTGCATAATGTATAACCATAACATGTCTGAACATTTCACGCCATATATTCGTACATATAATAACTCTTTTGCATTTTCTACACTTGGTGTCAAGTACGATGTTGATATGTGTCGCAACGGACATAATTTGTACATATTCCGAGTGGATGGAACAATGCATCATTTTATAAATTCATTAACTCCTACAATTGATAAGAAAAAAAATTGCAACTCTATTACCATGACTCAAACACAGAACTTCAGGCATGACTAGAATACTATCCAATCTAATGCCTGAGTTAGTTGCTATACTTATAAACAGCTCCTACTTAAATCCATATGCATGCTTCTTTAGACAATTATATACAATGTCTTATATTAATGACTATAAGATTTTCTTGCAGACAAATCCGTGCCTTAATAAAAAAGTTTACAACCGTCCAACTGTGAATGATATATCTATCATCTGGCAAGATAGAGATGATCCAAGTAAAGATGTACATTATGATATTCAAGTATATCCTATTAAAGGAACTGTGAGAAAAGTTTCCTATTTTTAATTTGCTTTTGACCCACTTCAATATCCACTACTACATCCCTATGGCCAACCTGGTTGGCATGCTGATATACTCAAAATAACGGAAGAGCAATACCACAATCTAATGTTTCTGCTGCTGATTTCTACAGTCAAGTTTTAGCAGATGAAGAAAACAATCAAACTACGAACAATCAAAGTATACACGCTATGATGCTAACTACTTTTCACCTTTAATTTTTTAAGTCATGTCAAACAATTTCATTGTCCTAAATATTATATTTTCACAATTTTATTGTAGGAACAAAGAAAGCAATGATGGATAAAGGCCGAATATCTATGAAAGAGTACTATTCATATCGATTACAAGTAAGACCTTCTTGTCCAACTATTTGACTACAGACATGACGTTTATTTCAACAATACGTTGTTGATCAATACATTAAAATAGAAACTCAAAGACTTGACTTCTTTCATACTCAACAATCACAAAAACATTTAGGCAAGATACATATCAAGGAATTCTAGATGCTTACAACAACAATAGACTAAACAATTTGTCTATGATAGGAAAGCCTTTGGTATTACCTTCTTCTTTCATAGGTGGTCCCCAAGATATGCATCGTAGATACATGGATGCTATGGCACTTGTACAGACCTTCGGAAAACCCGACTTCTTTATTACAATGACTTGTAATCCACAATGGACCGAAATTCAGTCTTACATATCTACTTCTAATAGTACAACTAATCAATCTGACATTGTTGCACGAGTTTTTAGAGGCAAAATTGAAGAAATCAAGCATGATATACTAAAAAAAAATTGTACTTGGAGTTGTTAAAGCTTATTCTTATGTCATCGAATTTCAAAAAAGAGGACTTCCTCATATGCATATGCTGCTAATCATGGATGGTAACTCAAAGTTAGATTGTGTATCATTCTATGACTTTTATTTCAGCAGAACTGCCAGACCAATATCAACAACTTCCTTTGTACAATTTAGTCTGCAAGCATATGCTACATGGTCCTTGTGGATTATTGAATCTAAACAATGTATGCATGTCTGACGGCAAATGTAAAAACCATTACCCAAAAAGCTTTGTCGAAGAAATAACTCATACAGAAAACAGATTCCCAAAATATAGAAGGCGTAACTGTGGATCTATTGCTTATGCGCGTGGAAAAATCTTGAATAATCGTTAGGTAGTACCTTATAGTCTTAAATTGCTTGAAAACTTTGACTGCCATGTAAATGTAGAAGTTTGTTCAACAATTAAACTTGTTAAATATTTGTATAAATATGTCTACAAAGGACACGACCGGGTTGCATACACAGTCGACCTTTCCACTGCTGAACAACCCGTTGACGAGATCTCAACATTCCAGTCAGGTCGCTGGGTAGCACCTCTGGAAGCATGCTGCCGTATTTTTAGCTTCAACTTAAATGAAATGCAACCTCTAGTACATGCTCTTCAACTACACATACCAAATTACCAATACTCATCATTTAGAACAAACAATTCAGTATCTACTATAATTACTTCCTCCTTTAATCAACGAACAATGCTAACATAATTCTTTTACATAAATGCACATAACTCAAATTCTAGAGCTTTAAATTTATTGTACCGAGAAGTTTCAGTACATTTTGTATGGGATAGCAACACACATAGATGGAATATACGAAAACGTGGGACAACTATTGGAAGAATTGTAACTGCTCGCCCATCTGAAAATGAATGATACTTCCTTCGTATGCTACTCCAATTTCGACGAGCACCGACATCTTTCGAAGACCTGAAAACTGTTAATGGCATACAATATGAGAGTTTTAGGGCTACATGTGTTGCACTTGGTTTATTAGATAGTGATAGTGGAATAATTGATTCTCTTAAATAAGCATCCTAATGTCAATTACCATCAACATTTGCTCAACTGTTTGCTACAATACTCATATTTTGTAGTCCAACAAAACCTCAGTTGTTGTGGAACAGATTCTACTATTTTTGTATATCTGAAAATAATTCTTGTACACAAACTGATACATCAACCTTGGAGACACAAGCTTCAATTGTTGTAAATAGTTTCTTAGCACCCCTCGGAAGTAATTTACATGACTTTGGTATTCAACAATTACAAAATGAAACATCTTCTCACTGTCAACAAATACAACAAGAAATCTTTCGCCGTGAGACTATTTCCACAACACAATTCCCGTCACGGCAAATCCTTAATCCTGAACAAAAATTAATTTATGATATTGTTATTCAAAAGTTAAACAATCACTCTTCATTTGTTTGTTTTATTGATGGGCCTGCTGGAACAAGAAATACCTTTTTGTATATATACCACTATACTTTTATATGCAAATAATGCAAATCTATCAGCAATCCCTGTAGCAACATCCGGTGTTGCAGCCTCTTTATTACGTAATGGTCAAACAATATATTCTAAATTCAAACTTCCGTTAGACTTGACTGATAACAAAACATGCAACATAGCAAAACAGTCTAATCTTGCACATGAACTAAGAAAAGCTTCTCTAATTATTTGGGATGAAATCTCAATGGCACGACGAGAACTAATAGAAGCTCTAGAAAACACATTAAAAGATATAACAAATTGCAATGATAACTTTGGAGGAAAAGTTGCTATATTTGGAGGAGATTTTCGACAGATTACTCCAGTCATTCCCAATGGGACAAAAAAAAAGTTTATCGAGGCAAGTGTTGTTTCTTCTTATCTATTCCTAAATGCAAGTAAATTCCACCTTACTACAAACATGCGAGCAAGACAAGATCCTGAATTCTCAAAGTACCTAGAAACTATTGGGAACAATACATGTCATAAAAAAAATAATGGTGAGGTCAGACTTCCGCTAGATACACTTCTGAAGTTTGACAATACAAATTTAGAATCACTCATTCAAAAACTCTATCCTTCATCAATTGTATTTATCAATCGATCAATTATTACAACAAAAAACCACCTTGTAGATGTTATTAATGATAACATTCTTAAAAAAATGTCAGGAAGACAAATTACAGCTATAGGTCGTGATATTACTAAAGATAGTGATCAACAAGCTCATTACAAAGATTATCTTGCCACAACTACACCAAATGAAATGCCACAACACACATTAATCCTAAAAATTTGGGCACCAATAATATTGCTTCGAAACCTTGATCCGACAAATGGCTTGTCAAACGGCAGAAGAATGATATGCAAAAAAGTAACAAGAAATCTAATAGAAGCCAAAATAATGACAGGACCTTGTTCAGGAAACCTTTATTTAATACCCCGTATTCCACTCCAACCAAAGAATAAGAATGTATTGTCTATAGATCTTACAAGAACACAGTTTCATGTTAAACTTTGCTTTGCAATGACGATTAATAAGTCACAAGGACAAACCTTAGAACACGTGGGTATATACATAGGTGATCCTGTTTTTATGCACGGTCAACTATATGTTGCTTTATCAAGAGCAAAATCCTTTTCGTCATTACATATTATGATCCGACCACTACAACCTACAAATGGTATTGTACAATGGACAAAGAATATAGTTCATGACAAAATCCTACAACTAGTCGGCATAACCTAAAAATTACTTTAGTGTTTCTCACTATTTATACATAACTACATTATAACAAAAACTTAGACCGTCTATTTTACTTTATTAAGTTTTGTCCGACAAATCAAGTGGTTAGTTTTCTGTTTCTAAGAAGTCCCCTCTTCTGACTAATACAGTCCCTCTCTCCCGAGAAACCAACACACAAAGACCGTAAGGCCCAACATGGACCGCCCAATTTATGGACGTTTGTGCAGCTGTTGTAGGTAACATACGTCAAGCACCGTCAAGGCGTGCAATCAACACTCAAGTCTCCACTTTCCATTTCGGCACTTCCCGACGGGCCGCGGAAACATTCTCCAATGCATATTTTGTCCTTTGTTGACTTGGACCGTCGACAACTTCAACCGTTGCATGAAATCACAATTAATTTGTGGATTAAACATTCTTATTTCTATCTCATTCCACTTTTGTCGCGACGTTTTTATCAACTACGTAACCTCCAATTTCTATGCAATTTGCTTAAGTCTCTATTTCTAAATCAAAATGTTCTATTACATGCTTTCTTTCTGTTATTTACCTAACAACATCAACTTTTAAAAATGAGGTGGTTACACTTGTTTGTTTCAGCATATTCTTTTCATGTTACGAGGTTCATTTCACCTTTTTGGATCCTTCAAACTTCGGGAATTTAGGGCAACAATAATTACTGTCGTTGCACAGTACATGAAAATTCCCTACATTAAAAAGAAGTCCAAACAGAAATTTACGTAGTTAAAATATATTTACATTTGTGATAATAACAAAGCATCTAGGACAGTTCGCAGGTCAGTCCATTTTTGTTCTGAACGAATCGCCCTGCGTTGTCGATAGGCTATCTCATGGATTAGCCTCGACTGTGCTGCCGCTTGCAGGATTTCATGATAATTTGTTCGGTTTTTGCGATATTCGGCAATCACACGCTGTTCTTCTTTGATGCACCCGTCAAGAGCCACTTTCTCTCTCCGAAGATCCTCCAGTTCTTTTTGCAGCCGCTCTACTTCCGTCTGCCTCCTGCTTATATCTTCGGATATAGTAGTTTGAGCTTCCAAAAGCTTCGTCAGCCTCACGTCCGCTTGCTTGAGATCTTCATTCGTTTTTGATAATGAGGCCTCGATGACAGCAGAATCACTTTGGGATCGTGGCTGACCCGAGCCGACTACTTGAATCAATGGAAGATCAGCTTGTAGTTTGGTGATCTGTTCCATCAGTCGATACAAAAGAGGCATGGCGGCAAACTCGGTCGGCTGCTGAATCAGTAAATCAATTGTGACTTGAGCAAGATCTTGTCGATCTTCAGGCTTCAAGTCAACAAATGACAAGGTCACACATCGGGACATCACCAATCTGGAGGTTTGTGGAACGGAAACTCGGGAGATGACAGAGAAATCAACATTCCGCTGGCAAAGGGAAATGCTGATTTAAAAATCGAAGTATGAACTCAAAAATTACAAAGTATGGACATTTCTCAACCTCATCCTAGGCGGCGGTCATCTCTGAAGGAGCCAAGAGCGGATCGAATTGTATTAGTGTCTAGAATTGATTTCTTTTGTGTAATACTAATCGATAGTCTATCCGATAATCAGTTTATCTGATAGATAGGAAAATCCTTCCGCGCAATAATTCTACCAAAGGTGATCCTATTCCAAATTGGGGGGTACACGGTGGGACCCGTGGAGTCGGTCTCGTACATACCCAGGTCTTGACTCCAGATTCCTCGCCTGTCGGGAGTCGACTAGGATGAACGGCTACTGCTTCCGATCCCTGTTTTGTCATCGAAATAAAGGATTCACCTACCACTTCTTCGAAATTCTAGTTTATGGAAGGCTACCCAGATGACGAAGATGACAACTCTTCGATAACAACTCGGAGGCGGTCGGCCTCAGGAGCGTCTGGAGCTGCCACGTCGGCCGCAGGTTGCATAGCGCCCGAACCACCGACCGCCGGAGTGTTAAGAGATGGTTGGACAACTACCAGAGGGTTGCTGGGTCGAAGCTCGCCGCTTGACTGCTCAATTTGGACTTTCTCTACACGAGCCACAACTCTTGCCTCTGGGAGCACAATGTTTTCAACCTCAAAAAGGTTTTTAAAGGTTAACACGTAAATATTAAAAGACTCATATTTCTTACTTAAACAATACTTATTGGATTTGGCACAAATAGAGATGGGTTAACCAACTTTGTCGGTTCTGAGGAAGTCTGCCTCAGGGTTGGTTCCTCTATCTGACCAATCACCGGTGGTTGACCATAGGAAAGTAAAATCATAGGAGTTTGAAGTGTCGGTTGTGATGGAATCTGCCTCCTAGTCGGTTGCTCCGATTGACCAATCATTGGCGGTTTAATAGAGGAAGATACAGTACGAGGTGTTTGAAATTTCGATACCTATATGAAAGATTACTAGTAAGGGGTATACCGAAGTGAGTAAAATTTCATACAAAGAACTAAATAACTTGTTACCTAGATGTCTGGGTTAGTCGGTACATCAGTGGGTACGGTATCTGCGGATATGGTCACTTGATGTTCTTGTTGTTGAAATGGAGGATCAACTGCAAATATAAAAATGTTAGGAAAGATAATATGGGTTGATTGAAATGTAACATTAAAACTTACTGAAGCCACTGCGTATATGAGGTGCCATCCAATCAGTATCAATCGGAAGCGAAGCAAGGTACTCCTCGACTGCTTGACGGTCCACTGCGGGGGTCCGCACAACTGCCTGCTCGTCGGTTGACATTTTCTTTCTTTTTCTTTTGGCCACACTTGGACTCCCTTCAAGTGCGGGGGCCTGGCTTATGCGCGGACCCCGTTTACGCACAACCGACTCAAGCGCCAGTGCTGGTGGCAGTAGAAGAATTGGAATAATTTCTTGAGGAGTCAGCAGGGCCTATGTTACCGACCACCACTCAGGGAAAGACTTTACAGTTTGAGGTTGGGTTTGAAAAGACAGGTAAGAATTGGTAGTTATATAGGTAGAGATTTGGATGAGGTAAGGTTGGATAAGTTCAGGGATTACTCTGTCGTCAGGGCTTTGAGTTATTAAGTGAGGTCGGCCAAGCGGGCCAGGAATACCTTGTCGACAACCGAACTGCCGCGCTAGAAATTGGGGTTGATAGTTGAAAGTATAAAAACATTTATGTCCCTTGTTATCTATTCGCTTACTAGAGAATAGAGAACGATGTTTTAGAGAAGCGTCCCAAGAAAAAGGGTAAGTCGGGTGTGGTAAAGGATTAGGATATGGCAACGGAGGAGAAAAGTCAGGATATGGCCAGAAAAGTTCAGTAGCATACTGTACAAGGCTTATATATACAAAGAAGCATGAATTACTACGGCGATCAGATATGATATCCTCTAAAATTGGGTCGGATGGTTTCAAGTCAGCTCGTTTCCTAGACATAGCCGCAAGGGTCAAACCGAGTGAATCTCAGCGCCCACAGTCTACCGGAGGCCAACTATAAAAGGCAGTTGAGAAGTATAAACGCAACCAAATTTCTAAAAACCAAAATGGTCCTGAGGCGGTTGTGTCTAATTTATTAAGACTCGGAAAGACATGAGGTAACTCGGGCTAGACCCTCATAAAGATTAGCGAGGAAAAGGGTTCCGATTGAGAAGAAGCGACCCGAAGCTATATGAATAGCAAGGTCTATATGAGAAGGAATAATGCATTTAGAGGAGGAAAAAATAACATACCTACAGAGCCAGAAAAGTATAAAGGCGGTATGTTCAAGGTCGGTGATAGAACTACCAGTTTCACCCTGATGGTCGGCAATAAAGTTAGTCCATCCTTTTCTGGAGAGGACGGACAAAGACCACCCAATATAGTCGGATGGCGGCTCCTGCCCTGTGACACAACCGATCACTGTGTCCTCATCCGCAATAGGCAAGTGAGCGATCAGCTCTACATCCATCAACGTCGAACCTATGGGACCACTAGGCAGCAGAATTGCCCCAATCTCTTGATTCCAAAAGGTTGCCACACCAAGAAGAACTTTGTCATGAAGATGTAGTGGTTGAGTTCCAAGAAGAATGGGTTTATCAATTCCCTGGCATTTCCATTGTTCCTGAAAATGAGGGGAAAGCCTGGAATACCACTTCCGAAAGCTATCCTTCGGATCAGTTATGTGGGTTCTTATTGTATCTAAAAGGCAAGAAGGATTGAAAGAGGTACTTTTGATGGGTAGGAGTGTTCTTTGCTCGAGAATATCCCTCATTCGTGTTGTATCTTCAACACTGGTACAGTAGGGCCGAATCGTTAGAGTCAGAACTTGACATGAAACAAATGACGTTTTGGGGTCAAAACCATCAAACGGAAAAGTAGGAACATACTGATTCGCCATGAAAAGAAAATTTTGAAATGGAAAGAGCTTCAAGATGAGGAAGACGATAAAGAGTTAGTGAAATGAGGAAGCATACACTTTCTGGCGGTGAAAAAGGGTTTTTGAAACCCCTCTGATTTGACCGAAGCAATGTAATGATTACATTGTTTGTATTGCAGAGAAGGTACCGTCATTTCTTGCGCCGATCAAGAGTGACATACAAAGCCAAAAGAAAAACAGCCAAATTATTGAATACATAAATAGGACTAGGGTTTTTTGTGTAGTAAAGATAAATAAGTGGGCCCACTGGTGGGCCACAGATCAATTCGGTGACAGATCGTTTTTCCACTCGAAAAAACCGTAGGTTAGTCCTTCAAAAACATAAACGACGATCAACAACTGTACAACCAACCAATTTTAAAAATCCTAATTTTCTTTCATCAAATTAAATTTTCGTATGATATTTCTCGAATGAATTAGACTTATGGGAGAGAGAATAAGAGAAGAGACACAATAATAATAATAATAATAATAATAATAATAATAATAATAATAATAAGTGGTTGACGGAATTAGTCGTATAGAAGGAGGAGAACTGTGCAGTCGGTTGAGATGGAAATGAAAGAAAAAATGGGAGATTTGGTAGGATGAGAAGGAGGAAAATCATCCCGTTGGTAGGGATACAAAGACAAGAGAGAGAAAAATATAATAAAATATATAATATATAATATATATATTTTTTAAACTGTGCAACCAGCCAGTTTTTAGCCTCTACCGACTGGATAACTCTTCTCCTTGTCATCGCACGGATTCAACCCCCATCTCTCGTCTTTCCATTCAAACCGACTGCACGGTCATCCTCTTCCATCCGAAAAAAATCAGCCGCTTTATCTCCTATTTCTATCCCTACCGACTGGACGTCCGTTCTCTTTCTCATCCGACGGAATCAGCCCCTATCTCTCGTCTTTTCAATAGAACCGACTGGACAGTTTCCCTCTTCCATCCGACCAAATCAGCCCATTTCTCCCCTCTTTCCATCCCAACCAACTGGACATTTGTGCTCCTTCTCAACCGACGGATTCCGCCGCTATCTCTTGTCTTTCCTTACCAATCGAGTGGATGGTTTCCCTCTTCCATCCCAGCAAATCAGCTCCTTTCTCTCCTTTCCTAACCGACTGGACGTTTGTGCTCCTTTCCCAACCGACTGGACATTTCTTCTCCGTCTCATCCTTCACATACTATTTGTCCTTTTTGCATTCTAACCCACTAGACCGTTTACCTCTTTCCGTCCGACCAAATCTGCCACCTCCTGTCTTCTTTCTATCCCAACCGAGTGCACGGTTCTCCTCCTTCTATCCAACCAATGCGGTCACACATTTTCTTTCCTCTCTTCTCTATTCTCTCATTCACTCCCTCATAAGGCTTTATTTATTTAAATTTATATATTCATATTTATATTAATGATATTTTGGTGAAATTTCATTTCGAATTTTAAACATATAAATATATATATCATTTCTACAAAATAATTTAACACAAAATTACCTACAGTTCTATGGTTTATTCCTATTCAACCAATGTAAAGACCGTAATCCATGTACGTGTATTCCTTTTTTACGCACACCATACAAAGTGGACAACATGCATTGATGGGTACCATATTATACTTTATGTGAATATTTATTCAAAATAAGACTATTGTTGGATGTGGATAAGACAATTACTCTATGAAATTGGTTTTTTTAAAAAAGAAAGTAAACATATACTCCCTCCATCCCAGAACTATAGTATGGGTTGTGTTTGGCATGAGATTTAAGGAATATTGATGTTATATTGGTAGTGGGTAAAAAGCACAGGTAAAAGACTTTTTTACCCTTGTGAGTGTATTAGTGTAAAAAGTAGTGGCAATTGTGTAATAATAATGAAAAAGTAAGGGTAGTTTTATAGTGATATGGTTATTTATGGAAATGAGACTACTGTTTTGGGACAGACAAAAATGGTAAACATGACTATTTTATTGGGACGGAGGGAGTATAACCCAACAACATAAATACCTCTCTATGCATCTCTATAAGTATATACATATATATTTATATTTATATTTTGTGTATACCATACATTCCCTTCCATTAAATGCCATTACTTGTACTATTACAAACCTTATAAGATTGTATCCCACTAAATCTTTTACTACAGTAACCTATCATACCTATTGTTAGGTATTACCTAAAAATAATTATAACAATCAGACACTCAAGTTCTGAAACATTGTAATACTTTCTACACTTCATATCCCGCCAAATCTCTATATTACGCATACTGATTGATAATATTAAGATGTTACCTATCACCTCAATTAAATAAAATAACAAAGAAACTACGAAGCATAGGTACTAAACAATCAAACAAAACTTTAATATAAACAAACCAAGTACCCATTCTTTTCACAATGCACTCTTTCTCCATAATATATTTCTTTCAACAAATACTTGTTGAAATATATATCTCATTTACTTTTCTCTCAATACACCTTTCATTACTATAACTCCATTAACAAATGGACGAAGAAACACACGTTACTTTGGTTGGTGATCTTTCCACAAAACTTTCCGAATGGGCGATTCAGGTCATGCTACTGAAATGCTCAAATGAAAGAGTTTCCCTATGCACAAATACAACTTACAAGAGATTCATATTTGTGGATGCAAAGGTTTCGTTTATTATGTCTTCAAAGTCAGAAACTTTTTCATTCGTAGAAATCCTCTGCTATACAGCAATGTCTCTGTTAAAGAAATAAAACAATATTTCTACTTTGGAGGAGCGGCTGCGGGTTCCGACGTCAGAACAACCCAAAAAATTTGAAAAAATAAAAATGCAACTTCTATTTCAAAATCTACAACATATCCAAAATAACATATTCTATTTGTAAATGCAGGGAACGAAAGTGCAGGCTTGCGGATTTGAACCAGATATCGCGAAGTTGGATGAATGCCTAACCTTATTTCACACGTATGACATCTACGGAAATTATCTCAAGCCTTTCAGCACAACCCTGCCCAGATATAACTCAGAAGTTCAGATCATCCTCAACCAAAAGTCAAGTATAAGTCCTGTTATTGATCAACCGTCAATATTCTTCTTGGGAAGCCGGTTTTCGTCAAGCTATCAAGCTTACAACATTTTCTCGAATCAAAATCTTTCCTCGGTAATTTATTAAAAATTCAACAATTGACAATATAATCATTCTTAATTTTATCTCGTTTAAAAGTTATACCATTGCAAACTTTACCTAGCAATGATTTAATGGCGTTCAAAATTTTGCTAACACTAAACACAAATTTTACGTTAAAAAGACATCATAGGTATAGCAATCGAAGTCGACCCCATCAAGACAAGATGAACAGTTAAACTACAAGAAATCATAATCATTACAGAGGAGTATTTACAATATTTCATAAAACAACATTTTTTGCACTTCTTTAATTCATGCTAAAATAATCACAATCTTGTTGTCTTCAAGAAAAAAATACCAACTCAATTGACGATCTGGAATGATCTCGTCGAAGCAAAATGATCAGAAATCCTCTCACTTCTTCCAAAAAGACCAATAATTGCTGCACTAAATATGAAAGCGTAATTTTTCAAAGGTAGACCACTATCACAATGTATGTAAAGGCTTCAAGTTTTCAAATAAATAAAAAAAAGTTACAATGAATATAAATAAATCATATAACACCTATATTTCTAACTAATTTTGGCGTAAAATTATTACTGATTATTAGTCGAGTTTCTCAAAATTATATATAAAGCATAGGAGAAGAAGCCAAAATTTCAGTACCTTCAAACTTGTTTTTGGGTATAAACGACTACAAATTTATTTATGTTTCAATTCAGGAATCTTATTGTCAACCATGTCGATGACTAACATTCTATTCAATCCTCCATACCCCGAGAATATGACACTTCAACAATGGTAAAATACCACAAATTAGTACCCTTAAAAAAATTGGATGTAGTAAATTTACATTCACAAGTTACCCACATGAAACAAGATGAGAAAACTTATCTCGATGAGCTCGTTCAAATGAAACCCTCTGGAACACCTGCTCAACAACATTGCACACAGGCATTGGCTTTTATTACAGTCCAAGAAATGCGTCAATCACAGGCTCTTTTACCAACCTATTTCGAACCAAATTATATCTGATACTACTGTCAACTTAATACATTGTAATAATTACACATACAGTTGGTCGATCATAAGACACGAGGTTCATTTTGAATCTTACTGACAACAAACATGAAATTTTCATACACTACATGCGAAAAAAGCCATACGTCAACAAAAACGCCTCCAGCACGAACATTCTATTGCTTTAAGTGCTCATGCGTCCAAACAAGCAAAGAAAGGTACCCACATGCTTTATAAACCTTTTACTTGTAAAATATAACCAAACATATCTACTTTTACCTGTCAGATACATGTTAACAACAACCGTTACAGACGACACAACTTCCATAAAATGGGTTGCGTACGAGAAAATTGTCAGTTTGCTTTTGGGCTGCAACATTGACACTCTGAAAAGAAAAACAAAAAAGGTTATATAAAAAATTTAACTTAAACTATTTTCAAACAAAATCTCTGAGACTAATGTTTTATATAGGACATGGCAACACTTTGTGAAAAACGAAACAACGAAGTTAAGAGTAGCAACTTCATGTTCACAATTAAGAAAAAAACATCTGTATCCACAAGATTCAGCACAGACAGCTACGCTATCAACAACATGGAACCATGGAATTAAGGTTACAACATAGAAACAGTTAAACATATATCATCTACAAAATCATATTTTGAAATCAACACATTAATTTACTATTAAGACTTCTCAGAAGATATAGAGGTTCTCACTAAGGATTCACCGAATACATCCACCACAAACAGTGGCCAATCTTCAAGCCTCACTCCATCATTGTCACATATTACAACCTCAACAACAACATTTCGAGCAGAAAATTCAGGTTCTTACATCCTCCTAAACTACAACAATCGACTACAGAATCTATCATTTTATACGTATTATATTTCACTTCTCTATAATAGGTGGAGTCTGCAAGAATCTGTGGCTATTAATACCGGATCATGACACTCAAGCGTTCCCCAAAAAGAAAGGTAAAGAAACACAAATTCCGACCTCAGCAAAGAAAACGAAATTGGCGGCAAAGAAATGAACCTGCAAGGGCCCGTTTTATTCAGCTTCAGAAATTGCTTTTGTCTGTAATTACTTTCTTAACTTCCTAACTTAGAATCCTCTAGAGAGGAAATTGCTTTTGTCTGTAATGCACTCATCTGTAGTAGATGCCTTTCATCGGGCCATTCCGTTTTTGTATGATTGTTAGAGCGGGATCCATCTCCTTCTCTATCAATTCACACACAACCTTCTATGCTCCAGCTCCGTCTCCACCGCCACCACCGCCGCTTCATAGAACAAATTTTGGTCTGGATGCTTTCTCGGAATCGTTACATTAATTCATATATTTCGAGAATCATATTACAATATATTTATCGGTTTCTGCCTTTTTCAAATACTTACAACTCACCAAACGTGCCTCCTTTTCATATGTAATTTTAATAAATACATTCATAGTTATTAAATTGAGAAAAATTGTTTGTAAAAAAATTTGTCTTTACGTACTAAATCAAAATTACAATATTAATTTTTGAGAATTTAGTGAATTTTAACAAAAAAAAAAAAAAAATACTCCCTCCATCCCAAATAAGGTGCAACATTTGCTTTTAACACGGATTTTTAGGTGGGTAGTATTAAGTAGGATGATTTAGAAATTAGGTGATGTGATGAAGAGATAAATATATATTTTATTTTTTTATTTGGATGATGTGAGGGAATAAAGTGTCGGGTAGAAATTAAGTATAATTAATTATTTTCTATTTTAGAAATGTTGCAGGATGTTTGGGACATACCAAAAAGGAAATATTGCATGGTGTTTGGGACGGAGGGAGTACAATATAACAAACAATATATGGCCCACTCTGGTGGGGGCCCCAATCCCCCCCCCCCCAAAAGCACGTATCTTCCTTGCAGACCGTACCAGACGCTGACATTCCAGCTGCGAACTCCACCATGCCTGCCCGCTCAACCCCATCACGATCCTCCGATAATTCGTCCGGCCCATAACCGAACGAAATTCAGATATGTCACAGTCGCCGGCCCCCGACCTACCAAATGTCCTACTACCGAACCCACTAACAATCTTTTTACCCAAAAATAAAAAATATTCAAATTTTACTTGGTCAATCGATAGATGATTTTCCATGCTCAATACTTTATGGTCTACCGACCAATAACACCACTTGTTAAAACAAACACCGACCTTCGACATACAAAAGTTCCAGAGGCTGATGCGGGAAATTAAATAATTCTATTTTTAGATAACTGTAAAGACAACCAATTTAAGAAAAAAAATTTATTTAAAAAATATCTCCTAATATTATATTTAAGAAAAAATCTATTTATCTTTCTCTCCTCTTTCCATCCCAACCGACTGGACGTTTGTTTTCATTCTCATCCGACGGATTCAGCCGCTATCTCTCGTCTTTCCTTAGCAACCGACTGGACGGTTTCTCTCTTCCATCCCAACAACTCAGCCCCTTCCTCTCATCTTTCCATCCCAACCGACTCGATGTTTGTTCTCATTCTCATCCGACAGATTCAGCCGCTAAAAACATGTATATTTTTGGTTTACTTATAACTTACTTATAACATTATGTAAAACATAATCGACTCGAATGCCAGATTACTCCAAATTAGACTGATTACACCAATGCGCGGGGACTTGGTTTTTCTCCTTTGTTGAATCAAAGGAAAAAAAGTTAACTAAACTATTTCATAAATTCATAATTTCCAGAGTTTAGAACCTGATGTTGCTCTATTAGAACTTTTATTTAAATTGTTATTAAAAATGGTATAATTTGTGTATTTAATTTGGTATTTAATATTATTTAAATTTAAAAAATTCACCATCAGTATCACTCATAATTTCAATGTGATAACTATTTTTTCGAATGTCATGAAAGCTCAATAAATTTCTTTGAGCTTTAGTGGCCAATAGTGCATATTCTATCATAATTTTTTGTCTCCAGAGCCTTCAATTAATTTTGCAGTGCCATTTATTGTATTGACATTCATCTTTTTCCCTTTCCCAATGGGAAAAATATTTTTTCGTATTTCAATATAGTATGTGTCGTTGCATTGTCAATTAAACACATATTTGCATAATTTTGATTGGCATCCATTTAACCTTCAAATATAAACGTAATATTAATAAAAGATAATATAAATATTAAAAAATACAATACAAAAAGATATAGACGATAATTTAAAGATAACATAATGTAAAATGACATAATATGTCTATCACTGGAGGTTTGCTAGATCTATGACAAAATTCGTTTTATCAAGATGCGTTATGTCGTAATTTAGAAGATTATCATCGAGGTCATCATCATTATCAACATGATTAATCTCGGCCTCCTTCTTTTTTTTTTTTTCTGCAGTGAGGCTTGATAAAGATTAGCCAGGTATTTGGTTGTTCTGCAACTATTGGCCTAATTACCTTCAATGTCATACCGATGACAAATGTTAATTTGCACATTTCCCTATTTAGCCTTTTCGGCTACATCCCTATATTGGAGCTTACTTTGCTTTCTGGTAATGTCAAAACCGTGGTGATTGTAAGGGGTAATATCGACTGCGTTGACTCTCATAACCGCAACTACGTCCATGGCCTCTTCCATATCCTCGGTCTCATTCTGAAAATGTCACGCTCGCTTTAGGGAATAGACTGGAACCAGTAGGCTGGGACTGATGATTAGTAACTCATTATTTTGCTCAACTAATAAAAGACATGCAATGAGTTGTGAGTACTTTTGAAAGTTTTTCTCACGATACTGTTGTTGCAGCGCAACATTAGAAACGTGAAAGTTAGAGAGAGTCTTTTCCGATTTATCATTCTCAATTAAAATTTCTCCCCATAGTTTTAATTGAGATGTAATCTAATGGATAGTAGAGTTGTACTCTGTAACAGTTATATAATCCTAAAACCGCAAGTTAAACCAATCATGTCGGACTTTCGGGAGAGTGATATATTTCAAATGTCCAAATTTCTCTCTTAATTCATTCTACAAATCAAGTGGATCTTTCACCGTTAGATTTTCAGACTGTAAAGCAATGTCGAAATTGTGTAGAATGAAAATAATAGCCTTGCCCGATATTGGCTTGTAACCGTATTTTATTGGCAATTGTATGAATAAGACTCATAGAAACTAGATGCATTTCTACATCTAGGAATAAAGTGAGAAAATTATTTCCGATGGAAAACAAAGGTTTAAAAAAATTGCAAAATTTTTCACAGTATAAAAAATAAATAATATAAAAACAAAACTTATAAAATATAAAATAGACAAGAACTCTCGTGCTGATAATATGTTATATAATAAATATTGATAACATGTTATATAATAAATATTGATAAGTATTAAATACATATATGTATAAAGATATATATAGGTTGTATATGTATATGGTGTAAGTATATTTATATAAGAGGATAATATATAATAGATATATATATATATACTATATTATATATGTAAATATCAGAAGCATCTGTTTCAACTATTTTTGGCAGGTTTGGGTCAGCTAGATGGAGGCATGATATTTCAGTAATTCTCTTTTTAATATCTTGTATTAGTGTTGTATGTATATCTGTCCAGGGTAGTGGATTTTTTTCTTGGACCCTCGAGATTCATAATGATACACACAAGGTGCTGCGACAAAGGTTTAACGTAAAATGGTGGGGAAAATGTTCGATTGTAAAAAGCATACAACCAGACCAAATCGAATATTGGATTGCCCAAGACACAAGTGCAAAACAGATTGCAGCGAAGCCATCTAATCCAAAAATAAAATTCCAAGAACAGCGGTCCCATATTGCTTCTCTCATCGCAGGCGCAAAAACACCAGAGGAAGCCATCC
Organism: Andrographis paniculata; assembly: GCF_009805555.1. Lineage (NCBI taxonomy): Eukaryota > Viridiplantae > Streptophyta > Magnoliopsida > Lamiales > Acanthaceae > Andrographis > Andrographis paniculata. The sequence goes on from NW_026137591.1 coordinate 2,980,092, forward strand.
GAATCATACAAGAGCAGCTAGGCTCAGACGATTCAACAAGCCAGTCCAACGACACATGGTTCGGTAATAGTGGAATGTAAAAAAAAATAAAAATGATGCTGACGACATTCCACATGAAAGAGACCATCCGAAAATCAATTGTGATAAAATTTAAATATACCAGGGGAAAAAGAGTTATATATAAAAAAAAAATGAGGATGAATGAGTTATATCCCTACTATTAAAAATACATATATATGTACAAATAAACTCCTATATATATATATCTACTCTTAAAAATACATATATATATATATGTACAAATAAACTACTATCTATATTATACATATATATATATCCCTACTATTAAAAATACACCTATCTATATACAAAAATATTATACATATATCCCTACTATTAAAAAAAAAAAAAAATACTATCTACACAAATATTATACATAATATATCCGGACAGGTTTCCACCAGGCAGAAATAGAAGTGTGGCCGACAAAGATCACAGGTTCAACTTTCCAAAAAAGAAATGATGGCCACCCAGACTACCACCACCTCCCGCGTATGGACAAAACCCTTATGACATTTGCACTTCAGTCCTTCTTATTTGCCGAAAGACCCCTGCCTCCTCCTATATAAGGGCCTTCATTTCTCCAAGGGAAGGGGGGAGCAGAGCACGAGAGTCCTTATTCCTTTCTGAATTCCAAAAGCATTGAAGGTCTAAGAGTGTTCTACGTTCTAGTGAAGTGTGAGTAACTAGATTCAGCAACGTTCTAGTGAAGTCTGAGTAACTAGATTCAGCAACGTTCTAGTGAAGTCTGAGTAACTAGGTACGAGTTGGCAAGTAATCTTTTAGAGTGTTCCAAAGTCCTTACTTTTTAATATCTGTGAGTCTATATGTTTATGTCCCGTAAGTTTGTCCATGTTGTGTCAAGTCTGAGTTTATTCATTTAAGAATGTCATTATGATAAATCATCAGTATATTCAAAAGATGTCAACCTGAATCTATTAAAAATACGACTGGAAAGCCTAAGTCAAGACCGTAATGTTCTCTACAAAAACATTGATCCAAGACTGAAATGCTTTGATATTAATACCTTAATTTTAATAATCTAACATCCCTTCCCCTACGGACTGGCAAGGCCAGACCACTAACTTAATTCTAATAACCTAACATCCCTTCCCCCTTGGACTGGCAAAGCCAGACCACTAACACTAATCTTGCTTTTATCTAATCTTATGTATTATTTATCTATTCTTATGTATTTTATATCCTTTTACATCCTTTTGTATTGTTTGTGTGTCCTGAGATTGTTGTTCTTTTATTTTTTTGATTTCATATTTTAACTCTTTTACTTCATTTTGAAGGGTATGGACCGTGGGATTTTTTAATATATTTTTTGTATTACCTAATATTTTGGTTAAGTCATACGTTTGTGGGTTAGAGTTATGTTGGTGAGTTGTTTTTTCTAGGTGTTGAAGTAATTTTTCGAAACATGTCTTTTGGACATCTGGGTTATCTATTTGTTTAATAATATCAATTAATTTTTGTTGTTCTTGTGTTATTGTATTGATAGATAGGTCTGTGCTAGAAGAATCTATTGAAGTTTCATCATTTTCTATGTTGAATATATTATCTTCTTCATTAGATGAGTCAGAAGATCTTTTTTCCGTTTCGGATTCATCTTCTTCAGAAGATGTTAAGAGAAGATTATAAAGTTTATCAGTTATTTCATCTTCAAGTTGTAATTCTTGAATCTTTCTTCTAATTTTACAATATTTAGCTATATGTCCTGTTTTGTTGCATCTATAGCATTTGATTTGATCCTTGTTTTTTCTTTTGTAATTATTATTAAGAGGTTTTTTTATACCTTTTGGCATTATTATAATATGCAGGGGTTTTAAAGGGTTTGTAATCTCGTTTGTGATAATCTTTTTTATGGTATTTTCTATTAGACTTAGATGTTTCTTTACAGTTGCAATTTTCAGTAGTGGGTTTAGGACTACAGGCTTCAAATTTCTTACAAAATGTTCCTATCTTGTATATGCCATTGTGTTCTATAGGCAATAGCCCTATCTTGTATATGCCCTTGTGTTCTATAGGCATTAGCAGCCATAGTCATTTGTTGTAACAGAAGTATGATTTGATGTTCTCCTAATCCATCAAGATTCCAATTATATAAGGAGGAAGAATTAAAACGAGTTTGAGGGACAGGCTGAAAGACAAAGGTAAGAGAGAGTGGTTGTGCATCCCAATTTATTCCAGTTTGATGTGAGGAAATGACATTTAAGCGAGAAGATGATGGTGTATCAGGAGCGTATTCGGCACTGGTGGTGCCTATTCGTGAAAGTTGGGATTGAAGTTCTTTAATAAAATCGGATTTTCCTTGTATAAGAGTTTGCGTACTTTCTTTAGAGATTTGGAAAGGCTTAAAAAAAGGTTTTTTGGCAGAGAAAATGTGTAGATTTGGTTTATACAATGTTGTGAATTGTGTATCTAAAATATGAGATTCAATTCGTTCCAGTTGTTTTCCGATTGTATTTAGATGAATGTTGGTGTAGTTGGTTTGACCAATTAAATTTTTTATATTGATCTTGTCATCCTCATTAACTTGCTTTAAAGGGGCAGTGTTTATTTGTTGATCTTTGATAGAAAACTTAAAAGCTTGTAGGGGTGGATGATTTGTATGAAAGGTTTTTTCACCATTAATTGTTTCCCAAGTAGGTTTTCTCTGGGTAATAGGATGAAGAGTTTTTTGAACTGGGTAAATCGTTTGATAGAATTCAAACCAAGTAAAAAAGGGAATTATTGTTTTTGTTTCTGAGATAAAGTTATAAAATAATGTTTGTATTTTATTTTTATCATCAAGAAAGTTTTTAAAGAACCAGTTTCGCTTTTCATAATTTTTTGGAGAATAGAATTCATTATGAAAAACTGTTTTATCTATCGAAAATTCTTTTTCTATAGTGTTCAATTCGTTAACATTTTCAGTTATTGAGGAAAATGTAGGACTAGTTGGTTCGTGTAAAAGTTCATTGTCTCTACGGGTGTAAATATATTTAGGTATTGATGAAGAGAAATTTACTTCTTTTAAGGATGAGGTTGGGATATCAGAAGTGGAAAATCTGGATGGTTTAGTTGGACTATTTAGTTGGGAAACTCTTCCTAAATCGATGGTATTTGTATCAAAATATGTAGAGTTATTGTCATAGTTATAGTCTGATTTTGGGTTTATGTGAAAAGAGAGCCTAACTTCTCCACTGCTACTTTGGGATATGGTTTTAAGATGAGGGTTTGGAGTAGGAAATAATGGTTTTTCAGGTTCAACCACGTCTTCTAAAACCCATTCATCTGGAAGAGAGACATCCTTCTACTGAATAGATTTTGAGACTACAGCGTTAGATTTGCTTAAGTCTGTTTGGAGAAGAAGTGTTTCTCCTCTCTTACTATGGAATTTAACTTTTGTAGCAAAGGCTGATAAAATGGCTTTGTAGTAAATTCTGTATACTATAGCTACAGGGATGGATCCTTCTAACATTTTATAGTTATGGGTTTTAATTTGTAGTACTAGGGATTTTAATACGTTTTTATCACGTAGAGAGATTGTTAAGTTAGGATAACAATCGAAGGAAATGGGTCATGTGCAAAGGCTAGATTCTACTGAACTAAGAAGAGATTCATCAAAGTTAGTAAAACGAGCGTCTCTAAGTATGGCAAGGATTGAAGCATCAAGACCTTCTTTTGTCAGTAGTTTTATACCAACTTGGACTAACCCAATATGTATGTATTTATAACCTTAAGAAGAGTGTTTATCTAAAGAATTTTGTGAGAGTAAGGTGATTGTCTCAAAGGGTTTTGATAATTGGATATCTCTTTCTTCAGTTTTAATAGCTAAGTCAGTAGACCAAGAGAGGAATCTAGAGGTTTCATATATTTCATTTTTTGAGATCCTTGGTATGGTCCAATCATCAATAGATTTGTTAAAGTTTTCAATGATAGTTTCTTCAGAACAGACTAATTTCTTAGAACCAGATGAGCTATTTGTGGACATGGTAGAGACAGATCTTTGGAAAAAGGAATCCATAAGAGTGTAAATGTATATTTCAAGAAAAAACTTACAATCCTAAGGGTGTAAAGGACATAAGGCGTATATAAGGCGTACCTGGCTTGTCCTGGTTTCCCTTCGGCAAATATCTCGGAATTTTCCTGAAAAACACAGATGAACACTAATGAACACCTTTTACACCCCCCTTGGCTCTGATACCAAGAGTCCACAGAATCAGAGGATGTAAAAGGATATAAAATACATAAGAATAGATAAATAATACATAAGATTAGATAAAAGCAAGATTAGTGTTAGTGGTCTGGCTTTGCCAGTCCAAGGGGAAAGGGATGTTAGGTTGTTAGAATTAAGCTAGTGGTCTGGCCTTGCCAGTCCGTAGGGGAAGGGATGTTAGATTATTAAAATTAAGGTATTAATATCAAAGCATTTCAGTCTTGGATCAATGTTTTTGTAGAGAACATTATGGTCTTGACTTAGGCTTTCCAGTCGTATTTTTAATAGATTCAGGTTGATATCTTTTGACCATACTGATGATTTATCATAATAACATTCTTAAATGAACAAACTCAGACTTGACACAACATGGAAAAACTTATGGGACATAAACATATAGACTCACAGAGATTAAAAAGTAAGGACTTTGGAACACTCTAAAAGATTACTTGCCAACTCGTACCTAGTTACTCAGACTTCACTAGAATGTTGCTGAATCTAGTTACTCAGACTTCACTAGTATTTTATATCCTCTTATGTATATGGTGTAAGTATATTATATATATATACTATATTATATATATATATGATTGTGTTTGAGTGTATGACAATTAAGAAAAGAAATAGAGGAAGGGCAGAGAGATGCAGTATCAATTATTTGAGTATTGTATTTCCTTTTCCTTCACTTCACTGTAAGAAAGTATCTAATTAGTTATAGTATTTTTAATTACGAAATATTTTTATAGTTAAAATTTTTATTTAGCAACAAAAGTTAATTTTATCGTTAAAAATAAATTATGTATTGCAAAATTAATTTTGTCGCTAATTTTTTTTTTAGATAATTCTATCTTCATAACAAAGAGGTTTTAGGTACAAAATTATTTTTCATAACTAAAATCATTTGGCTAAAAGAATCATACATATCTTGTTGCTAAAACTCTTTTTGTTATGAATTTTAATTTTATAGCAAAAGAGCTTTAGCTAGTTATATCGCTTTTCTTAAATTTTGTCGCAAAAAAACTTATTTTTTATTACAAAAGTCATATTTGTAATCAAAGACCTTTACTAACGCGGTATAGGCGACGATACTCATTTCGCCGCAAAAATATTTTGCTATAAATTATTACCTTTTTCTACAAAATTCTTTTGTAGCTGAATTTCAATTTTTTTTGTTGTACTTTATTGCGTAGGCAAGATATCTATATTTATAGTAAAAAAGAATGGTCAATAAATGGCTACAAACTTGCCAACAAAATGTCTATTGTTATATAATAAATAGTGATATAATATAGTTGGTAAGTATAACAATAATATAATATATATGTATATATGAATGTGTGTGTGATATCTAATGTATATTTAAAGATATATAGATATAGAGAGAGAGAGGGGGGGAGAAGAATACGAGAGAAATCGTGTGTGAATGAATTGATGCCTTTTTTCCTTTCATTCATTCTGTACACATATATATAGGAGAAGCAACATACAGTGTATAGTGTAATGCATCCACATCAAGGACACGTAGTGTCTACGTATCTATTTGTTGTACAACACTCCCCCTTGGATGCTTTATACAAAGAATGTGTCTCGTTAAAACCTTACTATGAAAAAACCCTGTGGGAAAAAAATCATAGTGAAGGAAAAAGAGTACATCATTCTTGTATTAATGTGCTCCCCCTGTTTTGGACTTTATTTGATGTCTTTCATCCGACATTCCAATTCCTTGCACCAGTTTGTTGAATATTGCAGTCGGTAGCGCCTTCGTAAATAAATCTGCAAAATTTTCAGACGATCGAATTTGTTGCACATTAATTTCACCACTTTTCTGAAGATCGTGAGTGAAAAAGAACTTCGGAGATATGTGCTTTGTCCGATCGCCTTTAATATATCCTCCTTTTAATTGAGCTATACAAGTTGCATTATCTTCAAATAATATTGTATGAGGTAATATATCATCGGTAATCAAGCCACAATTCTTCTGAATATGGTGAGTCATGGACCTCAACCAAACGCATTCACGACTGGCTTCGTGAATCGCTAAAACCTTAGCATGGTTTGAAGAAGTAGCTGTTATCGTTTGTTTAGCAGATCTCCAAGAGATCGCGGTTCCACCACAAATAAATAAATAGCCAGTTTGAGATTTTGCTTTGTGTGGATCAGACAAATAACCAGTATCAGCATAACCAGTTAATTCATTTCGAGATTCACTTGAATAAAATAATCCGAGGTCATGAGTCCCCTTAAGATAACGGAAAATGTGTTTGATACCATTCCAATGGCGCTTTGTGTGGGATGCGCTAAACCTGGCCAGTAGATTTACTGAAAAAAATATATCTGGCCTGGTACAATTTGCAAGGTACATTAATGTGCCAATAGCGCTGAGATATGGTACCTCGGGGCCAAGTATTTCTTCATTTTCTTCTCTTGGCCTAAATGGATCTTTACTGGGATCAAGTGATCTGACCACCATTGGTGTACTCAGAGAGTGAGATTTATCCATATAAAATTGTTTTAATACCTTTTGGGTATACGTGGATTGATGGATAAATATTCCGTTGTTCACATGATCCACCTGTAATCCCAGACAATATTTTGTCTTTCCAAAATCTTTGATCTCAAATTCTTTCGTTAGATATTCAACTGCAATTTGGATCTCTTCTGGAGTTCCAATTAAATTGAGATCATCAACATATATAACAATAATGACAAAATTTGATCCATTTTTCTTTATAAAGACGCATGGGCATATTGGATCGTTAGTATAACCTTCTTTTATTAAAAATTCGCTCAGACGGTTATACCACATTCGCCCCGATTGTTTAAGTCCATACAATGAATTTTTCAATTTGATAGAATATGATTCCCTTTGGTTTAATTTGTATGTTTCGGGCATATTGAATCCCTCAGGAACTTTCATATAAATATCAGTATCCAAGGAGCCATAAAGATATGCAGTGACTACGTCTAAAAGACGCATATCGAGTTTTTCTCGCACTGCTAGGCTCACAAGGTATCTAAATGTTATTCCATCAACAACTGGAGAGTACGTTTCATCAAAATCTACTCCAGGCCTTTGTGAGAATCCCTGAGCTACAAGACGGGCTTTATATCTCACAATTTCATTATGCTCATTTCTTTTTCGTACAAACACCAATTTGTACCCAATTGGTTTTATACCATCTAGTGTTTGAACAATTGGTCTGAAGACCTTTCTTTTGTTTAATGAATCAAGCTCAGTTGAATCGCATGCTCCCATTTTGGCCAGTCATTTCTTTGCCGACATTCATGAACCGATTTTGGCTCTGGATCCTCATTATCTTCCATTATATCAAGTGCTAAATTGTATGGAAGGCATTATCAATAATTGCCTCTTTACGGTTCCAACATTTTCTTGAAGTAACATAGTTAATTGAGTTTTCAATAATCTCATCATAATCTTCAAGATCGTGCTCTTCTGGAGCAATTATTTCAGGGTTGACTTCCTCGTTAAATTGAGGTTTATCAATGTCATTCCTGATATTTTCATGATTATCATCATTAATTCCTCTTTTCTTTCGAGGATGTTTATCTTTCGAGTGACTTTGCTCGAGTCATTGAATGCATCCGGTAACTTATTTGCAATATTTTGCAAATGTATAATGCGTTGAACTTCTAGTTCACACTGCTTTGTACGAGGATCATAAAAATTCAATGGGATTTTCCAATTAATATCCCTTTTTCGGTTCATTTTTGTCTCCCCCTACTGTCGGAAAATATGATTCGTCAAAATGACAATCTGCAAATCTTGCAGTGAATAAATCACCCGTCATAGGTTCAAGATATTTTATAATTGACGGCGATTCATATCCGACATAAATACCCAATCTACGTTGAGGACCTATTTTTTTACGTTTGAGGGGTGGAATAGGAACATAAACAGCACACCCGAAAATACGTAGATGAGATATATTTGGTTCGTGACCAAATACTGACTGCATTGGGGAATAGCTATGATAGTTTGTCGGCCTCATTCTTATAAGTGTTCCTGCATGTAAGATTGCATGCCCCCAAGCTGAACGGGCAACATAGACCTCATCAGTAATGGTCTATAAATCAATTGCAATATTTTAATAAGTGATTCTGCTAGGCCATTTTGTGTATGAACATGAGCAACAGGGTGCTCTACATTAATTCCAATCGACATGCAATAATCATGAAATGCATTCGAAGTATATTCACCAGCATTATCCAGACGTATAGTCTTAATTGGATTATCGGGGAATTGTGCCCGTAATTTAATAATTTCGGCAAGCAATCTCGAGAATGCCATATTGTGAGTAGATAATAAACAGACATGTGACCATCTGGTAGATGCTTAAGCACTATAAAATATTTAAATGGCCCACACGGTGGGTCTATTGGTCCACATATATCCCCGTGTATTCTTTCCAAAAATGTAGGGGATTCAATACCTACTTTAGCTAGCGATGGCCTGGTTATCAATTTTCTCTGAGTGCAGGCAACACATGTTAACTCATTTGAGTTTAAAACTTTTTGATCTTTTAATGAATGACCATGCGAATTCTCAATTATTCGCCTCATCATTATACTGCCAGGATGCCCAAGACGATCATGCCATATTTGAAAATCGGTAGTCTTTTGATCTACCGTGAGGTGTGTTTCAACAACACATAATCTGACATAATATAAGCCAGTAGGGAGTGAGGGTAATCTCTCAATGATGCATTTCCTTTTATCAATGATATTGGTGATCAGTAAAAATTCACCATCGGTGTTACTCATAGTTTCAATGTGATAACCATTTTTCCGAATGTCGTGAAAGCTCAGTAGATTTCTTCGAGCTTTAGTGGCCAACAGTGCATACTGTATCACAATTTTAGTCCCCGCGGGGAGAAATATAATGTCTTCTCCAGAGCCTTCAATTAATTTCGCACTGCCACTTATTGTATTGACATTCATTCTTTCCTTTTTCAAATGGGAGAAATATTTTTCGTGTTTCAATACAATATGTGTCGTTGCACTGTCAATGAAACACATATTTGCATCATTTTGTTTGGCATCCATTTAACCTTCAAATATAAATAAACGCAATATTAATAAAGGCGGATATAAGTATTACAAAATACATTACAAAAAGGTAGTATGCGATAATTTAAATATTACAAAACATAATGTAAAATGACATAATATGTCTATCACTGGGGGTTTGCTGGATCTATGACAAAATCCGCTATATCAAGATGCGTTGTGTCGTAATCCAAAAGATCATCATCGGGGTCGTCATCGTTATCAACGTGATTAGTCTCGACCTCCTTCCCCTTTTTCTGCAGTGAGGCTTGATAAAGATCGGCTAGGTGTTTGGCTGTTTTGCAGGTATTGGCCCAATGGACTTCAATTCCACACCGATTACAACTGCCGATTTGCCTCTTTCCCTTTTTAGCCTTTTCGGCTATATCCCCATGTTGGGGTTTACTCTGCATCCTGTTAATGTCAAAACTGCGGCGATTGTAAAGGGTATATCGACCGCGTTGACTCTCACGACCGCGACCACGTCCACAGCCTCTACCACGTCCTCGGCCTCGTTCAGAAAATGTCACGTTCGCTTCAGGGAACGGACTGGAACCAGTGGGTCGGGACTTATGATTTTTCTTCGGTAACTCATTATTTTGCTCAGCTAATAAAAGAAATGCAATGAGATGTGAGTACTTTTGAAAATTTTTCTCACGATACTGCTGTTGCAGCACAACATTCGAAGCATGAAAGGTAGAGAGAGTCTTCTCCAATTTATCATTTTCAGTAACATTTTCTCCGCAGAGTTTCAACTGAGATGTAATATGATGGATAGCAAAGTTGTACTCTGTAACACTTTTAAAATCCTGCAACCGCAGGTTAAGCCAATCATGTCGGGCTTTGGGGAGAGTGATATATTTCAAGTGCCCAAATCTCTCCCTCAATTTATTCCACGAATCTAGTGGATCTTTCACCGTCAAATATTCAGACTGTAGAGGAATGTCCAAATGATGACGGATGAAAATAATAGCCTTAGCCCGATCTTGGCTTGTCGTCGCATTTTCACTGGCAATTGTATGAACAAGGTCCATAGAAACCAGATGCATTTCTACATCCAGGGACCAAGTCAGAAAATTATTGCCGGTGAGAGACAGAGGTTTAAAAAAAAATTTTGCAATATTTTCCATAGTGTAGAAAATAGATAATATAGATAGTATAAAAATAAAACTTACCAAAAATAAAATATGCAAGAGCCCTCGTGCTGATAACTTGTTATATAATAAATAGTAATATAATATAGTTGGTAAGTATAACAATAATATACTATATATGTATATATGAATGTGTGTGTGATATTTTATGTATATTTAAAGATATATAGATATAGAGAGAGAGAGAATGGGGGGAGAAGAATAGAGAGAAATCGTGTGTGAATGAATTGATGCCTTTTTTTCCTTTCATTCATTTTGTACATATATATATATAGGAGAAGCAACATACAATGTTAGTGTAATGCATCCACATCAAGGACACGTAGTGTCTACGTATCTATTTGTTGTACAACATCTATGTATTATAAACGTATGAGCTATTAATGCATCCACTGTGTACACATATTTATGATGTGTACAACATAAAGTAATTTTTTAATATTTAATATTAAATTATATTAAAATTAATAATAATTTAATGAATTGTGTAAAATTTTTATTAAAATTATTTTTTATACGATATTTTATTTTTAAAAATTAAAAAATAATTATGAAAATATGGATTAGTGAGCATGAGAGCATAAACATCGTAACAATCAAACATGCTTATTTGGAATATGAAAAATATAAATATAAAATTTTTTTGAAATTATTTTATTAATTTCAAAAAAATATATATTTTTGATATATATTATTTAAGTTAATATTAAATTTTTCTAATTAGTATCATAAGTTTTATTTTAGTTATCATACAATATTTTTTAAAATATATATATTTAAAATACCTAGTCATATTTTTTTAATTATAAAATATTTTTCAATAAGAAAATATATAAAATAGGCAGTGAGCTACACATAAACCTTTTTCACGACTAATAGAGGAAGTGTTCTCGACAGATTCCTTAATTGCCTCCTCCGTCAGAAATTTATTCGACTACACTAAAGGATACCTGCTACTATAGAGATAATACCTAAGTAACAATCATGCATACTTTGAATGTCGGTGTTTGTACCCGGAGCACATACTTACATACTTGCATAAAATACCGACATATCCAGGTGCAGATCTTACGTACTTATAATAATAATGTCATATATTTTAGCAACGAGTATCTATGCCCGGGGAACTTCTTCTTGAGAAATCGACCGTTTTGTGTATCATATACCCCTTGTGGTAACCGAGGATAAACTCAATATGATAGTATTTTCATTCATTCATGGAGAGTATTAAAATACAAAGAGTACACATTTACAATAATTCAATGGAGAAACACTATCATACATATACAATAAATGTTCAATATCTATTTATGGATGCTAAACGAAGCAATAAAGAAGGTAGTTAAAATATTTTTCATTACTATGCTACACTCCCGCTACTACAAGATTATTAAACAGTTGATGCAATTTGAATTTATTCTCATGAAATAACACAAGAAAAGTATAGCACTTAAAGAACTAATTCTAAAATACTATTAGAATATCTATTGTGTTTTCTATGTATTATGACAAACAATTTTCTTTAAAAATATTTTGGTCCATAACATGGTAAACCAATCAATACTGCGGGGATACTGCGGGGAGGGTGGATGTTAAGGCTAGAAAATGGATTAAGAAAGGGGTAGGGAGTTAGATGTAAAAATATTTGTAAAGTAGGAGTGCAGATCAACAAATTTTTATTAGAGACTGAATTTCAATAAGACATTAGGCAGAGAGATTTATCTCTAATTGCCCGTAATAATAATACTCCATATATTTTTAAAAATATATACATTTATTTTTTACACGAAATAATATTGTTTTAATTATATTGTATAGTTAGAAGTACTATAAATATAATTTTACCTTTATTCTTTTTGTCACAAAACATTATAATAAATACTAAAGTGTCAACTTGTCTAATAAAAATATTGGATGTGTTCACCCAATAAAAAAATTTCAATATATTTTTCTATAGTTTATTTTAAATTACATTTACATATCCATAAATATATATTTTTTTCATATATTTTTTGACAAGTTTCACTTATCGAGAATGGTATAATGAACCACAAGACCGCCACTATCTTCTAGACATGATATGATAGTATAATGACAAAGTCCTTTTGAAGTTTGCAAAATTGTCCCTACTCATTTGCTTCAAGACCCTTAACTCCATCTATACAAGGGACTCAGTTTTTATACCAACTTGGATCAGCCCAATATGTATATATTTATATCCTTTAGAGAAGTGCTTATCTAGAAAATTTTTTGAAAGTGATGTGAATGTTTTAAAAAAAAATTATAGTTGAATATCTCTTTCTTGAGCCTTAATATTTTTTAAGGAGCACAATAATAATAACATACTGAAAACGATAAAGACAAGCAACACAGATAGTCTACATCTCATTTAATTTCTTCACATTTACTGTCTTCCATGGCTTCCCCACTAAATCAATAAACTAAGAGATGTGGATGCCCGTGTATTAATGAAATTTTGATTGCTTAATCGGAGAGTATAACAACACATAAAAAAAAAAAAAAAAACAAATAAACAAACAAACAAAAGAGCACAATAATTATATTATGAGAGCATAATGATTATATCACCAAAATACAATGATTGTATCATTAGAACACAATATTAATTATATATATAAAAAAAAAAAAAAAACACAACAATAGTATCTAAAAATAACATACATTAATATAAAAAAGTTCAATAATAATTTTAAAATAGCACAATAAAATAATAAAAATAATGAAAGTGCGCCACCACTACTATTGCTTCATCGCAATTTTCACAAGCACCAGATGTCTCCCAAGACTTTCTTCAGGTTTATTGAACTGGTTTCCATGGCTTGTCCATGTTAATGAAATTGTAAAATCTTGATTGGTTTCTAATATGAGAGTGTAATAAACAAAAAATAGAAAAAATATAAAAATATAAAAATAAAACAATAAAAGAATTATATAATGAGAGAACAATTATTATATTACGAGAACACAATAATTATATCATCCCAGCACAATGATTATATCATCAAAACATAATATTAATTAAGAAAAAAACACAATAATAATATTTAAAAGTACAAAAAATATTTGAAGAAACACAATAATAATTTCGAAATAGTACAATAATATAATAACAATAGTGAGAGCTGACGGAATGGATAAACACTTACAGATTGTTGTTGAGTATTTGAATAAAAATGAATTGGAGCTTTAATTGATGGTTGTAAGCAGGACTGTCTTTCATCTTTTTAGGCCCTGAGCAAAAATTAAATAATATGTCTTGATTAATTTCATTTTTTTTAATATTATAAACAACAAATATAATACTAATAAACTATACAAAACTAAAAATTATATTAATGATATACTCAATAAATAAAATATATTAATTTAATAATAATAATAAAACTAAAATTTTTTTTGTTCCTCCTTCTCTTGCTTGCCATACAAAATAAATTCTCTATCTATTTGATTCTTCTCATTCCGTACTTCTTCTACTTGAATTCATGACTGTAGTGAGAAACTGAAAGACAACTTGCAAAAGAAGAAGATAAACAAACTAAATTTACATACCTTTCAATTTAATCTTAATCATTAGACTAAGTTATTATCCAACAGATTAAGGACAGAGGGAGTAATATTTTATCCACTATCATTCAAATTTATGTTCTTCTTTTTTAATTGTCATACAAAAATATCCTTATTTTCCTTTTTAGTAAAAATATACTATTTTTTATTACTTTTTCTTTATTGCAAAATAATAATAATAATAAATACTATTTCTACTAGTGTTTTATAAAACTTATATCATATTAATGAGTAGAAATATATCATATTATTTTAATATTTTTGTTCTTAAAAATAAAAATGAAATAAATATTTTTATAAAAATTAAAAATATTTTAATATTTAGGTATGATTATTTAACTATAATTAAAATAAATACTTTTGAGTAAAATAAATAAAAATATATATTAAATTGAAAACGAGGAAATATTTTTTTTAAAATATTTAAAAATAACATAGTTAAAATTTATTTAACCGTACCACCTCCGTCCCGCTCCAAAAATCTCATTTATTTTTTCTATTGATCTTTAAATATTAATTATTATATCAAAACGTAGTACAAATTAAGAAAAAATTACAAAAATAAAAACACTCTAATTAGTATCTATAATACTAGTAGAAGGACATTTGTACAAAAAATTATACAAATATAATGATATTTTTAATGTTAAGTACAATGACGAAAAAGGTAAATGTGACCCTTAGAAGCGGACGGGGGGAAATATTATAAATCAAATATTAATTAATGGTGTGTTCGTTTAGGGATGACCTGATGGTGTGAGAAATGAACTCGTGACCACTGTAAGTGGGACGGAGGAGATACTAAAATCAAGTTTACATTCAAAGTATCTGTTGAAAATTTTGGCCGTTCGAGGCCTAACCCGACAAGTACCTCGATAAATAATTAATTGGGTCACTTTGTTGCCCGACCCACCGGATTCGACCCAAACCCATATATCAAACCCTATGCCCACTTGTTAGGTTGGCTATAACTGTGTGGTTTTTTTAGTTAGAGGAAGTTGTTTTTAAGGGTTATATTAGATGGTGGGTTTTTGGGATGGTGGGTGGGTCAAGAACCATTCAAGATAACGAGGGAGAGAGTGAGGGAGAGGGAGAGAAGCCGGTTAGTTTCTCTGATTGGGTTCCGGCAAGTGATTCCGGTGAGTGAGAAGCCCCGATTCCGGTGGGTGTCGAGGTTTAGAGTGATGAGCCGACCTCTACCTTGAGGTGTGGTTACCTCGGGCCGTTCTCACACCTTGGTCTGAGCCTTCCGTCGATGTTCCTCTCGGTGATGAAAGATCGGAGAAAGAATCGAGAAGCCAGGTTCTGTTCGGTGGCACAAAGGTGTGCTGCTATTGACGGAGGAGTCGTCGCCGGAGTTCTCTGCGGGTCTGCCGTCTGTCTGCCAGAGAAGAAAAGAGGAGATCGTCGGAAACTGTCGGAGCTGTTCGAGAGTGTCGCAGGAGCAGCGACTATTCGTCTCCAAAACCCGCTGCGGTCCCGCCGCCTCTGTCGCCGGATCTGCTGGTCGCTGTCGCCTGAGGAGATGACCGGTGAAGTCCCGCGCAAGACAGCCGCCGCTGCTGCAAGCCGTGTCATCGTCGACGGTGGCTTCAGTTTCTTGTCGCGGTTGAATTTCGGATGAAGACGAACAGGAGGTTTCCTTCCATTCAATTTCAACATCCAATTCAATTCTATTAAGGCGTATTTGATTGGGTTTTTCCAGAAATATTTTTAGCCTTTTATTAATATGTTTTAATTCATTTCAATTCGGTAGGATAATTTGGCTTTATTCGATTAATTGCTTCCGTTACTAATTGATTCGTATATTTGTATATAAGGTTTGTTCAATAAATCCAAAGGGTCCGGGAATAAATTCATAACAGTAGTATCAAAGCCCCGGGTGATCAACCGATTGCGAAATTGAAAGAAAATTTGATTTGAGTTTGGTAGGACTCGAATTGTGATAAAATGCTAAACCCTCTCTCTTTAATTTTGCTATATTATGATTCTTACTGAAATTGTGGTTTGATAATATGCTGAAATTCTTTGTGTTGATTGGCTATGCTTACTTGGTGATTGATTGAATAATCTTGGAATTTGTCGGAATTTCTTGTATTTCTTGGTGAAATTTCTTTAGAAATTGTTTTTGATTCATTGTTTATTTCTAGTGTAGTTTCTTGGGCTATGTAGGTGTTAGTCTTGAGAAGTTGAGTTGTTATAGCCGATCGTTAGATGCATGTTGATATTTCCAGTGTGAGATAGAAAATGCATGTTAGATATTGTTTGAAAAATTCCTAAAAAGAATTTTAAATTGGAGGATAATCAAGAATAAAATGATTTTGTTGCATTATGTGTTTCCTTGGTGAAATAATTGAAATGCATGTATTAGATTCTTGATTTGTATGCTATGCGATTGATTTAGTCTTTCCTCCATAGGTTCCTTGCGAATATAATAAAATGCCAAGTGTGAAAATCAAATTGCATGTTTCTTGTGGGGAATTAGTTGAAGATATGCATGAGATGCTAAAATTAGAACTAATTGTTGAAAGTTAGGAATACTTTGATGCATGATATTGTTTGATGTGTGATGAGTTGCATGTATTCCTTGATATTTTTGCGTTTTGATTGTTTAGTTGGTATTACGTGGATTGAGTTCCTGATGTGATCCTGTTATGTGGATTGTGATGTGATCCTATTATGTGGATTATCTTGTTGATGTGATCCTGAAGTGTTCTATATGTTAGATTGTAGTGTTGATATTTGGTGATCATGTTTGTTACTTGGATTGCATGTTTTTGTGCTCTAGTTGTTGTTTTTTTTTTTTTAAAGCATGTTGTCTCCTTATTTAATTGTTTGTGGTCATTGTGCTTGTATATTTGCGCTTAGGCTGTGAAATCTGTGTGCTTAGGTTGTAGGACTTTGTGCTTAGACTGTAGGACTTAGTGCTTAGACTGTTGGACTTTGTGTTTGGGTTGTAGGACTTTATGCTTAGGTTGTAGGATTTCGCGCTTAGGCTGTAGGACTTTATACTTAGGCTGTAGAACTCTGTGCTTAGGTTGTAGGGCTGCTTGTTTGAATTGTAGGGCTGTGTACTTAAGCTAGAGAGTAGTGTGTCTAAGTTCGTGAAATAGTGTGTCCGAGGCATAGAGTAGTGTGTCTAAGTTGTATAGTAGTGTATCTAAGTTGTAAAGTAGTGTGTCTGAGCTGTAGAGTAGTGTGTCTATGCTAGATGTAGACAAAAAAATTGTGTTATATTTTTATAAACACAAAATTTGTACAAATTATATTTAATTTAAATTTAATGCGGGTCCTATTCTCTATTCGGATCCTTTGATTCTCTCTCCGGGTCGATCCATTTTTCCAATTTGGATTTGGGTGGCTTCTTTGATCCGAAGGGATTTTGGTCTTCGGTTTGACTTCATCGGTTTTTAGGAAACTTTGGTATCCGTGTTGGCGATTTTGATCGTCGGCTTTGGATTGATGCCTCCTTTGGATGATCCGACGGAATTTGATCTTTGAGGGAGAGATTTGGTGCTCCATAACGCTTTTTGCGGCGTGTCCCTTTGACTTTTGGATCGAAGAGGGCCTGGTTTGCGCCTTTTATGAAGAACGCGACGAACATCTTCAAGCTTTGGGAGCGACTTTGGAGGCTCTTCCTTGGCTTTGATGGATTCCTCGATGGCTTTGAGAGATTTGATCCTTCCTCCGGCTCGGACATACGACGAAGAACGTTAACTTCATCGATTCGTCAACCAATATTGGATCATTTGTCCAAATCGGTGACTTTTCGACGAAGAACGCTTCGAAGGACACGAAGAACAATGAAGAACATTGCAAAGAGTCTAGAGAGACTTACCCTTGCGCGAGTCTTCAAATGAACTTCGGTGTCTAAATGAATTGGCCAAGGCTCCTATTTATAGGGGAGGGTGGCATTGGCTTCCTTTTCGGATGGTGCTACGTGGATGGAAAGATTTTATAATCTTTCCTTTTCCCTCGGATGCCGTTTTCCATTTTTGACGGATTTGATTATGCACCTTCCTTTCTCGTCAAAATCTTTATATCATTGCCTTTTTTGGAAGATATTAATTTATATACTTCCTTTATTGACAAGATCTTTATATCATTGCCTTGTTTGGAAGATATTAATTTATATACTTCCTTTATTGACAAGATTAATTTATTTTGCTGCCAAATTTATTATGGCTCTATTTATGCACGTAATATTTGTACGATATCTTCCATTTTAAGCAGATTTTGCATTAATGGTTGATATTTATTGTACAAAAATTAACATATGTGCATAATTAAATACCATATATTTATTTTATTGGAATTTTATTTTCTTCCAAAATACATGATATTTAATTGATTTTAGACATATATTTTTAGTGTCTACAAAATGCCCCCTCGAGACTTGTTTAAGCCGACGCAAAATGTTTAAGGCGTGAACGAGTCTCGAAACATAGAAAAAGAATTTTTTTTTTTTTTTTGCATTTTTTTTTGTAAATGGCGTTTTTGCCATTTTTTTTATGCAATTTTTTTTTTTTTTTTTTTGCAAAATTTTTTTTTTCTTTTTTCTTTTTTTTTTTTAATGGCGTTTTTGCCTTTTTTTTTTTTTTTTTTTTTTGCAAAATTGACAATTTTTTTTTTTTTTTGTTTTGCAAAATTCTCTTTTTTTTTTTTTAAATGGCGTTTTTGCCAAAAAATTTTATATATATATATATACACATATCATATATATATATTCTTTCCTTTATTCTTTGTTTTTATTTTTATCTTCCTTCCTTTTTTTTTATTTCCTTATCTTCTTCCTTCCCTTATACATGTCTTTCCATATCTCAATTTTTTTTAGACACTATATAAACCCCTCACCATGAGAGAACTTTATCATTCTCAACTTCTCACAATTTTGATTTCTCTCATTCTAGGGTAGGCTTATTTCTCTTGTGTTGTTTTTTTTTTTTTTTTTTTTTTTATCTTTTGATCTTTGCTTAGATATATATATTTTTTTGTAGACGAGATGGCTTACTTCAAGGATGTCTCCTCCCCCTCTGGAAACGCCGAGTTGGTGATTTGCGAGTTTGAAGGTCAACCGCTGGACAAGGCGACTCGTCTATTGGTGCATCCACCACTCATAGGACGCGGAGCTGCTCGCCCTCGCTTGGAGGTCCCAAATTTCCCAAAGACGTGGTCTCGGAATGTCGCTGGCGGAAAGCATACCTTGCAATCCTCACTTCATCAACACGTGTCAAACGATGTTCTTCCACTTCCAACCTTGGGGCGGCGGATCATGGATGGGGCGTGCGTTTAGAATGGTCTTCCTTCTTTTGATGGCAACTTTTCGTACGTGGCCGGCTATTGGGAATGGGCGGAGGATGTGCTGGATCGATGCGAGATTCCACTAAAGAGAGGATGCATTTACGATGCGGTTTATGCTTCCTTGTTCTCCTACGACTATTCTCCGGAGATCGTCAAGGCCGTTTGCGAGGCGTGGTGTCCCAAAACCAACACCCTTTTGACTGCCGCCGGTGAAGTGTCGATCTCTCTCCGTGACTTGGCGTCCTTGGCGGGCCTCCCCATACTCGGCTCATTTTACGAAGAGGTGGTACCAAGCGCAAAGGAGCTATATGGCAGTAAAGAGGATAGGAAGCTGGTTCCCCGTTCGTGCCGATACCTGTTGCATGCCTATCACCTTCTTCGGAGTCGTGACAAAGGTCGACGTGGCGTCCGCACAACCGACTGGATTTCTTTTTGGTGCGAAAAGACCGTCAAATACGAGCGTCCTCAAATTCGTCGTGGCAAGGAGTCTACTCGTTCTTCTCGGCCTGATGCGACTTACAATCCTACCGGAGAG